>NC_091135.1:58165066-58497566 GCF_041381155.1 Argopecten irradians
CGTCTTCAAATGAAGGAGCCACTGACCTGTCCTTTCTGCCTTAACAAAGCATCGCAATAGTTTCACCATGTGCATATACTGCAGCCAAAGTTTAGCCGTTCTCTTTCCTTCTAGGCCTTGGCATGTAACTGTTAGTTTCTCTTGAATGATATCTAAGACATCAGAGCTTAAAACGGTTTCCATGGACACTTCAGCAGACAACGTCTTTTCCAATAGCTCGACTGCATTTACCAAATCACAATGAATGCGTGAAGATGAATCATCATTCAAATGTTCATTTCTTGAATCTTCGTTATTGGTCTCTTCTTTTCCCATTGGTAGTGTGATGTCGTAGATACTTGAAAGAAGAATGGCATGTAAAGCGGTATCCACAAGAAAATGCCCCCGTAACGCTCTCTGTACAGCTTTTCCCGACATCATGTGTCCAACTGCGTTGGATGCAAACACAGTTTCTAGTGTTTCATGTAGTCCAGAGTTGCCCATTAGATGACCTATGCATCCAAGGAAAGACATTTCGAGATGAAATCCTCCAACTCTTAGCACAATAGATTTTAAAGGACTAGACGAAGATTCACTGGCTTGGATCATGCTTGCTTTCCAAAATAGCGGTTGATCAAATGTCAGCACTGGTGTGTTGTTGTACTTTCCTGCTTCATTAGAAACGAATTGGAGCGTAGAGTAGATGCATGACATGTCACTGGGATCAAGGTCAATTATAGGCAGAAAAACTATTGAAGACTTTCCTGGATAGTTTCCTTTCTGAACTGCATGCATCATAGCACCCCAGGCAGGACGCTGAGGAAGTAGTGGCCAAGTAACAAGAGACAGCATATCGAGCTTACTTGTGTTATCTTCTATATCTATATGTCGAAGCATCTTGAATGTTAGCGAATCGAAATAAGACGACTGGCATTTGAAAAACTCAATGTTAATCCTTGCTAAAGAAGTGACATCTGATATGGAAACGTCATTTCGCGGTATAGGTCTTCTCCTGGGAGTTTGTGGAGTTATTCCTGCGATGATTCCCATCCCATGGAATGTTCCCTTTCCATCCAGTGTTCTCAGGTTGTGATCAACATTATCGGCAACAAATTGGATCATGTGGTCTCTTGTTACACCTTCTATCTGCGTTCCATGAGACATAGCTGCATTCCGTTCATAGGACTGAACCTCTGAGTATGAAAGGCAAAACCCAAGACTATTTAGAGTATCTACCAAGAAACGGGAACCAAACTGATGGTGAGTCTGAATGCCTAATCCTAGCTGCAACGGTGCTATAATACCTCTAGGGGCCGAGGATTGCATTATCGCCTGTCCAATGGAAGCAACTTTGAGGTCGACATCTTTCTCGGAGAAGAGAGTCCTTAACAAAAGCTGTAGACTATCAGGTACAAAAGCTACGTTGGAATCATTTGATGAAACTTCTTCAGCTGTTGGATAGGTAGATGTGGATTTCCTTGATGCAATATCTTTGATATCACACTTGATAAGTTTAGCAGCAGTGGATATAATTTTCCTCTTCTCTTCCTCGGTATTTGTAGTCTTTGGTTCTTTATAAAAGGTATTCAGTATGTTTGAAGCCGTAGACGTCAGCGTAACGATACTTGAACATCCACTTTCTTCGGATATAGTAATTGAAGAACCAAAAGTTTTTTTCAGTTTTCTTTTCATGTATACTGAGCTATACGCATCAGTTCCAACCTCTTCTTCCATCTTTCTGACCAAAAATGAGATAGAATGTTGTTCTTCAGGATTGTCCATTAAAAGCTGCATAACTCGTTGGAATGCTTCATCTTGGAGATCACAAATGGGTCGACCTTGATGTGTCTTTAACGTTTTATTTGGTGTAAATACTCGAGGTACGTTTCTATTTGTCCTGAAATTCACGCTGCGTGCTTGGTGATACAAAGCATCTGCTGCAGGGAGGTCACTTACACATTCCAAACGCCCCAGCACCTCATTAGACCACGCATCATTTCGATCCTGGCAGATTTCTGCAAGTGTTTTCTGAAAGTCCATCGTTCTGACAGCAAAAACGTCATGGCCTCTTTTTTTGCCTTCAAATTTTGCAGGAACTCCACAGAACAGGCAGCATTCCAAGAAACTGAATGGTACAGCTTTTTGTGATCTGAGTCTAGGTTGCTGTTGTTCATCATGTTTGTTCTCTTTTTTAAACTTAGTTATGTTTTCAGGGCGAACATACCTTTTCCTACAATCCTCATGGACAACGTCTCCTGGTGCTGCATGTATGCTATCCCTTGTTCCGTGCTGGCATTGTTAATAGATACACATCCCTTGCTTCTGAGAACATTAGACGGTTGGTCGACTTGTACGGTCTCTTGGCACACTAGACATGCCATAGTCCTGTAACGAAAATGAATACAAAATATATTTTTTAAATGTGGAGTAAAAAGCTGCAAAGAAGGTAAATGGATTGAAACCATAATAGTGCGATCAGAAAGTAAAACTGCTAACTTTCAGTAAGACAGCATATTAAGTGCTTATTTTACACTAGGCCTAAAATGTTATAGTAAAAATTAATATAGTATAATAGTGTAATAATATAGTTAAGATTTACCAACCTGCATAGTATCTGTAACGACCAAACTACGGCTAATACCAATGTCAGTGCCTTCAAGTTCATTAACCTCGCGGGACTCTGTAAAATTAAGAATAACAATAAAGTATCTATAAATGAAATCACATAAAAAAAGAACATCTACTATGGAATAACTATTTATCTAACTATGTATATAAGATACTAAACTAATTAAGAAGAGGAATCAAAATGAGCAGATAAATTGATACATGAAAAATAACTTACCATGTTGTTATATGTAAAGCCAACACACATTGAGACTATAACAAAGTGGCAAAAAAGTAAAATAATTACTGAAATAAAAGAAAAAAACACACATAAAATACACACTTACGAACAAAAACATCAATAAAGTCACAAAAAATTAAAACACTCTTCGAAAAAAGTATTAAGTATTCAATTTTCACGGAAATATGTGTAAAATAGAAATTTCTGTCAATACCGCGCTAGCACAAAAAGGCTTCCATACTTTTTTTCATCAATGAAACGGGGTTATTAAAACTGACAAATTTAAAACTTAAACACATCATAATCACAGAATTATTACTAACAAAAGATAAATTAAAGCATACACTGACAAAATATGGAAATTCATATGTGTAATATTTAACATAAATAGTATTATGGTCGTCAGGTTAGTGATGAATTGTCGGGTGGTTGCCGTCACCGACCGCTAACTATTTCAACACTTTATATCAGTGATAAACATGTTGTTATGTATGATATGAATTAAAAAACTCAATAACTTACCTCACATTATCATAAAACTTGTCGATTGGATCATGATTGCCAATAATCAACGCCTTTGATATGTAGAGACGTGTGAATTGTTATTCGTATATCCGCTGCATAACAACAATGTAGCTTTTTTTCGCCTCCTTTGTGGAACTCTTCCGATCTACGGCGGCCCATACGGGACACATTTACCGGCGGCGTAAATGGATTTAATAACAGGTGAAATTAACCACTTTCCCATTAAGGGATTTTTTGGGAATTTACCATTTATTTATACACGAAATCTAAACACATTTAATCAAAAATAATTTCTGTTGCAATTAGTTTGACGTTGAAACCTAGTTTGACTGGTCTAGTAAGGTAGAATTATTCATCCGCGACGACAATAAAGTTCAATGTTTCATTGTAAAATAAACATGACAAACAAAGTAAATTTCAGAGAAAATTTTATTTCATCAGATCATAATTTTAAATATATATTAAATTTTGCTAAATGTTAATATATAGCGTAATAATATAAAGAATTTGTACTCGGCCACATGTGTGAACTCGGTGACCGTTTTTGTGCAGCGAGGCGAACCTGACGCACGCTAACACACTGGAGTTTGCCGAAGTTGTCAAAACACCGATATTCAAGTAGCTTCAACGTGTTTGAGATTGTCGTCTGACTTGACGATATTACATCCTTGGGAGCCATGTGATTATATAATCTACGCTTAGATCCATCGCCATCTACAGACAGAACATTTTCACTTGTGTTCGATGGGTACAATGTATTTGTGGTGACGCGAAACTGTCAATACGTGGATTACTAGCGGTGCATGTTTTATAATACACATGATTAATTTCTCAAAGAACAAAGACAAGAGGATATGTTTATAACTGACCTCTGTCAGAGGGGCTCTCGCCCGTCAACCCCAAAGACGCGATCGTAGGATGAACACAGACACAGAGGTAATGTTTACATTTGACAGCACTGCATGTCGCCCCGGTCGGGATATTTACAATTGTAAATTCAAAAAATGTTGGTATCATATATAAATATAAAACATATATGTATCGTTTACATTTTCCCAAAATTCTATGAAAAACAACAATATACACGTAATGTTGCGTCAAAATGTAAACAAAGCCATGTGTTTCTTTTAAAAAAAAGTAGCCCCTTTACGTTGCATAGAACATTTTCATACGCAAGTTCAAAGTTCAATGTTACCATGCAGTTATGGTAAACAAAATCGGCTAGTACTTGCGTATAGTGAACAAGCCTAGCAAGTGTAAAAATATATATATAGTATTAAGATCTGATGTTTTGTTGGCAGCATGCACGGTCCATCTAGTACCTGTCCACATCCCCGAGTCCTGCCCAATACAGTTGCTGTGTGTCTGGCTGCTATCTACACCTGTTATGAGGACAAGAAAAAGTGAGTCAATTAGATACTGCTTCTAATATTACTATTAAGATGTTCATGTGGGTACACAGGTAATGTCAAACTCCGGTGTGTATCAGCCTGAGGACACAAGCAGGTCTCCCTAAAGGAAATACTCAACTTTTGCAGAAAGCTAGCATGGAAAGAGACGTGAAGCAATATATCAAATTTAAGATTCCTGTATGCATTCTGTAAAGGCAGTGATTACAACTGCCACACGTTTGTGCAGATTTTTCCAATTTTTAGCTCACCTGGCCGAAGAGCCGGTGAGCTTATGTCATGGCGCGCCGTCCGTCCGTCCGTCAACATTTCCTTTAAATTGCTACTAGTCATAGAGTTCTGCATGGATTGTAACCAAATTTGGCCACAAACATCCTTGGGGGAGGGGGAACAGAACTTGTATAAATTTTGGCTCTGTCCCCCCCTGGGGGCAGGAGGGGCAGGGCCCAATAGGGGAAATAGAGGTAAATCCTATAAATCGCTACTTGTCCTAGAGTTCTGCATGGATTGTAACCAAATTTGACCACAAACATCCTTGAGGGAGGGGGAACAGAACTTGTATAAATTTTGGCTCTGACCCCCCGGGGGCAGGAGGGGAGGGGCCCAATAGGGGTAATAGAGGTAAATCCTTTAAATCACTACTTGTCATAGAGCTCTGAATGGAATGTAACCAAATTTGGCCACAAACATCCTTTGGGGAAGGGGAACAGAACTTGTATAAATTTTGGTTCTGGTCCCCCGGGGGCAGGAGGGGCGGGGCCCAATAGGGGAAATAGAGGTAAATCCTTTAAATCGCTACTTGTCATAGAGTTCTACATGAATTGTAACCAAATTCGGCCACAAACAACCTTGGGGGAAGGGGAACAGAACTTGTATAAATTTTGACTCTGGTCCCCTGGGGTCAGGAGGGGCGGGGCCCAATAGGGGAAATAGAGGTAAATCCTTTAAATCGCTACTAGTCATAGAGTTCTGAATGGAATGTAACCAAATTTGGCCACAAACATCCTTTGGGGAAGGGGAACAGAACTTGTATAAATTTTGGCTCTGGTCCCCCGGGGGCAGGAGGGGCGGGGCCCAATAGGGGTAATAGAGGTAAATCCTTTAAATCGCTACTTGTCATAGAGTTCTGAATGGAATGTAACCAAATTTGGCCACAAACATCCTTTGGGGAAGGGGAACAGAACTTGTATAAATTTTGGCTCTGGTCCCCCGGGGGCAGGAGGGGCGGGGCCCAATAGGGGAAATAGAGGTAAATCCTTTAAATCGCTACTAGTCATAGAGTTCTACATGAATTGTAACCAAATTCGGCCACAAACATCCTTGGGGGAAGGGGAACAGAACTTGTATAAATTTTGACTCTGGTTCCCCTGGGGGCAGGAGGGGCGGGGCCCAATAGGGGAAATAGAGGTAAATCCTTTAAATCGCTACTAGTCATAGAGTTCTGAATGGAATGTAACCAAATTTGGCCACAAACATCCTTGGGGGAAGGGGAACAGAACTTGTATAAATTTTGGCTCTGGTCCCCCGGGGGCAGGAGGGGCGGGGCCCAATAGGGGTAATAGAGGTAAATCCTTTAAATCGCTACTTGTCATAGAGTTCTGAATGGAATGTAACCAAATTTGGCCACAAACATCCTTTGGGGAAGGGGAACAGAACTTGTATAAATTTTGGCTCTGGTCCCCCGGGGGCAGGAGGGGCGGGGCCCAATAGGGGAAATAGAGGTAAATCCTTTAAATCGCTACTAGTCATAGAGTTCTACATGAATTGTAACCAAATTCGGCCACAAACATCCTTGGGGGAAGGGGAACAGAACTTGTATAAATTTTGACTCTGGTCCCCTGGGGGCAGGAGGGGCGGGGCCCAATAGGGGAAATAGAGGTAAATCCTTTAAATCGCTACTAGTCATAGAGTTCTGAATGGAATGTAACCAAATTTGGCCACAAACATCCTTTGGGGAAGGGGAACAGAACTTGTATAAATTTTGGCTCTGGTCCCCTGGGGGCAGGAGGGGCGGGGCCTAATAGGGGTAATAGAGGTAAATCCTTTAAATCGCTACTTGTCCTAGAGTTCTGCATGGATTGTAACCAAAATTAGCCACAAACATCCTTTGGGGAAGGGGAACAGAACTTGTATAAATTTTGGCTCTGACCCCCCGGGGGCAGGAGGGGCGGGGCCCAATAGGGGAAATAGAGGTAAATCCTTTAAATCGCTACAAGTCATAGAGTTCTGCATGGATTGTAACCAAATTTGGCCACAAACATCCTTGGGGGAAGGGGAACAGAACTTGTATAAATTTTGGCTCTGACCCCCCGGGGGCAGGAGGGGCGGGGCCCAATAGGGGAAATAGAGGTAAATCCTTTAAATCGCTACTAGTCATAGAGTTCTGCATGGATTGTAACCAAATTTGGCCACAAACATCCTTGGGGGAAGGGGAACAGAACTTGTATAAATTTTGACTCTGGCCCCCCCCCCCGAGGGCAGGACAGGTGGGGCCCAATAGGGAAAATAGAGGTAAATCCTATAAATCACTTCCTGTCCTAGAGTTTTGCTTGGATTGTGACCAAATCTGGCCATAAACATCCTTGGGGGAAGGGGAACAGAACTTGTATAAATTTTGGCTCTGACCCCCTGGGGGCGGGAGGAGTGGGGCCCAATAGGGGATTTAGAGGTTAATATTAAAATTCCTTCAGAAAAGAAACAATGAACCTGTATTCAGAACATTACTTGGTATTACAAACCAGGTGAGCGATACAGGCCCTCTGGGCCTCTTGTTGTATATGCCTTAAAACTGGATTTCATTCTAATAATTAAAGGCTTCATTTACAGATTACATGACCTAAGTTCACTTTCAAATTTTATTGTGTAAAGTGTATGTACCTCCTGTATATAAAATGAGATCCTTTAACCTCAAATTACATAATCTGATTGGTCTATGTACCTCCTGTATTATAATGAGATCCTTTAACCTCTAATTACATAATCTGATTGGTCTATGTATCTCCTGTATTATAATGAGATCCTTTAACCTCTAATTACATAGTCTGATTGGTCTATGTACCTCCTGTATTATAATAAGATCCTTTAACCTCTAATTACATAATCTGATTGGTCTATGTACCTACTGTATTATAATGAGATCCTTTAACCTCTACTTACATAGTCTGATTGGTCTATGTACCTCCTGTATTATAATGAGATCCTTTAACCTCTAATTACATAATCTGATTGGTCTATGTACCTACTGTATTATAATGAGATCCTTTAACCTCTACTTACATAATCTGATTGGTCTATGTACCTCCTGTATTATAATGAGATCCTTTAACCTCTAATTACATAATCTGATTGGTCTATGTACCTCCTGTATTATAATGAGATCCTTTAACCTCTAATTACATAATCTGATTGGTCTATGTACCTCCTGTATTATAATGAGATTCTTTAACCTCTAATTATATAATCTGATTGGTCTATGTACCTCCTGTATTATAATGAGATCATTTAACCTCTAATTACATAATCTGATTGGTCTATGTACCTCCTGTATTATAATGAGATTCTTTAACCTCTAATTATATAATCTGATTGGTCTATGTACCTCCTGTATTATAATGAGATCCTTTAACCTCTAATTACATAATCTGATTGGTCTATGTACCTCCTGTATTATAATGAGATCCTTTAACCTCTAATTACATAATCTGATTGGTCTATGTACCTCCTGTATTATAATGAGATTCTTTAACCTCTAATTATATAATCTGATTGGTCTATGTACCTCCTGTATTATATGAGATCTTTAACCTCTTATTGCATAATCTGATTGGTCTATGTACCTCCTGTATTATAATGAGATCCTTTAACCTCTAATTACATAATCTGATTGGTCTATGTACCTCCTGTATTATGATAAGATCCTTTGACCTCTAACTGATTGGTCTATGTGCCTCCTGTATTATGATAAGATCCTTTGACCTCTAACTGATTGGTCTATGTACCTACTGTATTGTGATGAGATCCTTTGACCTGTAATCTGATTGGTCTATGTACCTCCTGTATTATGATAAGATCCTTTGACCTCTAACTGATTGGTCTATGTACCTCCTGTATTATGATAAGATCCTTTGACCTCTAACTGATTGGTCTATGTACCTCCTGTATTATGATAAGATCCTTTGACCTCTAACTGATTGGTCTATGTACCTCCTGTATTATGATAAGATCCTTTGACCCTAATTGCATAATCTGATTGGTCTATGTACCTCCTGTATTATAATGAGATCCTTTAACCTCTTATTGCATAATCTGATTGGTCTATGTACCTCCTGTATTATAATGAGATCTGTTAACCTCTAACTACATAATCTGATTGGTCCATGTACCTCTTGTATTATAATGAGATCCTTTAACCTCTAATTACATAATCTGGTTGGTCTATGTACCTCCTGTATTATAATGAGATCCTTTAACCTCTAATTATATAATCTGATTGGTCTATGTACCTCCTGTATTATAATGAGATCCTTTAACCTCTAATTACATAATCTGATTGATCTATGTACCTCCTGTATTATAATGAGATCCTTTAACCTCTTATTGCATAATCTGGTTGGTCTATGTACCTCCTGTATTATAATGAGATCCTTTAACCTCTAATTATATAATCTGATTGGTCTATGTACCTCCTGTATTATAATGAGATCCTTTAACCTCTAATTACATAATCTGATTGATCTATGTACCTCCTGTATTATAATGAGATCCTTTAACCTCTTATTGCATAATCTGATTGGTCTATGTACCTCCTGTATTATAATGAGATCCTTTAACCTCTAATTACATAATCTGATTGGTCTATGTACCTCCTGTATTATAATGAGATCCTTTAACCTCTAATTACATAATCTGATTGGTCTATGTACCTCCTGTATTATAATGAGATCCTTTAACCTCTAATTACATAATCTGATTGGTCTATGTACCTCCTGTATTATAATGAGATCCTTTAACCTCTAATTACATAATCTGATTGGTCTATGTACCTCCTGTATTATAATGAGATCCTTTAACCTCTAATTACATAATCTGATTGGTCTATGTACCTCCTGTATTATAATGAGATCCTTTAACCTCTTATTACATAATCTGATTGATTTATGTACCTCCTGTATTATAATGAGATCCTTTAACCTCTTATTACATAATCTGATTGATTTATGTACCTCCTGTATTATAATGAGATCCTTTAACCTCTAATTACATAATCTGATTGGTCTATGTACCTCCTGTATTATGATAAGATCCTTTGACCTCTAACTGATTGGTCTATGTGCCTCCTGTATTATGATAAGATCCTTTGACCTCTAACTGATTGGTCTATGTACCTACTGTATTGTGATAAGATCCTTTGACCTGTAATCTGATTGGTCTATGTACCTCCTGTATTATGATAAGATCCTTTGACCTCTAACTGATTGGTCTATGTACCTCCTGTATTATGATAAGATCCTTTGACCTCTAACTGATTGGTCTATGTACCTCCTGTATTATGATAAGATCCTTTGACCTGTAACTGATTGGTCTATGTACCTCCTGTATTATGATAAGATCCTTTGACCTCTAACTGATTGGTCTATGTACCTCCTGTATTATGATTAGATCCTTTGACCTCTAACTGATTGGTCTATGTACCTCCTGTATTATGATAAGATCCTTTGACCTCTAACTGATTGGTCTATGTACCTCCTGTATTATGATAAGATCCTTTGACCTCTAACTGATTGGTCTATGTACCTCCTGTATTGTGATAAGATCCTTTGACCTGTAATCTGATTGGTCTATGTACCTCCTGTATTATGATAAGATCCTTTGACCTCTAACTGATTGGTCTATGTACCTCCTGTATTATGATAAGATCCTTTAACCTCTAATTACATAATCTGATTGGTCTATGTACCTCCTGTATTATGATAAGATCCTTTGACTTCTAACTGATTGGTCTATGTACCTCCTGTATTATGCTGAGATTCTTTGACCTCTAATCTGATTGATGTTTGTACCTGTTTCAGTGCTATGCAGACCAACACATCAGACATCCTTGACAAACAAGAATGGGAAACAAAACTTGTGTGTTATGTTGGGATCCTGGAAACGCTGTAAGTAACAAACCATCTTTGATGTTCTCTTATACTGCTACATACAAAATGATGTCAAATGTTGGCTGGAGGTCCAGCAATACAAAATAAAACTTGTTCAGCCTGAATAACTTAGATGTTAGGCGCTTTAATTTATCAGTGGTATGATATGGACATCCATTGTTATATTAGGATGGTTAATAACTATCGTTAATTAAGTGTGAATGATCAAAGAGTAACACTATAATAACCGATAGCTATTGTACATCACTGTGTATCGACACCGGCCTAAAGCGGGAACTAAGTGTTGTTTTGATTGGTTGAACTACATCTGTCATGACCCACCTACCGTTGCACTTGTGTGCATATGTGTTGTGATAAACGTTTAGAATAATGTGTACATGGTTTTGTACAATTAATTATGTATGCATACTTGTGATTGATGTATTAACGTTCTTAGTCAACTTTTAATTAGTTGAAAAAAGATGAATTGTCAAAGTTAAATTGTAAAACGTAACATATTAGAAGTGTTAATTAATATATTTCTCTAGGTCATCCTACTCTGACTGGAGGCTGGTCCTTGGCAGTCTACTACAACCGATACCGTTTCCTAATGAGTATGTATGGTGACCAAAAGTTTATCTTAATTACTATTAATACTGTGCCTATCATCTCCTAAACAGTATATCTCAATGTTAACTCTGATGGTGCAAGTAACTTTTTCCTTCCAGCTATTGTCATATTTAACATGCAGTAGTTAACTATTGGTGAATTTATTACATAGTTCTATATAAAAGATCAGTTGATAAGGTGCTGTAACTTCATATTAGGCCATAGATGTAGAGTTCTTGTTTGCATGAAAGGAATAGGATAAGTTTCTGGAAATTCAAAAAAGGATTGTGCTGCTTTTGTTACATTCAGATTGCATTAACACTTAAGTGTCAAAGCACCTTTTAAACAAAATAAAAACAAAATACAAAAAAAAAAGCAAAAAAAACCCACAAAGTTCTTAATAAGATGAATCAAATGGCCGACTGCTTTTGTTTGGCTAATTTTGAAAGCAGCACAGAAAATGTGTACCAGTTACATGTTTAACCTTTGTATGGGAAGTTCTAAAAAGCACATTTTTGTTCTTCAGTGCCCTTGCTGATGATGTGTTCACTTCGTAAGTATTACCATCAATAGTAGCTTTGATAGGCTAAAGAATAAAATAGTATTCAGCTACATTGATCTGAATAATTACAACAGAAATTGGTTATGGTTTCATAAAGTCCTTATTTTAGAGATACTGATATTCCTAAGAAAAAGGATTAACTATTAACGCAAAATTAACATGTTTTGGCCATGGGGCTGAAATCAGTAGAAGTTTTGATTAAAAAATCAGACATTGTCTGAATTTGTATTGATTATGATGAAATGTAATAGATAATTAAGATTTCACATGCTTAGAACTACATACAATGTAATGGCCAATGAATGATATCTGTGATGTAGTAAGATGAAGCCAGTCCTGAAAAACATGGCAGAAGACGACCACTGTGAAGTTCATCAGACCATACTAGGGATTCGTGACGGCAAGGATGGCTGGTTCCATATGTATATGCCGGGAAGTCTAGCTTGTGATGATGAAGGGGAGCTCTGGGGTATCATGGTAAGTTTGGAGAATTTTGAAGGGGGCATAATGGTTTCCATTGGAGAAGGAGGTCAAGGAAGGGGGAAGGGAGGGCAGAAGATGTCGTGATTTAGGGGAGTTGTGAACTCAAATCTAAGATACTTTTTTATCACATAACTACAACAACCTACATTTTGCTGTCATTCTGCCATGATGTCCTAGAATTCTGACATCAAGTCATTGTTTGCTGACATCAAGTCATTATTTGCTGACATCAAGTCATTGTTTGCTGACATCAAGTCAATGTTTGCTGACATCAAGTCATTGTTTGCTGACATCAAGTCATTGTTTGCTGGCATCAAGAAATGACAGCACAATGGATTTCTAGCCAATCAAATCGCTCCAGGTTATATTATGTGACATACACATTCATTTTACCTTTTTTACCAGAATTAAAAGAAAAATTTAAAAAGTAATTTTGTTTTGTGCATCTGCAGAAATTTTATAGTGTGCCTGTATTTAAGTGATATAATAATTTTGTATAGGCAATTCAGTACAAAGTTATATGCTGCATTTGTATGAATTTTATTATAATCAGTAACTTGTATCAGACTTGTGTGACTTTGGTTCTTCAGTTGAATTCTCTGATCCACTGTTGTTGTAAGAGGAAAAAGTTCCTGAATGGGCTAAACAAGATGGTGGGCCCTATCATGCTGCTTGCTCTGCGGGAAAATGAGCCTTCCATGGAGGTACGCAGATTTTCTTGTGTCACGTTTAAATCCCTACTAATCATAAATGGCTAAATGGATTTTGACCAGATTTGGTCTGAAGCTTTCTTGGGTGAACGGAGACCAATCTTGTATAAACGGTGGGACTGGTCCTCAAGGGACCCAAAGGGCAGGGCCTAATATGGGAAATATAGCCAATTCTTTAAAATCATATATTTTATCTTCTCTAGGAATGAAGGGATTTAGTTTTAATTTGGTCTGAAGCTTCATTGGGTGAAGGGTAAGCAATTTGAATAAACGGTAGGCCTGGTTCCCAGGGGCCTGAGGGGTGGGGCCAAATATGGAAAATGTAGCAAATTCTTTAAAATCCTTTTGTGGAAATAAAAATAGACCATGTTCAAATCTAAAACCTTCAAGTTAGTAGCTTGTGTTCTTAGCCTTGAACAGGTGAGCAATACAGGCTAACAGGCTTCTTGGTTTGAAAGGTTGTCTTTATTTCTAAATAAGTACGGAAGAAAAATAAGTTCTATTGTAAAGTCAAGGTAACATTTATGATCAAACATTATGAACTAATGTTCAGCATCTCAGGAAACACATGTTTAAGATACTGCTTTCATGTTTAGTTATCACCGTAATTGTGTTATGAAGTAACAGTATGAAATCTGTCTACCTAATTATTTATTGTTATATTTCTCCAAGGTCCTTTGTGCGATGTTGGAGTTTGATGTTGTTGAAAGTAATGACATGAAAATGCAGATGGTGACGACTCTCCAAAGTACGAGTGTTGGGAAGCGTATGTACGCTCAGTTGTGTGAGAGGCAGATCGCCCTCAGGGAACTGGTATGTACAATCATAAGAAAACTCTAATATTTACATAATTGTTTATTCATTGTGTCATTGACCAATCCTTTGGTGTAAGATAGCCTCGCCTTGTGCCCGCATACACACGTGTACCTATTCAATGTCGGAGCAAACATTGTAGCATACACAATACAAAATGTAAAGTCACATGCAGTTTGATTGACAGTAGACAAGTGGTCATATCCAACACAAAATTGGAATACTCAACTGTTATTGCAAACATTAACATATATTACTCTATTCTGTATAGTTTAAGTGAAGTCAGGTTTCAAAAACATCAAAAAAAGTGTAAAAATTTATATACATTTGTATTTCCTTTGCCTTTAGCAACAGAAAGGTGGACCTAAGAAGCTAACACTACCATCAAAGTCAACTGACGCTGACCTTGCCAAGATGCTAAGTTCAGGGTCATTTGGGAATCTAGAGTGCCTCAGTCTTGCATTTACACATGTCACCAGTGCGTGTGCCAACGATCTGATAAAGTTACCATCATTACGTTACCTCAACTTGTGGTCTACGCAGGTAGGATATGTAAAAATCAGGCATTTAAATGTTTAATTACCGTATTTTTGCGCGTATAGTGCGCACTTGTGTGTAGTGCGCAGGTATGTTTTTGAGTTTCATTTAAAAAAAAAAAATTACAAAAAAACCCTAAGTTTTTGTGTCTTCGTCAAAATGTTTTGCATTGCCTCCAAACGCTCTTGAAGAACAAAATCAAACAGTTCTTATTGTTTATCAGTGCTTAAAACAACCTTCTGATTATTAACATAAACTGACGAGGGGAGTTTGACATGATGATTGACACTTTATTTACACAACGGCAGGACTAGTTAGCTTGTGAATTGCAGGTGACACTATAATGAGGATCTCAACAACGATGTTTTTACTATCAAATAATTAATCATACCTTGTGTAATTCCAAGTGGTATCAATCAAGTCTATTGTGTATCTGATTACACATTTAGATGGCATTTAGATTTAATCATTATCCGAGATGTTAGCTGGAAAGCCGACTGAATAGGCTAATCGACCACAGGTGGCCGCCGTATTTAAGTACTGACTGCACACTTCCGTATTCTCAATTATTTCTATTAGTGTTGAAATCAGGATGAGATTTTACAGAACCATTTCAAAAGATGGTCATGCTGTCATTTATAGTGCTGATTGGTCAGTGTTAATGTTAGAAGGTTTTAGTTTCTTATTTAATTTGCTGGCTCTGCATGTGGCCATTACACTCACTTCCGTAAACATTTGCAAGTTCAAAAGTTTTCACATGCTGGAGAAACATATTCATAAGGTTATCTGTTTAATGTGACGAATCAATCAAACACTTATACATCGTTTCAAGCTCCAGACTATATTTATTTAGCCATTTAGATTTGGAGATACCTTACTGGGATTCACGATCGTAACATGACATGTATGGTCATAAACACATGTGCTCCCAAAATGGACTTCCAAGGAATTAAAGATAGAAATTTCAAGTGATGTTTTCCTTTTATATTGAATATATGCATTGATCATTGATTTCAAGATCCAAGTATTTAATCATAACCCTATCACGACAAAATGTTACTGTACACTTTAGCTTGGACCTGCCGGTCGGTGATTATGAGGCCATGCCTTGTATCTGCGTATAGTGCGCACCCCATTTTTTCACTTGTAAATTTACGAAAAAAAGTGTGCAAAAGCAAAATTGTGCACTATACACGCAAAATTACGGTAAGCAAAATAGATTTAGGACAAAATGTTATTTTTTAGTGTAGCTAAGCACTGTCATTAACTAGTAACAATTACTATACACGTTACGTGGTACAGTTCCTTAGTTCATCATTTATATAAGTCCCCACAAAATTCTCCGTAGGACTGTTCATCATTTATAAAAGTCCTCAAGAGATTCTCTATGGGACTGTTCATCATTTATATAAGTCCCCACAAAATTCTCCGTAGGACTGTTCATCATTTATATAAGTCCCCACAAAATTCTCCGTAGGACTGTTCATCATTTATAAAAGTCCTCAAGAGATTCTCTATGGGACTGTTAATCATTTATATAACTCCCCACAAAATAAATTCTCAGTAGGAATGTTCATCATTTATATAAGTCCCCACAAAATTCACCGTAGGACTATTCATCATTTATAAAACTCCTCAAGAGATTCTCTATGGGACTGTTAATCATTTATATAACTCCCCACAAAATAAATTCTCAGTAGGAATGTTCATCATTTATATAAGTCCCCACAAAATTCTCCGTAGGACTATTCATCATTTATAAAAGTCCTCAAGAGATTCTCTATGGGACTGTTAATCATTTATATAACTCCCCACAAAATAAATTCTCAGTAGGAATGTTCATCATTTATATAAGTCCCCACAAAATTCTCCGTAGGACTGTTCATCATTTATATAAGTCCCCAAGAGATTCTCTCTGTAGGACTTTTAAGACAGTTCATACAGGTTAGAATGATTGACATTTTGGTGGGAGGATTAACATTTTGGTTGTTGGGAGGATTGGCATTTTGATGGGAGGATTTGCAGAATAATCTGGATTCTTGTGATACCAACTTTTTTACTATACCCAATGAACACTTCATGTAATGTACATCAGAGTAGAATTAGCATTTAGTGTCGCCATAACAACATCTATATACACAGTGGAAACCATGGTCTTGGTACTCATACAACACTCAAAATGGCATTTATAGATTTTAATAAGCAATGGTATAGTTCTCAAAATTGTATGAAAATTCATATAATTTTGATGGTATAATTAAGCTATGTAATCAGTACATGAAGTATACCTGAACTGAAGGTTCTACGGTATACATAGGTTTTGATGACCTTGCTGTGTACTTCAGTGTGATTATTTAATGTTTCACAGTTTGGAGATACTGGTCTACAAATGATATCCGAGTACCTTCAGAAACTACAGGTGTTGAATCTATGTGAAACTCCAGTTACAGATAAAAGCCTCATCTGTCTCTCAGGTAACACATATTCTGTAATACTAACTTTACTGACCACTGACTTCATTGACCACGGTCTTAATTGACCTCTGGTTTTACTGACCACTGACTTCATTGACAACGGCCTTAACTGACCTCTGGTTTTACTGACCACTGACTTTATTGACAGCCTCAACTGACCTCTGGTTTTTAATGACCACTGACTTTACTGACCACTGACTTCATTGACAACATCCTTAACTGACCTCTGGTTTTTACTGACCACTGACTTTACTGATCACACTTGACAATGGCCTGAACTGGCCTCTGGTTTTTACTGACCACTGACTTTACTGACCACTGACTTCATTGACAACAGCCTTAACTGACCTCTATTTTTTTACTGACCATTGACTTTATTGATCACTTAATTAACTGACCAATAACAAAATGAATTTGAGTACAATTAGAAACAATTTATTTTTCTAATTTTGATAAATACAAATTAATATGCAATATCTGCTTGTTTTGTAGCCTTGAAAAACCTACGCAAACTAAATTTGAACAGCACAAGTTTATCAGCGTTGACATTTGAAGGATTAAAGGTATAATTTTTTTATATGTACAGTATGGAGTAACAGGTTTGTTTGAGGACAGCAAAGGTTGTTTCTGGCAGACGTTACTAATAAGAACTAACTTAGGGCACTTTTTTCTGCACATTTTCAAGATTATTCGATCATTGCCTCCCTTTCATTTATTGCCCATATTTATACACTGTAAATCAACTTTCTTTCATGTGCGATTGACTTTTGTGAATTTGCAAAAGTTTATCTCCACTTATTAACATTGACATCATTGACTCTGATAGGAATTTCCAGACAGTTTTTAAATCAGCGAATGTTAATCTTCGCTAACTTGTTTTAAACTGGAAATAGCGTAATTTGATAGCCGCGAAAGTATATATATATAGCACTTAAATCCTAATCCTAAATCAATGCAGAAATCAGTGTCATTTGTTAAGGAAATCAGTATTTCGATATTTGCTCCAAAACCTAAAATAACCAAATTAATTTTGGCCATTAGTCCTCTTCATATTGGAAGTCTCAAATAAAGTTTGCAAAGACTGATTTTCGTGGATTGAAAAACTGAATTAAAATATCTTTTAATATTATCAAACAAAAGAATAATTTGCGGCGATAAACTTTTACAAATTTAACATTAATTGTGATAATTGCACACAATTGAAAGGTGGTTTACAAAATGTGTTGTTTGCCTTTAATTGATTGCTCTTATCCCCAAAAACTGTATAAACGAGCAATTCCATTAGTATTGTCAAATTGCTTTGTTATAAGACTGTATAATAGATTTTTAGCCCACGATCATCAGATGTTGGTAGTAGTCCGTAGGTTATTTCTCTGTGCGTTTATAATTCTTGTTACTGCTATTTCTCAGAAAGAACTGAAGGCATCCTTCTCAAATTTAATATGTAGATTCCCCTAGAACCCTAGTTGTGCATATCACATTTTGGGACCAATCGATTAACATGATGGCTGACAGGCAGCCATCTTGTATTTTGATAGTTGAAGTTTAGTTTTATGAACGGTATTTCTCAGAAAGTACTGAAGGAATGTTTCTCAAATTTCATATGTAGGCTCCACATAGGTCCTAGTTGTGCATATTGCATTTCAGGACCAATCTATCAACAAGATGGCAGCCAATTTTTATTGTGATAGTTGAAGTTTTCATTTGTCAGACATAGGTCATTCATTGGTGGGGGCCAAGATCCCTCTGGGATCTCTAGTTAATAATTTGTTGAATTTGGTTAATTCATTTGTTTCAGACAAAACTACCAGCCCTACAGGAATGTGATGTGCGCTACACTGACGCATGGACACTATAACAACGGAAAATCAAATGTCTACGCTGACACATGGACACTATAACAACGGAAAATCAAATGTCTACGCTGACACATGGACACTATAACAACGGAAAATCAAATGTCTACGCTGACACATGGACACTATAACAATGGAAAATCAAATGTCTACGCTGACACATGGACACTATAACAACGGAAAATCAAATGTCTACGCTGACACATGGACACTATAACAATGGAAAATCAAATGTCTACGCTGACACATGGACACTATAACAACGGAAAATCAAATGTCTACGCTGACACATGGACACTATAACAACGGAAAATCAAATGTCTACGCTGACACATGGACACTATAACAATGGAAAATCAAATGTCTACGCTGACACATGGACACTATAACAACGGAAAATCAAATGTCTACGCTGACACATGGACACTATAACAATGGAAAATCAAACATCTTAACACAGACCTTCTCCTCCATCTTGGTGCATGTCTTTGTTGATTACCGTTTCCATGGATACCACTGATGATCATCCAGGTGTGGAAATTTTCTGTGTTTATTTGGAGAAATCCTGTAATTTGATTGGTGTTACTTTTTCTTCTGATAAATCCCTCAGAGTTAGTAGTGTTGAAATCTCTACTGATAATCCATCTGATTTATGACCTCAGAATATCATTAATGTAAAAGATACAAGGTCGTGTATCCTTGAGGTCAAGGCCACTGTGACCTTTCTGTTTTGTCGTAATCCAATGAATGTAAGAGGATTACAAACCACTGAAGTGCTTTCAAATGTTGAAAATTGATAAACGTTCTAGGTATATCCATAGTGATGGTGGATTGTTTCTAACTTCAATTCAATTGTATGATGGACACCAATGGATGTCTTCAACAACTACCAAAAACACACAAAAAAACTTCTTTATGGAAAACATGGTCATTGATTCCAATGATTGATTTCCTTTTATGTTTGCTAGTTATATGTTCAACAAATCGAAATATGGAATACCTGGTATAGTCAACAGTTTCAAACATTGAATACCTTATATGATCATCGATTCTAATGATCGACTTTCCTTATGGTGTCCTCTGCTTGATCTATGGATCTGATGTTAGGATTTCCAGTTTATTGTGGATACATTGTACAGAGGAGAGTATTTTACTGCAAGAGAGCATCAAACAAGTACAATGTTGTATTTTGATGTCAGTAGGACTCAAATCTGTCACACAATTAGGGTCAAATGAAGGTATTGATATCTGTAGACCCATGTTGTATCTATAATTAGAGGAGATGGTGTATATATATACAGGTGTCACTTCTCCTGTCTACGATATGAACACATGAACCTTTTTATGTTTTGCTCTCAAAGAGTAAATCTTTATCATCTCAGTCATCCTTCAGTCATACTTGATGTGTGTCCGACATCTTTACCTTCATTGATGTATATTTGAAGTGAGAAATATCATCTAATCATTCTCACATGCCTTTACATGATGTCGTCATAAGTTGTATGCTGTATATATAGGATCATCTCCTCTGTAAACCTTGTGTAGATTTTTATATTCAGAGACATGCTAAGTGTTTAAAACATTTATTAATAATTGTATTATATGTCAAAAGTCTTTTTATTATGATTGTAATGGTGCATCAGCTGTTGAAGAGAGTACAGGGGAAGACAACCCAAATAGGGAAGGTAATCCATGATAAAAGGTAGCACATCCCCCTCTTGTACTTATCAGGACAGTACGTTTGGATATCTGTATAAACATTTATAATTTCTGTTATAATTTATTGAATATTGTCCAAGCTTTTGTCTGGTCAGCTGATTTCATCCCAATGAATTTTTTTTCATTAGAATTCCTTTTTTTTTTTTTTTCTCAGAAAATTTACTTTGCCGATGAATACATTGTGTATTTTATCATTTACATAAACTGCTACGCATAGTCATAAAACATTTGGCAACACTTCATAAGCATCCCAATCTTAGTTAAAAATCATTATAAATCCAGGCACATGACCAAACAAGTTAATTAAATGATGGTGTTATTTAGATACAACACCTTAACCCAGACAATTCATTTTTCTGATTAATTAGTTGTATGGAAGTGTTTAATTTGATTCTAAATACCATATTGATTATAACACCAAACTTCTATGATGAGTAACATGGAGGTTGTGTTGTAATGATCAACCGTGCCTTTCTGTATCAGGTTTGGACCAATACACTGCTGTACCAGTCATTGTAATTCTTAAAAACACCAGTGTCAAACAGGACAGAACTGTGATTCTTCACGTCCTGTACTTTCTTTTGTAAATGAGGTCGGAAGTTTTATTCTGTAATGAAATGGTATAGGTTATGCATATGAAGTTTGAAGAACTGATTGACTTTTATTTTACTCATTAATTAAACTTCATAGCTTTAAACATACACTTACATTTTGGTACTAAACTTGTTGATGCGAACCTGATACAGGAAAACATGGTAATTATGTAAGCTTTAAAAGTTAAGAAAAACGTTACGATGATAGAACTCGCAATCATTCCATCTCTGCCACAAACCAACAATATGTATTTTGATTGTACTTGAAGATATTTCTTTATATATATATATATATATATAACACTGCTAAGTTCGTTCTGTTGATGAATGTCATTTAGAAATTGTGTTCAGTATATTTAACAAACATTACATTATTGAGGATGAGCTTTGTTATCTGTGTCCTTTTGTGTATACCAGTAGTACTAAACATGAGTCACGTGAAATGGATGTCCGTAGTCTGGTCAGTACATGTATGTTGTGCTTAAAGTTTTTCCTCTTTGTTTAAAGAATTAATTTCTTCCGTCTTTATTCCATTTTTAGTTGCTATATTATTATTAAGTTTGAACCATCACCATCAGTTGATAGGCTAGCTAACTGCCCATCTACTGATGGTGATCTATATTGCCTTTTGTACAATACATGGTCTATCTTTCATTAGAATCTTATCCACTAACCTTCATTCAAATTGGCCAACAGGTGGGTATGTTTATTACAGTAAGCATGCTTTAGTGTGGGTCAAAAACAAATAATAGACAAGAAAACAAAATGACTATCTTTGAATTTGATAGTTAAGTGTTATACTTATTTCATGGAAAATGAATTACATGTAAATATATATATAACAAATTCAGAACATTAGATGGAAAAGTTAATATTACCTCCTTGGCTATTTTTGAAACGCTTTATAATTTGACACGAATGGGAGAAAAAAATGGCTGATGATAACTGGATATTTGAAATTGGTAAATTGTTTTTTATACTTGATAACCTTGATTGAGAAAGATATGGCATGGTATCAGTTATCTGAGAATCGCAAGAGTCCAAGTGACCACTCGCACTATATTTGCTATATTTACATGAAATACATTTCCTCAGAGTACTTTTGAAGCTTCATTTGACCATGTGTGTGAAGTTGATGGTGAGCGATTAACCTATTCACCCCTGGAATTTCATAATGGACTGGTCTATCTTTGATTTGGAATAGCCTAGTAAGTTTTAAGGGGTGAATTAGTTCTGTGGCTTTATTTGACGGTAAAGCTGATGGTGGTTTTATTTGATGGTGAGGCTGATGGTGGCTTTATTTGACAGCAAGGCTGACCGTGGCTTTATTTGATGGTGAAGCTGATGGTGGCTTTATTTGATGGTGAAGCCGATGGTGGCTTTATTTGATGGTGAAGCTGATGGTGGCTTTATTTGATGGTGAGGCTGATGGGGGCTTTATTTGATGGTGAGGCTGATGGTGGCTTTATTTGATGGTGAAGCTGATGGTGGCTTTATTTGATGGTGGCTTTATTTGATGATGAGGCTGATGGTGGCTTTATTTGATGGTGAAGCTGATGGTGGCTTTATTTGATGGTGAGGCTGATGGTGGCTTTATTTGATGGTAAAGCTGATGGTGGCTTTATTTGATGGTGAGGCTGATGGTGGCTTTATTTGATGGTGAAGCTGATGGTGGCTTTATTTGACAGTGAGGCTGACATTGGCTTTATTTGATGGTGAGGCTGATGGTGGCTTTATTTGATGGTGAGGCTGACGGTGGCTTTATTTGATGGTGAGGCTGACGGTGGCTTTATTTGACGGTAAAGCTGATGGTGGCTTTATTTGATGGTGAAGCTGATGGTGGCTTTATTTGATGGTGAGGCTGATGGTGGCTTTATTTGATGGTGAAGCTGATGGTGGCTTTATTTGATGGTGAAGCTGATGGTGGCTTTATTTGATGGTGAAGCTGATGGTGGCTTTATTTGGTGGTGAGGCTGACGGTGGTTTTATTTGACAATGGAGCTGTTGGTGAAGCTGATGGTGGCTTTATTTGATGGTGAAGCTGATGGTGGCTTTATTTGATGGTGAGGCTGATGGTGGCTTTATTTGATGGTGAGGCTGATGGTGGCTTTATTTGACGGTAAAGCTGATGGTGGCTATATTGATGGTGAGGCTGACGATGGCTTTATTTGATGGTGAGGCTGATGGTGGCTTTATTTGATGATGAAGCTGATGGTGGCTTTATTTGATGGTGAGGCTGATGGTGGCTTTATTTGATGGTGAGGCTGATGGTGGCTTTATTTGATGGTGAGGCTGATGGTGGCTTTATTTGATGGTGAGGCTGATGGTGGCTTTATTTGATGGTAAAGCTGATGGTGGCTTTATTTGATGGTGAGGCAGATGGTGGCTTTATTTGATGGTAAAGCTGATGGTGGCTTTATTTGATGGTAAAGCTGATGGTGGCTTTATTTGATGGTGAAGCTGATGGTGGCTTTATTTGATGGTGAAGCTGATGGTGGCTTTATTTAAAGTGTACACGGAACAGAAAATTATATTTTGATATGTTATTCTGTCTGATCTCCTGACAAGAATGCCAAAAACCGCATCAAAATCGGCCGCTTCAGTACCGAGATACTGCCCTCCGAAGTGCTCGATTTTTACCTGTATAACGACTGCTAATCAGGGTATCGGCCGCTCACCCTGATTTGGGGAATAACCGGATGTGACGTCACGAGGACAACGGCAATGTGAGCTGTACATGTTTGTTAGTGGGGTTATAGCACAAAGGTGGACATATATTCCTGAAAAGTGGCTACGAGAATTTTGCAAATATATATACAGTTATGATGACGATTTTATCATATTATATAAGGAAATATTGCAACTGAAATAAGGCTAAAATACATATTTATATTCAGTCTAAATGCATCACCTTGTGTACCTTGTGTAAACTTTCATATATGCACGACTCGGTAATTTTTACTAAATCACTGTTTCAACAAATTACTAAATTATCAAACTTAAGGAATATTAAATTTTCACTATGTAATCTAAAGAGACAAATTAGGAAAATGATGGTCATATAATTATCTATTTGAATATGTTTCTGTTTAAATAAAAATTCACTAGGCCTATGAATTTCAAGAACCAGCACAACGAAAAGAAAATGTGTTGAATGTATTTTATACTTCAATACACGTAGCCATCATAGACATAACTTCGGGGGTAAACAATAAAAAAACTTGAGAGTTTGAATTCATAATATAAAATGCATTTATAGCTATAACGTGTTTCTCTTCCCTTTTAAACTATGTTGACATGTGTTATTTAAACAATCTTCAACAGTACATTTATTGATCATATAGATTATCATTTTTGGTATCATATAATGAATGATATGTGATTCTGTTTCTATTTGTTGAGTGAAAATAAAAAAAACTTAACATTTCACTATGTAATCGCCTGGATCATGCGATTAATTTCAAGAACCATCGACCACACAACGAAAGAAATGCGTGTTGGTAAAATATAACTGTGCTAAACAATTAACACTTATTTCTCTACATTTGTTAATGTAGTGCGTTTTTTACGGAAGAATTTTATTTTCTCGACTAGTTCCAAAAATACACGTTATAGAACATTCATCATACGGGCCAAAATTACTTCGTATTACATGAAAAATAGTACTATAACAAAATTTGTTAGAGTTTTCATTCTTCTACCATTGTTTAAATATGTTTTTGTTATTTAAACAATCTTCAACAGTCGTAAATATTGACCAAAAGAATATTCACAATCAAACGTTGAATTGGATATTCTGAATCATATGAGGAAATATCAGAACTATCAAAATTCTGACATTGTGCATTATATTTGCATTGTTCTTTCTCGACATGCCATTTGTAAATAATTTTGCAGTTTCTGTTATAAAAATACATATACATGTAACCAGAAACATGTACAAATGTATACATGGGTGTGATACACTTGTATGTTATGTACAAACGGTATATTTTACTTTTTTTAAACCAAAGATTTATAAGTGTTTACAAATATGACATTATACAACAATAACATGATGGTCTATCGCTAACTTACCTGTGGACTGATAGTTTGACACTTGACGTGTGCTAATCAACAAAGCGTGACAGGTCACTAAACACCTTTCTTACGTAACCTCCTCATTAGCCAGGGTTGACCACGCGTTTTAGTTACTGCAGCAGTATACAGGTATAGAGATTAACGTAGCACGACATTGGCTATTCGGAAGTATTCTGATTTTGATACTTGATATCTGCTATTTGGATTAGACATGGACATCTTCAGTTCGTCTGACCCATGCATGATTTATTTTTCAAGTAAAGAATGAACTTGAGCGAAATATCACCAAGTCGTCGGATGTACTGTATTACATATGTATATAAAAGCTGAATGTATTTCGTCAAAAAACAATTAGATCGGAAAATATCACTCCGTCTAAATTCTAAATATCTGTTACGGTTCTCAAAACTTGGTATATAGAATTAAATTCACCAAATCACATATTCACTGGTAATTATGCAATGGTATTAAATGTGTATTAAGTCACACGATCGATTTCAGACATAACACAATTAGTAGATGCATTTGCACATATGCAAAAAATTCTGTTTAGAATCATACCTTAAGTCGTATGAAAAAGTCGTTTTATGAAAAAGTCCGAAATTTGTAAAGTGCACGTGGGTTCAATTAGACATAAGACGACCCCGAGTCGGGTTTTGGGTAACATAACCAAGCACATATAAGTCCTTGATATAATAATCTTCATGTATATATGGTTCCAAACACCGCGGATATACAACGTACATGGATTATTATCTACATTTCATTGTGTATAATTATTTATCTACGACAGGTACATCAATATATGTATTGTATAAATCCCTATTTCCAAGCATATTCCAAACTCATATCTGTGATTGAGGATAATATTAAATTGGTATCAGACATATACAAAGGTATTTGTGTCTTCAACATCGATGTTTACAAACAGATGGTTTATATTAGATGGCAGACACCGAATATCGCCTCTCTAACTTATGCAAGTAGGGTCGATCCTGTTGTCCTCGTGACGTCACAGGTCAGGGGGTCCCGAATCGGGGTCAGTGGCTTGGGGCTTCAGGTGTGTTCTAGAGAAAAGTTGCATTATCTCTAATACGGTAATCGCTATGAAACTCGTACTTTCTCCATTTTTAATTTTATCCAATGACGCATTGATCAAGCCTTATATACCAAACCATTCCGTGTACACTTTAATGGTGAGGCTGACGGTGGTTTAATTTGACAGTGAAGCTGACGGTGAGGCTGATGGTGCCTTTATTTGATGGTGAGGCTGCTAGTGGCTTTATTTGATGGTGAGGCTGTTGGTGGCTTTATTTGATGGTGAGGCTGTTGGTGGCTTTATTTGATGGTGAAGCTGATGGTGGCTTTATTTGATGGTGAGGCTGCTAGTGGCTTTATTTGATATTGAAGCTGATGGTGGCTTTATTTGATGGTGAGGCTGCTAGTGGCTTTATTTGATGGTGAAGCTGATGGTGGCTTTATTTGATGGTGAAGCTGATGGTGGCTTTATTTGATGGTGAGGCTGTTGGTGGCTTTATTTGATGGTGAAGCTGATGGTGGCTTTATTTGATGGTGAAGCTGATGGTGGCTTTATTTGATGGTGAAGCTGATGGTGGCTTTATTTGATGGTGAGGCTGTTGGTGGCTTTATTTGATGGTGAGGCTGTTGGTGGCTTTATTTGATGGTGAAGCTGATGGTGGCTTTATTTGATGGTGAGGCTGCTAGTGGCTTTATTTGATATTGAAGCTGATGGTGGCTTTATTTGATGGTGAGGCTGATGGTGGCTTTATTTGATATTGAAGCTGATGGTGACTTTATTTGATGGTGAAGCTGATGGTGGCTTATTTGACGGTGAGGCTGATGGTAGCTTTATTTGATGGTGAGGCTGCTAGTGGCTTTATTTGATATTGAAGCTGATGGTGGCTTTATTTGATGGTGAGCTGATGGTGGCTTTATTTGATATTGAAGCTGATGGTGGCTTTATTTGATGGTGAGGCTGATGGTGGCTTTATTTGATGGTGAGGCTGATGGTGGCTTTATTTGATGGTGAGGCTGCTAGTGGCTTTATTTGATATTGAAGCTGATGGTGGCTTTATTTGATGGTGAAGCTGATGGTGGCTTTATTTGACGGTGAGGCTGATGGTGGCTTTATTTGATGGTAAAGCTGATGGTGGCTTTATTTGATGGTGAAGGTGATGGTGGCTTTATTTGATGGTGAGGCTGCTAGTGGCTTTATTTGATATTGAAGCTGATGCTGGCTTTATATGATGGTGAAGCTGATGGTGGCTTTATTTGACGGTGAGGCTGATGGTAGCTTTATATGACGGTAAAGCTGATGGTGGCTTTATTTGATGGTGAAGGTGATGGTGGCTTTATTTGATGGTGAGGCTGATGGTAGGCTGATGTGCTTTATTTGACGGTAAAGCTGATGGTGGCTTTATTTGATGGTGAAGCTGATGGTGGCTTTATTTGATGGTGAAGCTGCTAGTGGCTTTATTTGATGGTGAGGCTGACGGTGGCTTTATTTGATGGTGAAGCTGATGGTGGCTTTATTTGATGGTGAAGCTGACGATAGGGGCCATATTTTCTCTGTTACTAAAGCTTTGTTCACATTTTTTATGCTGCTTTAATGTTTTGTTACAGTTATTTTAAGTCTGCTGTACTGCCTTTACCCACTATAATAATTAAGCTTGGTCAGAAATAAGGGTATGTGATTATACTGCCAATTTACATACTTTAGCTCAAGTAAACAACATATAAATCAAAACAATATTTTTTTGCTTATCACTCTGTAAATTCTGTTAACCAACATGTTTTTGGGCATGATTATATACTGCACATTTTGTTGGCAATTGAAATTCAATTTGATTGGTTATGAGAATTTTTGAACTAGCGGTACAAATTTTTAAAGTGAACAGTCGGGCAAGGATGGCTAAAGTCGGTAAAAATGGTGTGAATGTATCCAGTATAATTTCTTATGAAATGGGAAAATAAAATCTCTCGTCAAAATCTGTCTGCGTACGAAGAAATTAATTCAAAGTATGGGAATTCTAAAACGTCCTCCCGGCTCACTGTGTCCGTGGTTACATTTCCACACAGCCTCGCTTTCAATGCTTTCAAATTTTCTTTACTTTAATGGTCAGAACTGGGAAACTAAGCAGAACTTGACCGTCGTATTAATATGTGAGAACTTTTGGACGGCCAATGAACGCATTTAGACTGGTTTTCTTTGCCCGAAAATTCACTTTAACTGTTATTGAAAAATTCATTGAAAAATTCTGTCATGGAAATGCAGCTTGGCATTAAACGTGAAATAATCAAGTTGCTACAAAGATAAGTTGGTTTACAGTATAGATATATTTAGATACTTGGCCAGTTACAATGTTTTTACCTGCCAATATATTTGTTCTTAGATGTAGGGTGCAGCAAACTGAGAGGTACATGTCAAGGAAGATAGCTGCAAATATGTCTAAACGCAATATTTATTTCTGTTGGTACTGTTATGTTGCTGAAGCCTTAATTTCATCTGTTGAATTAATTACAAACACCTGAATAACATTCTTTTAAAATACACTTGATGTTTACAACTATTATAAATATATAAGTGAAATGCTGATCGACAAGCTGCTCTTTGGTTTTATTTGCTGTTTTAGTTAACGATCCTTTTTGGTTTTTTCTGTGATATATTATTTTGCAATAGATGAATTATTTGTTTTAAGTAATTGTTTAGTATCTTATTTGTTATGAAATGTAAATGAAAACTAGAAGTGTTGCTATTGGAGAAGAGAGAGAGGAATGGTGTACTGGTACACAAGTATTCTGTTAATTTGGTCGGTAATTAGTCTTTACTGTAAGCATACATGTACTTATTTTGACACAACCCAATTTTAACTCGGATTTGATATTAAATCTTATTAAAGACAATTATGAATTAGTTTTCATTAATTGCTGTAAATCCAATCACTTTATGAAAACATTTTCTGTACAAAAAGCGCTAACAAAACTATTCTTACATTATAGTGTATTTGAGTGCTGTAACCAAAGATTATTGTTTTTTTTTTAACTTCTGTTTCATCAGATTGGTATTTGTTATACCGGAGGTACTTTGTTCCAAATTTTTCTAACTGAACTGAGGGAGATTAATTTTGTTTTGTAAACATTTTCAGTTTATTGTAACATTTTGGTTGAAGGACTGACACATTAACACTGTATAGAGCTAACCAATGTCAGACTTAGAATAAAAATTTCAATTTGTTTATGTCAGTTTGAATGCGTTTCTTTCCCATTCCTTATGCATCAATTGCACTTTTCTCCCTTGTTTAGGGTTGGTCTGGTCACAGCCAATACCGAAAACACAAATATTTTCTTTTTGTATGGCCATTAAATATCAGTACACTAACAGTTAATTGTGTAAATTATACAACAATATTTCAGTACAAAGTACGCTGTAACCAGTAGGGGAAAGCTCTGCAGTCCAACCTTGTTATCTTAGAAAATAAAGATGTACACATGCTCAAGAATGCAAGTTTCTTTTGATCTCTAGGCTGATAAGATTATTGTACTCGAGCCATCTTTTGCTTGAGTAGTTATGTTATGCTGCACTGGGTCACTTGTTATAGCCCCACTGTAACTACATTAGGGGGATTATACGGGAATCAGCATGTCTGTCCATAGCAAAACGTTTGTCCTGACATCTCCGCCTAAACTACTGGATCAATTTCATTGAAACTTGGCAGCAATGTTCAGGACCATGTGTAGATGTGCATGAAGGATGGCTTCTTTTCAGATCAACTGACCTAAATAGGCTAAAATATTTAAATGCTTGCAGGAATGACCTTGACATTCATTCAAGGTCACAGGGGTCAAAAAAGATTAAATCTTTAAACAACTTCTCTTCAATAACTAAAAGGCCTAGAAACCTGAAATTGGGCCTGTTGTTTTGCATACTAGCATGAATGGTTACTAAGTTTGTTCAAATGAATGATCTTGACATTCATTCAAGGACAAATTCATCAATTATATCAAAAATTTACTTCTACTAAAGAGCTCCTTTTATTGCGTTGTTTTCTACTACTGCATTTTGACAGTGTTGTATTGTGCTAATAGTCTGATGACCGTTCAGGCCCATGAGCCTCTCGTTTATGGGAAGGGAGGGGGATTTGTATCAATTTTGGTTGCCATGGTAACCAAGTCACTATACACAGGTTTTGTAAAATGGCCAATAATCTATAAGCTTTTTCATCAATGTTTGGTCAATCTTTGTAACATATGGATGTCTATAATTTGTCTGGACGAGAATTAATGATGACAAACAAGGTGGGGGGGGCAATAAAAAATAAAACAACACAGATCTATTTATGTATAATATAAATAGTACATGTAGTTGATTCTAAGTACATTGTAACAATTTGATTATTGCATGGAAGAACAGTTACACAGTTAGAAGTCTAAGGTGTTAGAAAACAAGTACATGCCAGCAAGGCTGATGTCTAATGCCAATTACTGTCCAGTCTGGACCCTCTGTGCAGGATAACAAATGAAGTCATTATATCAGTTGATGACAAGTGGCATTTCATGTCATAAATGAGTACAAAATGATGCCTTAGTTAGGCAGATGCTGCTTCATAGGCTGGTACCAGATGCTTTTTGGGTACAAGACCAAAACTGCCCTGTAGTTCTCCTACCCACCAGGACTTGGAATCAAACTCTTTGCTTATTATATGGATCATATCACCCTTTTTAAATGTCAGTTCATCATTAGTACCTCCGGAAAAGTCCCATTTACCATAGTAGAGATTCTCAAAGTCTTCTTTAGGGTTAACGATCTTCATTTTCTTTGGCTCTGGTGCATCAGGTTTAGATGGGGTAGGGGGTAGAGGGTTTCTACTAGGGGGTGGGGGAGGAGGTTGGGAGTCTGGTGGTAAGGGTGGGAGGGGTTTTCGCCCAGAGACTGGTGGTGGAGTCGATGTCTGTGTACGTGACGGAACTGCTGGGGGTGGAGAGGACACGGAACCACAATCCTCATACATCTCCTGGTCATCATCATCACCGTCAACAGGTGCAGTATCATCGTAAATTTCCTGATTGTCAGGCTGTGCCGGCTCTTCTACAGGAGTCTCTATTGCTGGAGTTTCTTCAATTGGTTCATAGATGTCATCAGGATCATCTGAAGGTTAAAGGGTCATTTCAAAATAAATATCAGTAGCGAGACCTCAAATAATCAAACTAACGTAAAACATGTTTATAACGAACACACAACATGGTTATAACGTAGGAATTTTCATTCCTCGGCAATAGTCCTATAAGATGAATGTGATATGTGGATAACAAGCTATGATTATAACTAAGTGATTTCATCTAAAAGGTGTGTTATAACAGTGTTTTACTGTACTAGGCAAATCCACCTTTTAAATGTTTGATTTTTTTCAATCCCCTGTGCCTCTCCTCTTATAAATCGCCTCTTTGTAAGCATACCTACATTTGATCTTTTTGAAGAACAAGCATTCAGAAATAAAATGTATGAAATACCTTGATGTACTGGTATAACAAGAGTTATTTTCCCTAGAATGACTTACCATCATAAATCTTCTGAGTTCCAGTAACCTTCTCTATGGCAGATTTCCACTTGGTATATTCATCAGTATTCAATGCTACAAACTGAAGAAAACATCTGATACAAACAATAAATCTTACAACAAACCCTAAACCAATGTCCCACTAATACATCCACAACAAACCCTAAACCAATGTCCCCCTAATACATCCACAACAAACCCTAAACCAATGTCCCCCTAATACATCCACAACAAACCCTAAACCGATGTCCTCCAATACATTCCCAACAAGCCTTAAACCAATGTCCCCCTAATACATCCCCAACAAACCCTAAACCAATGTCCCCCTAATACATCCACAACAAACCCTAAACCAATGTCCCCCTAATACATCCACAACAAACCCTAAACCAATGTCCTCCTAGTGCTTCCACAACAATCCCTAAACTAATGTCCCCCTAATAATCCACAACAAACCCTAAACCAATGTCCCCCTAACACATCCACAACAAACCCTAAACCAATGTCCCCCTAAAACATCCACAACATACCCTAAACCAATGTCCCCCTAGTGCATCCACATCAAACCCTAAACCAATGTCCCCCTAACACATCCAAAACAAACCCTAAACCAATGTCCCCCTAATACATCCACAACATACCCTAAACCAATGTCCCCCTAATACATCCACAACAAACCCTAAACCAATGTCCCCCTAATACATCCACAACAAACCCTAAACCAATGACCCCCTAATACATCCACAACAAACCCTAAACCAATGTACACCTAATACATCCACAACAAACCCTAAACCAATGTCCCCCTAATACATCCACAACAAACCCTAAACCAATGTCCCCCTATAGTGCATCCACAACATACCCTAAACCAATGTCCCCCTAATACATCCACAACAAACCCTAAACCAATGTCCCCCTAATACATCCACAACAAACCCTAAACCAATGTCCCCCTAATACATCCACAACAAACCCTAAACCAATGTCCCCCTAATACATCCACAACAAACCCTAAACCAATGCCCCCCTATAGTGCATCCACAACATACCCAAAACCAATGTCCCCCTAATACATCCACAACATACCCTAAACCAATGTCCCCCTTATACATCCACAACAAACCCTAAACCAATGTCCCCCTAACACATCCACAACAAACCCTAAACCAATGTCCCCCTTATACATCCACAACAAACCCTAAACCAATGTCCCCCTAATACATCCACAACAAACACTAAACCAATGTCCCACTAACACATCCACAACAAACCCTAAACCAATGTCCCCCTAATACATCCACAACAAACCCTAAACCAATGTCCCCCTAATACATCCACAACAAACCCTAAACCAATGTCCCCCTTATACATCCACAACAAACCCTAAACCAATGTCCCCCTAACACATCCACAACAAACCCTAAACCAATGTCCCCCTAATACATCCACAACAAACCCTAAACCAATGTCCCCCTAGAGCATCCACAACAAACTCTAAACCAATGTCCCCCTAATACATCCACAACAAACCCTAAACCAATGTCCCCCTAACACATCCATCCACAACAAACCCTAAACCAATGTCCCCCTAGAGCATCCACAACAAACCCTAAACCAATGTCCCCCTAGTGCATCCACAACATACCCTAAACCAATGTCCCCCTATAGAGCATCCACAACAAACCCTAAACCAATGTCCCCCTAATACATCCACAACAAACCCTAAACCAATGTCCCCCTAATACATCCACAACAAACCCTAAACCAATGTCCCCCTAGAGCATCCACAACAAACCCTAAACCAATGTCCCCCTTATACATCCACAACAAACCCTAAACCAATGTCCCCCTAATACATCCACAACAAACCCTAAACCAATGTCCCCCTAGAGCATCCACAACAAACCCTAAACCAATATCCCCCTAATACATCCACAACAAACCCTAAAGTCCATGAATGTAAATAAGTAATCCTTTATAATTATCTACCAGAGGCCTTGACGGTCACCTGAGTGCTGCTACAGAAAGAGCATTGCAATGTTTGTTCAAATCTGTAAAAAGTAGTTACAAATAAGAATAAACTTTAAAGTTGAACCTTTGCATTAGAATTTTTATTTTTTGTTTTTCACTTTGATAGTTAGTGTATTATGTTACCAAACCTTATGCTTAAAATTCCAATTATCTTTGCCAATGTTAAAAAACAAAACCAATCTGGAAGTCAGTCAGTGTCAGTGATTTTATAAATTTCTCTTTTTAATGTATAAAGATTATTTGGTTCCATTAAACCTGTGAACTCAGAAGAAGATTTTTAGGTCACCTGAGACGAAGTCTCAAGTGACCTATTCTAATCACCTTTTGTCCGTCGTCGTGCGTCATATGTCCGTAAACAATTTACATTTTCGACTTCTTCTCAAAAACAGCTGAAGCAAATTCAATGACATTTTGCACAAACCTTCTGAGGCATAAGGCCAATCAAAATTGTGAGTTATATGGTCCGCCACCCCCTGGGGCTGTTTGGAGAGCCAAAAGGGGTAAAATTGACTATAATTTCAAAAATCTTCTCCGCTCACAGATGTGATGGAATCAAATACTCTTCATAGATAGAAAGGTCTGAAGGTCCTTTACAAAAACTGTGAATTATATGACCCTGGGGTCTCAGGTTTGCCCCTTGGGGAGGGGGTTAACTTTACTATAGTTAATATAGGGAAAACACATTTTCGAGCATTATTTGGTCATTTGTAAAAGGAAATGAGTCCAAATGTTGTCAGAACTAATCCCTATGAAAAGGCCATCTGTGAATCCTATTAACAAATTTTCCATAACTTGACTCCCAGGGGCCTTAGGGGTTGGACCAAAAGGGGTCAATAAGCTAAAACTTCAAAAATCTTCTTCTGAAATTCTGGAACTGGTAGAATCAAATACTCTTCATAGATGGAGAGGTCTTAAGGTCCTTTACAAAAATTGCTTATTTTTCATAGGAAATTAGTCAAACTGGGTTAGAATTATTAGTCTGAGATAGCATTTATCCATATTGGGCCTGGCTGACCCCCAGGGGCCTTAGGGGCGGGGCCAAAAAAGGGTCAAATAGGCTAAAACTTCACTTCAAAAATCTACTTCTGTATTCACAGATTTGATGGAACCAAATACTCTTCATAGATTGGAAGGTCTTAAGGCCCTTTACAAAAATTGTGAATTTCATGGCCCTCGGGATCTCAGATTTTGCCCCTGGGGAGGGGGTCAAATTTACTTTATTTTATATTGGCAAGACACATTTATGAATGTTTATTTGCTTATTTTTTCATAGGAAATTAGTCAAACTGGGTTAGAATTATTAGTCTGAGATAGCATTTTATCGTCATATCCATATTGGTCCTGGCCGACCCCCAGGGGCCTTAGAGGCGAGGCCAAAATGGCTAAAAATTTCAAAAATCTTCTTCTTAATTCACAGGTTTGATGGAACCAAATAATCTCCATAGATTAAAAAGTGAAATTTATAAAATCACTGACACTGACTGACTTCTAGTTTGGTTTTGTTGTTTAACGTTAGCAAAGCAAATTGGAATTTTAAACATAAGGTTTGGTAACATAATACACTAACTATCAAAATGAAAAACAAAAAATAACAAGAGATCCCAGAGGGATCTTAGCGCCCACCAAAGAATGATCTATGTTTGACAAAGAAAGAGGGATCTTTTCTCTGCTTTTAAAACTTTTACTACATATTACTACATATGAAATTTGAGAAAGATCCTTTGAGAACTATCCGAGATATAAAACGATAACAAATATCAATTATCAAATTCCAAGATGGTGGCCTGTTGGCCATCTTGTTGACCGATTGGTCCTTAAGTTCAACATGCACAACTAGACCAGTAGGGGAACCTGCAAAAAAAATTGGAGACAGATCCCTTCAGTACTTTTTGAGAAATAGTGGTAACAAGCTTCAACTAACAAAATCCAAGATAGAGGCCTTTCAGCCATCTTGTTCATCAATCAGTCTCAAATGCAATATGCACAACTAGACCCCTAGGGGAACATGGACACAATTTGAGACAGATCCCATCAGTACTTTTGAGACAGAGGCCCAGAGGGCCATCAGTACTGGTTTTTGAGTAAAACAAGAAGGCCCAGAGGGCCTGTATCGCTCACCTGGTTTTTTGTTAGTAATTATCACAAGACTCTGACAATTAGAAAAATAAGCAAAATTGACTCCCAAAGTTTAATTTTGAATCACAACCATACAATGATGCTATTGATACCATACAAATATGCTATCCAATACATAGGTTCAGAGACAAAGTAATTTATATGAAAATAGTAGCCTAATTGACCTTCTTGACCTCGCATCTATTGCCGTTTAAGGCCCCGGGGTCAGCCCTATCATTTGTACAATTTCAAATCCCAACCCTATGGATGCTACCATTGCATTATAAGTGCTCTTCCATTCTTAGTTGCAGAGAAGAAGTCGTTTATATGGAAATAGCTAAATTGACCCCTTTTGACCCCACCCTTCAGGCTCCCAGGGGGGTCAGCCCCATCATTTGCAAAATTTTGAATCCAAACCCTATAAGGATGTAACCGTTGCATTATGAGCGCAATCCCATGTTAAAGGTGATAAAAACAGATTTTAAATATGCTATTTTTGTGTTGATATTTGTTTATTGTGGTGCACTTTATGATTTCCAACAAAAAATACAGGTTGTATTTGACGTAATTTCAATAAAATGTGCTTGAAACGTAGTCCACAACGACCCTTGTCAAGAACGATCGCATCGCTTATCGCCCCTGATATCACCAGGTGGCCGTAAATTCGTGACGTCATCTGAGACCAACAGCTTTGACAAGAGCCGGGAAAATTCAATGGGGCATGTTGCGGTATTGACGATTATAGATATTTAAAACAGTCGCGCTACGTGCAGTTGCTATATTGATAAGTGGAAATGTATCCGTATATATAATATACAATTTATAACATACCCTGCTATGGTAAAAACGATCGTTTACTCATTCCAATCGTCATATTCTGGGCTATAAAATTGTTATGTTCTTTAGGTCAAAAGTCATTTGATATCATGTACGTGTGTGTCAACTCAGGTTCGAGGAGGTTACGCTTGACTTTTGATTGCAAATTAAAACTCTAAACATAAAGTTTATATCAACAAGAAGAAATATAAGTTTACAAGAAAATGGACCCAAACAACAATGACACTACATGCTTTAATGTACATACACATAATGCATATATTTATAAAAGTAGACCCCGCCACCCTTCATACCCTTTCTAAAACCCTATCATACCGCGACAAACGTGCCCCTATCCCGCCTTATGTATGCACTACACACCTCTATTTCCTAATTGGAACTTAATCCTTCAGAACACCACACAGAAAGGGTTAGGCTTATTTATTTTTTTAAGTTCTGTAATGAATTTTACGGATTTATTCGACAATATTTCGGGACTTTCCGTGTACGAAAATAGAATAGCATGTATAGTAGTAACAATACACGCACGACCGATAAAAAAGACTGGACAAAACACAGATACTAGATACAATGACCAAATATGCATGACATGTACTCGTGGACAAGATATATATATGCATGTTTAATAGTTCAACTAACACAGGGCCATGGAACAACATATTTCTTATAAAACACAGTTGTTCTTGTTCCGCTATCATTCATATATCAAAATCCTTAAGTAAATTTTAAAAGTAACTAACAGGGGGCCTGTCGGCCATCTTGTTGACCGACTGGTCCCAAAATGCAATATGCACAACTACACCTCTAGGGGAACCTACATGTGAAATTTGAGAGAGATCCCTTCAATACTTTCTGAGAAATAGCGGTAACAAACTTTATCAATCAAAATCCAAGATGGGGCCTGTCGGCCATCTTGTTGACCGATTGGTCCCCAAAATGCAATATGCACAACTACACCCTAGGGGAACCTACATGTGAAATTTGAGAGAGATCCCTTCAGTACTTTCTGCGAAATAGCGGTAACAAACTTTAACTATCAAAATCCAAGATGGCCGCCTGTCGGCCATTTTGTTGACTGATTGGTCCCAAAATACAATATGCACAACTAGGGCCCTAGGGGAACCTACATATGAAATTTGAGAAAGATCCCTTTGGTACTTTCTGAGAAATAGCGGTAACAAAAAATGTTATCGGACGGAAGGACTGGGACGGACGGAAGGACGGACGAAAAGCGATTTGAATAGCCCACCATCTGATGATGGTGGGCTAAAAATTCTAATACGAAAGTTCAACTTTATAGTTTATTTTATAATTCGTAAATAATTTTTATAGATTGGAACCAACTTTGCAATGCTCTTTCTGTAGCAGCACTCAGGTGACCGTCAAGGCCTCTTGGGCCTCTTGTTGAAATATTAGCCTTTTGACCCTTTTTGGCTCCGCCTCTCTGGTCCCTGGGGTCAGCCAGGACCAATATGGATATGGTGTTAAAATGCTATTTCAGGCTAATAATTCAAACCCAGTTTGACTCATTTCAAATAATGTTCATAAATGTGTTTTTCCTATATAAACTATAGTAAATTTGACTCCCTCCCCAGGGAAAAATCTGAGATCCCAGAGCCATGAAATTCACACATTTTGTAAAGGGCCTTAAGACCTTTCAATCTATAAAGAGTGTTTGGTTCCATCCAATCTGTGAATTCAGAAGAAAGATTTTTGAAAAGTTAACAAATTTGACCCCTTTTGGCCCCGCCCCTCTGACCCCTGGGGGTTGGCCAGGACAAATATGAATATGACGTTAAAATGCTTTCTCAGGCTAATTATTCTAAGCCAGTTTGACTCATTTCCTATGAAAACAAAGCAAATAATGTTCATAAATGTGTTTTTCCTATATAAACTATAGGAAATTTGACCCACTCCCCAGGGAAAAAATCTGAGATCCCAGGGCCATGAAATTCACAATTTTTTTAAAGGACCTTAAGACCTTCCAATCTATGAAGAGTATTTAATTCTACCACATCTGTGAGTGGAGAAGAAGATTTTTGAAATTTTAATCAATTTTACCCCTTTTGGCCCTTCCTACAGCCCCCTGGGGGGTGGGGGTCATATAATTCACAATTTTGATTGGCCTTAGGAGGTTTGTGCAAAATTTCATTGGAATTGCTTTAGTGGTTTTTGAGAAGAAGTCGAAAATGTAAATTGTTTACGAACACACAACGGACGACGCACGACGACGGACAAAAGGCGATTAGAATAGGTCACTTGAGACTTCGTCTCAGGTCACCTAATGAATCCCTTCCATCCTGAAAAAAATCACCAAAGGACTAAGACTGGTTCCGAACTAACCTCTTCCAAAGTATAAATTACTCAAATGCTACAATCTCTTTAAAGGTGATAAAAACAGAACGGACATGAAAAATGAGATAATACGCTAGAAACATTTGTAATGCCTATCTAAACATATACCAGTTTGATATTTGCTTATATTTTGTCTCTAAATAGTAAAATTAATGAAAGCAATCTTCATATCTTTTCGACGACAGATTTTTTTCTATGACTTACCTCCCTTGAGTTCCGATGAGTTGTGACGTCATCTGAGACAATCAACTACCGGAAGCCGGTGTGCCGATCGCGGAACTGTCAACATGCATGTGTATTTTAGCCACATGTCTTAGTACTTACGGAAATACACACGGAGAAAAATATGTTATATTTCGACTATTTGGGTAACGTGATTTATCCCCTACATAATGACACATTATTGACGTCATAACCTATGAAATGACGTCACTACATGTAAATAATGATGTCATTAATGTCGCGGGTACATATGTCATGTGGCTTATGGTGTGCCAGGGGTTAAACCACGAATGAATAAGTAGTTCTTTCCTATTCAGTCCACCCTGGAGTAATACGACTGTGCATGTATGTAATTTATAGTTTACACATAAAATTAACCGAGGAGTTTTGATATACATAGAATCTACTGGTAATTTTATGTGCGAAATAAGATCGTAGCGAAAATGGACAATTATTGGGGCCCACCTCTTTAGACCTACGTTTTAATAGAAAAATTATCTGTTACAAACATACGGAGACATGAAAAATACATGCAGATTAAAAGAAAAAACTGAAATGTTCTCAAAATGCGCATTAAAAATAAAAGAGATCCTTCTGCACATTTTCCATACTTCATTTTAGGGATTTTCATATTTATTTTGGGTTACACAACAATGTACCGGTGGTGTGAAACCGGTATGTTCAGATCTAGTCCGCTAAACCTGCCTATATTATCAGGCTTTTTTAATTATTTTTTTTGCCTCATATATAGGGGAGAAAAAAGCCTAATAATATAGGCAGGTTTAGCGGACTAGTTCAGATCGAGCAGGGTTGCATAATGATATGACGACATTCACAGTTATCATTATTTAATTGCAGGAATTTAAATTCGAAAAATTACCATGTTAAGAACGCTCTAAAGTCATCAAAATACATCGTAAAACTCATCTCAGCAATCCTAAATACATTAAGTAATATTTTTCCTTCTCGGAGGAGACCTTAGGACCCCCAAAAAACAAAATCTCTCGCCTTAAGCCCTTACAAAATCATCAAAATACATCGTGAAACTCATATCTCAGTCATTCTAAATTGTAATATCTTTATCAGGGTCTCCCCCCGAACCCCCAAAACACCACAATGCTCGCAAATTTGGCCAATTTTAGTACTCATTAATTTCCTGTTATATTCTACATAGTACACTTGCGTATATATATGTAGAATGCGAGTTTTACCGATTTTTTTTATTTAGAACGCTAGATCGTCTCATGATGGTCAATAGGCTATCTAGTGTGCTGTGGTCTGTGCGTATACTTTTAAAATTTACTAAGGTCGACAGGTTTCTTATTTCCAAAACTCCGCACGGTTAGAAAATATAATGAAGCGGTCTTGTAAATGATTTGTGTTTTATAAGAAATATATGTTGTTTCATGGTCCTGTGTTAGTTGAACTATTACATGTGTATCTTGTCCACGAGTACATGTCATCCATATTAGGTCATTGTATCTAGTTTCTGTGTTTTGTGTCCCGTCTTTTTTATCGGCCGTGCGTGTATTGTTACTACTGTACATGTTATTTTATTTCGTACACATCCGTAAAACTCATTATAGAACTTTAAGAAAATAAATAAGTCTAGCCCTTTCTGTGCGGTGTTCTGAAGGATTAAGCTTCAAATAGGAAATATAGAGGTGTGCAGTACGTACATAAGGCGGGATAGGGGCATCGTGGTATCATAGGGTTTTGGATAGGGTATGAAGGGTGGCGTTTTTTTTTTTTTTTTTTATAAATATGCATTATATGTACATGTATGTGCATGTAGCATGTAGTTTCATTGTAATTTGGGTCCATTTTCTTGTAAAGTTATATTTCTTTTTGTTGGTTTAACTTTAAAGTCTATGTTTTGAGTTTTAAGTTACAGACAAAAGTCAAGCACAACCCCCTTGAACCTGAGTCAGTGACACACACGTACACGGTGTCAAATGGCTTTTAAAGATGCTCCACCGCCGACAGAGCATAAATGATATTCACCATTCGTACAATAATTGGTGTTTAATCGTGTATATATATGTCTAATTAACACAAACAATAATATAGAATAATTTATTTCGCCTTTGGTGCATGCGCAATCAGTACTTCATTCCATATAGGATATAGTAACACAGATTTTTTTCGGGATGCAATTAATTATATTTCATGTTTTTAACTTGAAATAAAATTAGAAGCTCACAAACTGTTCAATGGTGGTAATGGTGTAAAGTAAGTAACTTTTGTAACTGAAGAAAAATACTAAATCGTCTGCTCCTGTTTTTGATAGTTAAAATTTACCATTTGTCAGCGGTGGAGCATCTTTAACATACTGAACGTAACAATTTTATAGCCCAGAATATGACGATAAGAATGAGTAAGCTATCGTTTTTATTATATCATTGTATGTTATAGATTATATATTATATACGGATTCATTTCCACTATTCAATATAGCAACTACACGTAGCGCGACTGTTTTAAATATCTATAATCGCCAATACCGCAACACTGCCCCATTGAGTTTCCCGGCTCTTGTCACAGCTGTTGGTCTCAGATGACGTCACGAATCTACGGCCACCTGGTGATATCAGGGGCGATAAGCGATGCGATCGTTCTAGACAAGGGTCGTTGTTGACTTCGTTTCAAGCACATTTTATGGAAATTACGTCAAATACAACCTGTATTTTTTGTTGGAAATCATAAAGTGCACCACAATAAACAAATATCAACACAAAAATAGCATATTTAAAATCTGTTTTTATCACCTTTAAACAAATTTCACAAAACAAGAAAACTTTGATCAAATTTGTCGTAGAGCACTTGTACTAATGTTTTCAGTCATAGTATTTTTAAGTAGTACTAAATTCATTTTTTTTTTTCAACTTTACATTTATTCTTTAGAAAAGGTAGACTATCAAAATTAAGTACTATTACCTGGAATGTCCGCTTGCCCTGACCTACGATCTCAAAGCTGAGCTCTTTCTTATTGGCTTCCTTGACAACGTCTGGCGCGGCCTGGAATCTATAACCAGCGAGACAGAACGCTCCCTTCTGTTTCTTGTCCTTCTTGTTCTCATAATAGTAAAGGCGATCATCTTTGATCACACACCAACGCTTTTGGAGTTTGGCCATCAAAATTAACCCTACAGAATCATACGAATCTAAATCATATACCGTAATAGGTGAGACATTTAAAGTCACAAGTGTCTTTCAACTATATGTGTCTTAAATGGAGGCAAAGTAAATTCACATCTGTATTAGCCAATATAGAGAGACACAAAACTTAAAACTTGTGCTGTATCTTATACCAACACAGAAACTTAAAGATTATATACATGGAGACAAAACTATGTGTGTTTCATTAGAAATAAAACAGAAAGTTTAGATTACCCTTTTTCTGTTTCTTTTCCAAGAATCCTGCGATTACTTCATCCTTTAAGTCTTGAGCAGCGACATCAGGGAATTCTGGGGAAAGTTCAATTCATTAAAAACAACATCAAAACCTGTAAGTCTTAAAGGTGGTTTTCTTTCAATCATTTTGTTTCCCCGTTACTATACTGAAAATAGCAGATTTATAATTCAAATCAGGCCTGTGATATGCCGTAATATCAACAGCAGAAGCCATGATGGCGTCCCCGGGTAACGTGAGTGAAGCAGTGAACACATGTGTGATTTTCTCGGTTAATTTATTCTGAGTTTTATATATTATTATATAGTAACACTCTGCATGGTAGTGCGTCGGCAGAGTTTGTAACAGCTGTCTCCCTTTGTACGGACTGTTCTTGTTAACATGTTCGTCAGTTTGGGGGAATTCTAGTTCATTTTTAACACAAAGGCATGTATATGCCTTGTGTTTATACAAGCACGTATGGCTGACCTACTCATTTAAATGCGGTTGACCTGTCATTTAAATGCGATTTTTTCTTTATCTTCTTCTTATTCATACCTACCTTCCATTACACATCTTTGAATTAACGAATATCTATAATGATGATTTAATTTGGGAATAAGATACCAAGGACTCATAAAAAAAGTACGATTAAAGTCGCTATTTACGTACAATGGTCAAGACAAATTTACATAAGTTATGGTGATTTCTGCCAGTCATTTGCATATGTGTACGTATCTGCGCAACTTCCGGTTGAAAGAAGGTCACACACAGAGACTTAGATATAATAGGGTGGCGTCTGTCAAAGCTGTAATTAGAAACGCGATGCACTCTGGGATAGCAGGGGGATAACTTCCACAGCGGGTGTCGTCTATTAGGGTTATGAGGAAGCTACTTGACCCTATTATATCTAAGTCTCTGGTCACACTAAAGACAAGATTTTGCCGATATTATTACGTGTAAATATGAAATAATGTTCAGCATTTATATATAAAGCAATTGATATTAACAAAACAATCATGAACGGCCATGAGCGAGGTCTTTGTAACACGTGTGTAAAACTAGGAAACTTGTGAAGTGAAATCGGTTGATTGCTGGGATCTGACGCACTATTCCATACTCAGTACATACTCGTAGGGCCTACAACAATATATATCGTACAGTAGGCCTATGTTGTACCGATATTATTTAAGCATTGATATAATGACAATCCTCATCAGACATATGCCAAATGAAGTGGAAGTTCTCTGTACTTTTAGAATCTCGATCGTTACAGTCTTCACGACATGCCGGAAAATGTTCTTGATACAATAGATAAAGTTGTCGTACATGTGATGTCGATCTTATTATATAAATTACGTGAAGCATTATCCAAATAAAACAACCTGCCTGTTAAACTGTTTACTAAATAGAGTATTAACAACAAAACTTGTCGGAAGCGACAGTTCTTTGTTTAGAGAGTGTGTCTACGACATTCTTTTGTGACACATATGTGTTAGTCACGTGATTATTCAGTGTGGGAAAAAACACGCATGTATGTTTGTTTACGTAATGTCTGATTGCTGAATATAAACAAATACGGACACATACTGCTTGGCTTACAACCGATGTTGACCATGCTTATATTTTGATACACTGGAGAACATAGACTTCATGAGGACAGCAGAATAGTTCTTCAATACATCGATGTTTACAGTATATGGCTGTTTTAAATTACAACCGGTAGGTATCACATGCATATATGGCAAACTTCACAGTAATATTTTGAGAGATGGATTTATTTACCACGGCTGATTAATTTGTAATTATTGACCTTAGCTAAGATATTTGTGTTTATGATTGTATCAATTTCCAAAAGAAATAATGTAACGTTAAATAAAATCTGTAAATTAAAGTTTAGTACCTGCTATTTTAATGTATTTAAAAGACAATATAGCATCTTTTTTATTATTTTTAACCAGCGAATTGAAATTAAAACTGGGGAAAATGTAGAGATGAAAACAAGAGGCCCAAAGGGCCTTAACGGTCATCTGACTACCTTGGCAATAGTAAAATTAATTTTATATGGTGTCACTTTGTCAGGGACCATGTCAGGATCATTTTCAATTTTTTTCAACAAATTTTATTTCAAACAAGAGGCCAAAGGGCCTTAACATGTAGGAAATTAATTAGATATAGTGTCATGGTAGCCATCTTCGATTTGGGATCAACCAGAGAGATGTTAACAAACACTTTGTCGTGACCATGTCAGGATCATTTCATGCAAGTTTCAGACAAATCGCACAGTAGAACTTGAGAAGAAGTTCAAAATGTGTTTTCAAGATGGCGGCCATCTTGGATTTCGGATCGACCCGAAAAATAACAACACTTCTGTCGGGACCATGTCAAGATCATTTCATGCAAGTTTCAGCCAAATCGCACAGGTAGAACTTGAGAAAAAGTTCAAAATGAGTTTTAAGATGGCGGCTGTGGCCATCTTGGATTTCGAATCGACCCGAAGAATAAAACACTTTGTCAGGACCATGCCAGGATCATTTCATGCAAGTTTCAGCCAAATCGAACCGTGTAGAACTTGAGAAGAAGTTCAAAATGTGTTTTCAAGATGGCGGCCATCTTGGATTTTGGATCGACCCGAAAAAATAACAACACTTTGTCGGGACCATGTCAAGATCATTTCATGCAAGTTTCAGCCAAATCGCACCGGGGGGGACGGAACTTGAGAGAAAAGTTCAAAATGAGTTTTCAAGATGGCGGCTGTGGTGGCCATCTTGGATTTCGGATCGACCCGAAAAATAACAAACACTTTGTCGGGACCATGTCAGGATCATTTCATGCAAAGTTTCAGTCAAATCGCATCAGGTAGAACTCTTGAAGAAGTTCAAAATGTGTTTTCAAGATGGCGGCGTGTGGTGGCTACCATCTTGGATTTTGGATCGACCCGAAAAAATAACAACACTTTGTCGGGACCATGTCAGGATCATTTCATGCAAGTTTCAGACAAATCGCATCTGGTTAGAACTTGAGAAGAAGTTCAAAATGTGTTTTCAAGATGGCGGCTGTGGCGGCCATCTTGGATTTTGGATCGACCCGAAAAATAACAACACTTTGTCGGGACCATGTCAGGATCATTTCATGCAAGTTTCAGCCAAATCGCACTAGGTAGAACTTGAGAAGAAGTTCAAAATGTGTTTTCAAGATGGCGGCTGTGGCGGCCATCTTGGATTTCGGATCGACCCGAAAAATAACAACACTTTTGTCGGGACCATGTCAGGATCATTTCATGCAAGTTTCATCCAAAATCGCACAGGTAGAACTTGAGAAGAAGTTCAAAATGTGTTTTCAAGATGGCGGCTTTGGCGGCCATCTTGGATTTCAGATCGACCCGAAAAATAACAACACTTTGTCGGGGACCATGTCAGGATCATTTCATGCAAGTTTCAGCCAAATCGCACCGGTAGAACTTGAGTAGAAGTTCAAAATGTGTTTTTCAAGATGGCGGCTTTGGCGGCCATCTTGGATTTCAGATAGACCCGAAAAATAACAAAACTTTGTCGGGACCATATCAGGATCAATTTCATGCAAGTTTTCAGACAAATCGCACCTGGTAGAACTTGAGAAGAAGTTCAAAATGTGTTTTCAAGATTGGCGGCTGTGGCGGCCATCTCGGATTTCGGATCAACCCAAAAATAACAACACTTTGTCGGGACCATGTCAGGATCATTTCATGCAAGTTTCAGCCGAATCGCACTGGTAGAACTTGAGAAGGAAGTTCAAAATGTGTGTTTTTAAGATGGCGGCTGTGGCGGCCATCTTGGATTTCGGATCGACCCGAAAAATAACAACACTTTGTCGGGGACCATGTCAGGATCATTTCATGCAAGTTTCAGCCAAATCGCACTGTTAGAACTTGAGAAGAAGTTCAAAATGTGTTTTTCAAGATGGGGGCTGTGGCGGCATTTGGCGGCCATCTTGGATTTCGGATCGACCCGAAAAAATAACAAACCTTTGTCTGGACCATGTCAGGATCATTTCATGCAAGTTTCAGACAAATCACACTGGTAGAACTTGAGCAGAAGTTCAAAATGTGTTTTCAAGATGGCGGCTGTGGCGGCCATCTTGGATTTCGGATCGACCCGAAAAATAACAACATTTTGTCGGGACCATGTCAGGATCATTTCATGCAAGTTTCATCCAAATCGCACAGATAGAACTTGAGAAGAAGTTCAAAATGTGTTTTCAAGATGGCGGCTGTGGCAGCCATCTTGGATTTCGGATCGACCCGTAAAAATAACAACACTTTGTCGGGACCATATCAGGATCATTTCATGCAAGTTTCATCCAAATTGCACAGGTAGTAGAACTTGAGAAGAAGTTCAAAATGTGTTTTCAAGATGGCGGCTTTGGCGGCCATCTTGGATTTCAGATCGACCCGAAAAATAACAACACTTTGTCGGGGACCATGTCAGGATAATTTCACGCAAGTTTCAGTCAAATCGCACAGGTAGAACTTGAGAAGAAGTTCAATATGTGTTTTCAAGATGGCGGCTTTGGCGGCCATCTTGGATTTTAGATAGACCCGAAAAATAACAACACTTTGTCGGGACCATGTCAGGATCATTTCATGCAAGTTTCAGAAAAATCGCACTGGTAGAACTTGAGAAGAAGTTCAAAATGTGTTTTCAAGATGGCGGCTGTGGCGGCCATCTCGGATTTCGGATCGACCCGAAAAATAACAACACTTTGTCGGGACCATGTCAGGATCATTTCATGCAAGTTTCAGCCAAATCGCACTGGTAGAACTTGAGAAGAAGTTAAAAATGTGTTTTCAAGATGGCGGCTGTGGCGGCCATCTTGGATTTCGGATCAACCCGAAAAATATTAACACTTTGTCAGGACTATGTCAGGATTATTTCATGCAAGTTTCAGCCAAATCGCACAGGTAGAACTTGAGAAGAAAGTTCAAAATGTGAAAAGTTAACGCACGGCGCACGGCGCACGGCGCACGGACGAAACATGACGACTATAGGTCATCCTGACCCTTCGGGTCAGATGACCTAACAACAAGAGATCCCAGTGGGATCTTGGTGCCCACCAAAGAATGATCTATGTCTGACAATGGAAAGAGGGATCTTTTCCCTGCTTTTCAAAATTTTTCAAACACACTACATATAAAATTTGAGACAGATCCCTATAGTACTTTCTAAGAAATACCTGGTAGTGGTAACAAACTTCAACAATGAAATCTAAGATGGCGGCCGGTTTGCCATCTTGTTTATACCGATCAGTCCCGAAAGGCATTATGGATCAGTCCTTAAATGTACTATGCACAACTAGGGTACAAGGGGAAACTATGCATGGAATTTGAGAAAGATCCCTTCAGTACTTTCTGAGAAATAGCGATAAACAAACTTTAACTATCAAAATCCAAGATGGCCGTCAGTCAGTCATCTTGTTTACCGATCGGTCCCAAAATGCAATATGCACAACTAGGGTCTAGGGGAACCTGTATATGAAATTTGAGAAAGATCCCTTGCGCACTTTTTGAAATAGTGGTAATAAACTTTAACCATTAAAATCCAAGATGGGCTGCCTGTCGGCCATCTTGTTGACCAGTCGGTCCCAAAATGCAATATGCACAACTAGGGTCCTAGGGGAACCGACATATGAAAATTGAGAAAGATCCCTCAGTACTTTTTGAGAAATAGCGGTAACAAACTTTAACTATCAAAATCCAAGATGGCCGCCTATCGGCCATCTTGTTCACCGATCGGTCCGAAAATGGAACATGCACAACTAGGGTCCTAGGGGAACCTATATATGAAATTTGAGAGAGATCCCTTCAGTACATTTTGAGAAATAGCGGTAACAAACTTTAACTATAACTATCACAATCCAAGATGGCCGCCTGTCGGCCATCTTGTTCACCGATCCGTCCCAAAATGCAACATGCACAACTAGGGTCCTAGGGGACCCTATATATGAAATTTGAGAAAGATCCCTTCAGTACTTTTTGAGAAATAGCGGTAACAAACTTTAACTATCAAAATCCAAGATGGCCGCCTGTCGGTCATCTTGTTCATCGATCGGTCCCAAAATGCAATATGCACAACTAGGGTCCTAAGGAAACCGACATATGAAATTTGAGAAAGATCCCTTCAGTACTTTCTGAAAAATGGCAGTTAGAAGAATTGTTAACGGACGGACGGACGGAAGGACGGACGGACGGACCACGGACCACGGACGAAAGGCGATTTGATGATGGTGGGCTAATGAGGCCTCCTACTGAGTAAACTATATCCGATGATGGTGGGCTAATAAGGCCTCCTACTGAGTAAACTATGCCAAATTAATTTTTATTTTTGATTTTGAAATATTTGTATATTAATTAGCTCAATTTACCATGCAATCTGAGTGAGATATATCCAATTTGATTATGTAGTATATATCCTAATTATTAAACTACATAATTATGCATATGTCATCATGCAGAATTAGAATACATTCATTCCAGATTTGGCTGATCAATCATGAATATCACAGAGCTACATGTCCTCTATTATGAAGTCATTCAAACAGATATGATTGCAGTGTGATTCTCAATTGATCCATGTGAAAATTACAAAAAGTCATGATATATGTATATGATGACGAAAAATTGTTATTTAAATTTTGTTTAAAAAACTAACTTTTTATCAAGTGACATTTGATATTTTTTATCTGGAAATTATTTTGTGCAATTTTAAGTTCAGAGATTTACATTTCAAAATTTAATTTGCCTTGTATTTAGAATCTAAATATTTTTTTTTGTAATCTTTTTGTCATTGATCATAATAATCCTAAAGGTTTTATTCTCGAAGAAATGAAGAGCTTCCTAAATGTATGTTTTATTGTTTTTGAAGAAATGTACAAGAAATGAAATCTGTATCGCCCTTCTAAAATAATGGAGACTGTCATCAATGCCGACCTCACTGCTGGTACAAATGTGTAGTCTGATCCAAATCCTTAATTTATACTGGGTATATACTTAGCTGTTATGAATATGTTTTTAATTAATAAAAAGAATGGTCATTATATTATAGCTATAAGGCCTTCCATTTTGTAATTGATCAAAACCCCTCCTTGGGAAGCAGTGGCCTTATGGCTATATACATTGAGTCATCAAATTACCACCACCTGTGTTCCAAGTTGGGCAGTTGCCTGCAGGTACTAATAGTAGGTCGATGTTTTTTCTGAATACTCTTGCTTTTCCTTCACCTCTCTTCCACCTCAAGGTCCGTAAATGAATAAAAAATAAATACCTTTCCTATACTGCCTCCCTACACCCCTTTTGTCAGAGGAATGGCAAGGATCATATTTGAAATATTTTTTTCATTTTTAAGATCAAAGTTGTATGAATTTACAGTCCTTTGAATATGAAAATATTATTAGGATTGTTAATAAGGTATCTCAATTGAAAAAAACCCAAATAGTGATGAATACATCTTGTACCAGTATATAAAAATATATCATTCTTCACACATGCAAAATCTATTAATGTTTTCTTCTTTATTACATGTATTTCAGACACTGAAGTAGACCGCGATGACAGAAAGACATATGCTGTTCACAAAAAGACACTAAAAACAACATGTGAATTATTTTAAAGTTAATGTTAACAAAGAAGAAAGAAACCAAATGAAGAAAATGAAAACTCATGGATTTTGACCAAACTCATCAATTATAAAATATGATTGTGTCTCCTCATATAAAACCTATTCCATCTTTGCATATTACAGAATTGCCTCCCTTGCGGGTATGTATCCATTATGATGTCATTATTTTGTGTGTGAAATTCTGGTAGATTTCTCTTAAAAGTATGATATTATGCCTGCAAACACACGACATCACAATCAATACCGACCCGCTAGGGCAGATAACTTTATGCAAATACAGAATATCATTAGTCAATATATATACTATGAAGTAATGACTGTGCTGCTGTTATATAACAAAATGTATATTTTGAATTGAGCATTTAGGGGATTATATGTAGATTGACATGCATGTTGTCCTGTAATTATGGTATTTATTTCTAATTTTTATGTGTACTACCATTCAATATTTTATTTATGAATGTATAAAAAAAAGAAAGAAATAAGAATTTATATGAAATACAATACACTATTATTTAGTTGTCACTTTTGTTATTTTTCAGAAATAAGAGCTATTCCAGTAAAACATCTTTCACAAACCCCTAGACTCCAGATTTGCTTAGATATTCAAACAACAGCTGTTACAGCAGGTTTTTTTTTATTTATTTCTTTTAAGCCAGAAGTTACCAAAGATGATTTTAATGAAATAACTCTTGTTAAGCACCATTTGATTTTTAGACGCTTTAAATCCCCTAAGTGAGACCCCATCAAATCCCCCTAAGGATACCACTTCAAATCCACTGGTGTCCTCATTTACATATTGTAGACGTTTTTAAAAAATGCCCTTTGTGTGACCGCTTCAAATCCCCTTAGCTGGACCACTGCAAACCCCCTTAGTGGGGTCAATTCAAATCCCCTTATCGAAACCACTGGATAACCCCTTAAATGGACCACTGCAAATCCCCTTAGCAGAAACACTGGTAAATAATTTAAATATTTTAAATGCTTAAAATCCCCATAGGTGACCCACTTCAAATCCACTTAAATTACCGTAATTACGCGTGAAGCATACATTTTAAATTTTTAGGTCACCTGACCATAGGTCATGATGACCTGTGATATTCTTTTGTCCATTCTTGTGAACACATTAACTTGAGTAAATTTGAACCAACTTAATGAATAAACGAGTTTGAAAATCAGCTTGATTTGACTGTAAGTTACGGAATTATTGCCCTTTGCACTAATAATTATTACTGGACTTTGTTTATACGATAACTTGAGTAAGTATGCACAGAGTTTATTGAAACTTTGTGTGTAAAACAACACCGGAGAAATCCTTGGACGAGTATGAAAATCAGCGAACATTGTGAACACTATAACTTGAGTAAATATGCACCAAGTGTAATGAAATGTTGTGTGTAGACTAACATTGGTAAGATCTCACAGGATTGTGAAAATCAGCTTGATTCTACTGTAAGTTACGGAATTATTGCCCTTTGCACTAATAATTATTTTGGATCTTGTGAACATGATAACTTGAGTAATAGACCAACATTGGAGAGATCTTTGACAAGTTCGAAAATCAGCGTGATTTGACATTAACTTCAGAGTTATTGCCCTTTGCAATAAAAATTAATGAACATAGTGAACACTTTGAATTGAGTAAATATGCACCGTTCTTAATGAAACTTTAAAGGAGACTAACATTAGAAAGATCTCGGACGAGTTCGAAAATCAGCTTGATTCGACTGTAACTTACGGAGTTATTGCCCTTTGAAATAATAATTGTTATTGGACTTTGTCTTTTTATAGAAACTATCCATTTATTTCTTATTTTCAATTTGTTATACCTACTTAAATGCTTTTTCTCTCTTTCTCAATAACTATTAGCATATGTATAAAATTTGTCTCTATCTAGAATGCAATAATTTCGTGCCAGTCTCGGAAAAGTACATACATTCATGAAAAAATTGTAATCGGCCAATTTACTCCTTTCATAACAATGGTAATGGTATTGCTATTAGAACCAACTTGATCAGGTAGCCTTTGTGTTTAAATTGTTTGACAGTCATGAAGAGAGCGTACTTACAAAATATCTCTAGGCAATGTAGCCTTTGATATATTCTAAATATTGGTCCAATAATCATTTTTAAAAATACCCCTAAGTACTGAAAAAGACGAGAAGGATATCTAAGAGATATAAGCTAACTAATGTGATTAATTTTGTGTAGAAACATAGAAAAAAATAATACAATAATGAAGAGATAAACAAAGTGGCAATGCGAAAAAGCCACTAAAGATGACATTCTAATAAATTGTCAGTTTCATATCAATACGAAATAAAGGACGAATCCTGTTGTGCTTTATGCACAGATATTACTGTATTCTCGCAATCGTGAAACCTTGTACATGGAAGACAATTATATGTTCGCGCATATTATTAGTTTCGAATGTTTAGACCAGAAGTTATATCTGTGGTGTCTAAGAAAGCACTGTAAGATTCCTCGGTACGGAGCCTGATATTGATGTTGGTTTCCGTTTGTGTTAGACCTGTAATGGTGATGTCATATGGGCAGTGATCTCCAGTGGTAAAGTGACATGATACTTGTTTGAATTTATTTCCCTGTCTGTATATACAGCAAAATGTGCGTTGAAAACGTTCCCTGATGCTGTTGGAAGTTTGGCCAACATATTGCATTCTGCATTCTACGGCACTGTATTAAATAGATGGCACATTTAGTGTTGCAATTGATGCTGCCGCGTATTTTAATTTTCTTCTCGTTGTGTGTTACTGGCAGCTTCCTTACACGTTAGCATACATGGGGACATAGTTGGCATGGTTTTGTGACAAGGTTGACTGCCTAGGACCGGTTTAGTAGTCGCCACATCTGCTCTATTGGGTAACTAACACTTAAACATCTGCTTGATTTTAAGAACGCAGCTGCTGGGCCAGTTTGAGGGCTTCAGGCTTTGTACGAGCGAGAGGTGGAGGAGACATCAGAGATCTCAACACACTAACTCAGAGAACTGGGCTGTCATTTTAAAGCTGCTTATGTGCTGGAAGCTACCCAAATCTGCTACGAGTAGACCGACAGAAAGTCAAACTCACCACACAGTAAGATTTTGGACTCATTTTTGAAAGTCGAAGAAACCCTCAACACATGAAATTTTAAAGCATATTATAGAAGACATAGAGGGAAAGTTCCTACTGGGACCCTTGATAACAGGAGTAATCCCTTTTATATATGCTCTTCAGATAGAAAACATTCAATATTTACACATTAAATCAAAAGTATCAGTTTATTATCCCCCCGCGAAAACACATTTGCAGGGGATATTGTTTGGGGCTCTGTCCGTCCGAGAGAGATTCTTTTCGGGCTATAACTCAAAAATACTAATTTACAGTTTCTTTTTTGTTTACCTGCCATTATTTTTGTTTTAGATTTACAATACTCGCAAACATTTAAAGTAGTTATGCTTGAATAACTGCTACTTTGACCTTGATGTATTGAGAGTTTTACTCCAACTGTGGGGCGCGGGGGATAATGCCACAGTTTTTGTGGCTCCTTGTTTTCATTTTAACCAGTTATCTTGGTAATTTTGCTATTACTCTTAAATGAAATACAATGTTTTTCGTAACCAAAAAAAAAATAATTTGGATAATATACACTACTGGAGTATAGTCTATGAAAATGCCATGAATAAGACTATAAAAAAGCAATGAAAAAATCATTGGCAAACCCCATGAAAATGGCCATGAAAAAAGGTAAAAGTAATCAAGATCATAAAAAAAACCAATGAAAATCATTTTTATGCCCATTAAATTTTGTGATGTTAATTTCATGGTCATGAAATTTCCCAAAAGCTTTATGACTATGATTTTTTATTCAGTATTTTTTAATGGCCATGAATATATAATATATTTTCATGGCCTTGAACACGATTATGGCCATGAATAAAGTAAAGTAATCATGGGGTAGTTAAAAAGTTCATGGGTTTTTCATTACTGAATAAAATTATTTATGGCCCTGATATTTTTAAAAATTGTTTTCAAATCTTTACCAATGAAAAATCATCATGAAAATAATTGTATTTTTCATGAATATATTTCAAGGTCATGATAAACTTCCATTTTCTCCATCTGGCTTTAATTATAATTCACTACTGCACATGGAAACCATGAGAAAATTGATAATACCATGAAACTTGTATTAAGCTACATAGCATCTTATGTCAATAGATCATACAATCTATATATTAAATATATAACATCAGAAGAGTTTAACTTGGAATCACCAACAGTTTACTGTGTTCATTATGTTTTCATAATGCCACATATTAAATGCCAAAAAAATTCTGTTATCAGGGGTATGCTGCAATTGATATTATACATGCTAAGTAAATTAGTATTTATCCAAAATAAACTTATCATGTAAAGCATGATAGTTTATATGGACAATATAATTCAATAACAATTGACAAATACATAAACCGATATCTTCATTGTGTATGCATATGAACAGTTTGCAAAGATTTCCTGTTGATAAAGAAATGCAGATAATTAAAAATTACCCAGAGTGTTCATCTTTGCTTAAAGAAATTCAGGAATGAAATAATCCTTTCACTAATTTGGCAAAGCTTCCAATTTAAGACAAATTATGTTTCTCCTTCCAAAATCCAGCAAACACAACCGCCATTTTGGATTTTCATGGAAATATATTATATGGAAGTCATTTGACTCATTTGGTTATGTGACAAGTCATGTGCTTAAAAGATATAAGCAAGGAGGAGATGGGAAAATGATTTGTAGACTTTTAGAAGTTTTTCACTCAGAAGATTCAGCATGTAAAACCTTAGATATTTAAAAACTTTAAAAAATCAATTACATATCAAAGGGTTTCTCATCAATGTTATTGTTTTTATAATGTTTAGTTGAAGTATTTTTAAGTTCCATTTCATGGCCATGAAAGCTCTCAATATATTAATTGAAATAAACTATTATAAGTTCTATTTCATGGCCATGAAATCTCTCAATATATTAATTGAAATAAACTATTATAAGTTCTATTTCATGGCCATGAAATCTCAAAATAGTTTTCTTAGATAAACGAACATTTCATGGCCATGAAAGCTGAATAACAAATAGAGTTCATGGGGTGAAAAATCATCCAAATTTGAAAGGAGAGTTTTAAGGCCATGATAATCACTTTTTCAACTGCATCTTCTCTTCATGGCCATTAAATTGCATGGAGTCATGGCTATGAATGTTGTTGTCACTGGAAATCATGACCATGAAAATAATTCATGGGTTAATTACTTGTATATACCAGCCATTTCATTGTGATTTCATTGTCCCATGTAATATATTACAACTTTTTCATGGCACCATGAAAAATGTTCAAACAAAATTTCATGGTATATTTTCATGGTTTAATGGGAGTTTCATGGGATTATCATATTTTTTTCATGGTTTCCATGTGCAGTAGTGATAATCATTATGGTTTTGACCTGGATTTGATTTTGTTAAATCATATTTCATTTTATTAGGAAAGAAAGTAATGTGTTCTTTCACATGAGCTCGGTGGTAAGTCAGATTCCAAGTTCAAAGAAGACACAGAAGAATCAGTTCATCAAAAGCCTGCGTTCTGATTGGCTGTTCTATCAGGAAATGACACGGTTCCAGCGACATCCCATGGTGAGGACTTGTACCATGGTGTCCCCTGTTACTGTAGCTGTGTTTGCTGGGCCAGCCAAACTCTCACCAGACGCTGTCAAGGACAAGCATCTCAACAGAAGTAAGATTTTACTGCTAATTCTGCAATAAATGAAATAATTTGTAACTGCCAATTAACAAACATTGAAGATTTTTTTGGTAAATTCAAAGATAACCTGCTAAAGATTAAGTGTAATATTTAATTATGAATATCATTCCAAACATATTTCAAACTATTGACTTCAGAGACAATGTAATCAATGGGAAACAGAAAGTTGATCCTTTCTTAGTTTTAAATTTTGATTTGTTTGTTAGATATAAAGTTAATCGTTCTTCCATTTATTTAACGGTGGGTACCAAAATCTCTGTTTTCATGACAGCTGTGTGTAAAAATGATGAAAAAAATGCCCTTTACTATCTGTAGATTTGGGTATACGAGGAGAGTTTGGTAGTGAAGAAAGTGATAGTGAAGGGGAGGACAAAGAAGATGACAGAAAAACCACATTGCAGTTGGACGAATGGCTCGGCTTCAGACTTGACAATGAGGTTAATAAGCTTATAGCCTGACAGATAGACTCGGGGGGTTTTGTTACCTCTAATGAACAATAAAAAAACAAATAAAGGGAGTAGTTGTTTTAGCTAAAAGCAGTAAAAGAAGAGGCATTGAGTTATCAATTATATAATACACTGTAGTGCTTACTGTGAAATAATTTTTAATTTGTTGCTAGATTTAATTTTTTTTATTAGTATTTCCTCTCATTACAACCATGCTAAATATAATTCGTTAACTTTTGGCAAAAGTTTTATTTTAAGTCTGTCTGATTTAGCTGATCTCAGTTTTGTAGATAAACGACTTTTTTATCACAAAACTAGCCTGTCCAGCATCATGTCGGCATACGGCCAGTCATAAATATCGTAAGACACATGTGTAGTAACACTATTATGACGTCACATTTTTTACGTCACAATGTTAGCTAAAATATATGACAATGCATGATTTTTTGCATGCAGAACGATGGGTCATTAGTGCTTCATTTGAGACAGAAATGGAACAGTCTTTTGTTACGAAGAATGAAATGAGCACCTCCTGCAAAACCTGGTCCCCAGCTGGGATGAGGAGACAAACTTTGTTTAGACCCCCGGGGGAAGTAACACTGATCCTCGTAGGTTTGTTTGGGTAAAATGTTGGTTTATAAAGAAAAATAATTATATTATAGCATATCTAAACCATGCAATCAATAAGAAAATGGGAAGAATTTAAATTATCAGTTTTAATTTCATTAGAGTAGATACTTTTTTAATTATTGGAGAAGTAATTATAATTCTAAAAATTGTATTTTCAGTCCGTGCTTTAGAACCATTGTCAATGTGTCGTTAAGGATGTGAGGAGATCAAACCATGGAACTACAACATGCCTATGCTGACCCCCCCGGGGGTTCGGATGGAGCGACCCCGAAGTCAATGAGTATGCTTGATTTCCATATATACCTCTTTATATCTTATAATTGGGGTACAGATAATCCATTTAAAGATTTGTTAAAGATGATTAATATGTATAAAAAAAAACATAGCCACATGTGTTGCCTAACCTCAATAAAATAATCTATGGTAGAAATTTCAAATACCTAATATATCGGCTTATTGATGGTATGAAATAATCATGGAAGTCTCATAAAAGTGAAGAAATAAAAAACATTCTAAGAAAAAAATTGAAATAGTTGAAGTCTAGATTTGATATTGATGTATTTTGTTTTCAAATGGATTTAGAGTTTCAACATTAGGATACTTGTAGCTGCTGAGAACCATCATGTCAGGAAGCAGTGGGAAGGGAAACTTTGACTTCTGTTAACACCTCCAGGGAACAACTTCCAATTCCAGGCAGAGTAAGATTTAATCTTCTATTGGTGTTTAATGTACCATTTTAGGGAGTGGGATCCATTTCATAGATAATGCTGCATACCAGTTTAGGCTGATTTGGCAAACGTTTGATTAAAAATAATAGTCAAATTTACATATGACAAATCCTGTTCATAGTGATTATAAAAGAAGCAATGAAATATCTTGAGTGACAAAATTTCAAATTTGCAGTTTTCCTACTACAATTAGTTATATAATATTAATATTCAGTGGGCTATGCGCTTACTCAATTGATTAAGCCATTAAAATTGGTTGACCAAGAATCAAGGTGGGACAAAATATATGACTAAGTTCAATTGTACAGTAAATACCCGTCTATATAAACACGCCATTGTTCAAATTTCCAATTATTGGCGTATATACACGAGTTACACTAGGGTAGCGGTCTTAAATAGCGGATTTGCGTTCGTTGAAATCACTTACGAATTAAGGCCTAAAACAAGTAGTCCCCCGGTGCCACAGTCATACTCATGAAACAGACTTTCTAGTCATCTGTATAGGTACGGCCAACTTCGTAATTTTGTTAAATATGATGTGGATCTCCCCCGCGCGGGCCTGTAATTAGACAAAGGGGGTAATTCGATATAGTTAGTCTTTCTAATCAACATTTAAGCTTCTATACCTCTGTAAAAACATTTGGATAGCACTCACGTATAACGTGCCAAGTTGCCTGCTAGCTATGGGATTTTTTCTACGGATTCAACATGATAAATAGATAACATTAAGTTGTGGGTGAACCGCCCGGAAAACAAAGAAATTAGCAAGTTCGAACAAGCGCAGTGCGGTCGTGACCTCACTTTGCATGTCTGTCAAAATCAACGGTAATAAACGACAATCTCATAACAACGGCGATTTGATAACTTACATAATAACGGCGGATCTTATGTGATAGTGGGTATGGCTTCATGAAATGAGTAATGATGGGTTTCTATCAGGGCTCTCTGAGAACTTCCGTATATGGTCCAAGATAAAAAAAAATCGATCGGAGGTTATCCGTAGAAATAGACCTTAGTGGGTTTCATTTTTGTCAATAAATAACTAACGTTTACGTTAGTACGTAAAACACAATGTACACAGTTGTAGAGTTTTATTCACCAATACTTGCGAAACCTACCTTAAAATAATAACAAAGGTGTACCCATACTTGTTAATTGATGTCACTGTGTACACACGGTCGTACACTAAGCGCCATAGTGTGTAGCTGATTACCTGTCAGTGCCGAAAAGCAGTTGAGCCCACCTTACGAAAAACATGTGAGAAACCCTATCAACAGAATTATGGCGTTATAATAACGATGGTGGCATTATAGATTGTTATTTGTAATCATTTGTTCCGCAAATGTTGATGGCGGATGTGGTAGGCCGGTTTGGCGGTTGATAACGGTTGTATTTGTATGGAGGGAAATCCGATCTGAATAAATTCATTGGCGATAAGCGAGTTTTTGGCGGTAAAAACGGGTCGTGGCAAAATATAACAGGGGTTTTGACTGTATACAATGAAAATTGGCTAATGACTGTATAACCAGAAAGTGCTTTATTGGCAAAAACATGTAGTAAATAATTTAAATATGTTGATTTCCACTCCAAGTGAAAAACGCAACCAACCACATAGATTGTCTTTTTAGTGATTCTTTTAGGATTATACTTTGGCAATATGAGTCATGATTTGAAATAATATCTATATATTTAGTGCAAATACATTGAATTTTGACACTATTGAAAGTATTGGATTATTCTGTATTTCATTTCATTGATGTTTTGACAGGAGCCAACACAAGTTGGAATGGGAGATGACATCCGCCGTCAGTAGCATTCTCCATCGACTAACACCAGCCTGAGAGGATGCCATGTCCAGTAATACGTACTATGAGTCCTGGTCCAGGGGGTTAACTTTACTATGAGTTAATATAGGGAAAACACATTTTCGAGCATTATTTGGTCATTTGTAAAAGGAAATGAGTCAAATGTTGTCAGAACTATCCCTATGAAATGGCCATCGAATCCTATTAACAAATTTTCCATAACTGACTCCCAGGGGCCTTAGGGGTTGGACCAAAAGGGGTCAAATAAGCTAAAACTTCAAAAATCTTCTTCTGAAATTCTGGAACTGGTAGAATCAAATACTCTTCATAGATGGAGAGGTCTTAAGGTCCTTTACAAAAATTGCTTATTTTTCATAGGAAATTAGTCAAACTGGGTTAGAATTATTAGTCTGAGATAGCATTTATCCATATTGGGCCTGGCTGACCCCCAGGGGCCTTAGGGGCGGGGCCAAAAAGGGTCAAATAGGCTAAAACTTCAAAAATCTACTTCTGTATTCACAGATTTGATGGAACCAAATACTCTTCATAGATTGGAAGGTCTTAAGGCCCTTTACAAAAATTGTGAATTTCATGGCCCTGGGATCTCAGATTTTGCCCCTGGGGAGGGGGTCAAATTTACTTTATTTTATATTGGCAAGACACATTTATGAATGTTATTTGCTTATTTTTCATAGGAAATTAGTCAAACTGGGTTAGAATTATTAGTCTGAGATAGCATTTTATCGTCATATCCATATTGGTCCTGGCCGACCCCCAGGGGCCTTAGAGGCGAGGCCAAAATGGCTAAAATTTCAAAAATCTTCTTCTTAATTCACAGGTTTGATGGAACCAAATAATCTCCATAGATTAAAAAGTGAAATTTATAAAATCACTGACACTGACTGACTTCTAGTTTGGTTTTGTTGTTTAACGTTAGCAAAGCAAATTGGAATTTTAAACATAAGGTTTGGTAACATAATACACTAACTATCAAAATGAAAAACAAAAAATAACAAGAGATCCCAGAGGGATCTTAGCGCCCACCAAAGAATGATCTATGTTTGACAAAGAAAGAGGGATCTTTTCTCTGCTTTTAAAACTTTTACTACATATTACTACATATGAAATTTGAGAAAGATCCTTTGAGAACTATCCGAGATATAAAACGATAACAAATATCAATTATCAAATTCCAAGATGGTGGCCTGTTGGCCATCTTGTTGACCGATTGGTCCTTAAGTTCAACATGCACAACTAGACCAGTAGGGGAACCTGCAAAAAAAATTGGAGACAGATCCCTTCAGTACTTTTTGAGAAATAGTGGTAACAAGCTTCAACTAACAAAATCCAAGATAGAGGCCTTTCAGCCATCTTGTTCATCAATCAGTCTCAAATGCAATATGCACAACTAGACCCCTAGGGGAACATGGACATGCAATTTGAGACAGATCCCATCAGTACTTTCTGAGAAACAAGAGGCCCAGAGGGCCTGTATCGCTCACCTGGTTTTTTGTTAGTAATTATCACAAGAATCTGACAATTAGAAAAATAAGCAAAATTGACTCCCAAAGTTTAATTTTGAATCACAGCATACAATGATGCTATTGATACCATACAAATATGCTATCCAAACATAGGTTCAGAGACAAAAGTAATTTATATGAAAATAGTAGCCTAATTGACCTTCTTGACCTCGCATCTATTGCCGTTTAAGGCCCCGGGGTCAGCCCTATCATTTGTACAATTTCAAATCCCAACCCTATGGATGCTACCATTGCATTATAAGTGCTCTTCCATTCTTAGTTGCAGAGAAGAAGTCGTTTATATGGAAATAGCTAAATTGACCCCTTTTGACCCCACCCTTCAGGCTCCCAGGGGGGTCAGCCCCATCATTTGCAAAATTTTGAATCCAAACCCTATAAGGATGTAACCGTTGCATTATGAGCGCAATCCCATGTTAAAGGTGATAAAAACAGATTTTAAATATGCTATTTTTGTGTTGATATTTGTTTATTGTGGTGCACTTTATGATTTCCAACAAAAAATACAGGTTGTATTTGACGTAATTTCAATAAAATGTGCTTGAAACGTAGTCCACAACGACCCTTGTCAAGAACGATCGCATCGCTTATCGCCCCTGATATCACCAGGTGGCCGTAAATTCGTGACGTCATCTGAGACCAACAGCTTTGACAAGAGCCGGGAAAATTCAATGGGGCATGTTGCGGTATTGACGATTATAGATATTTAAAACAGTCGCGCTACGTGCAGTTGCTATATTGATAAGTGGAAATGTATCCGTATATATAATATACAATTTATAACATACCCTGCTATGGTAAAAACGATCGTTTACTCATTCTAATCGTCATATTCTGGGCTATAAAATTGTTATGTTCTTTAGGTCAAAAGTCATTTGATATCATGTACGTGTGTGTCAACTCAGGTTCGAGGAGGTTACGCTTGACTTTTGATTGCAAATTAAAACTCTAAACATAAAGTTTATATCAACAAGAAGAAATATAAGTTTACAAGAAAATGGACCCATACAACAATGACACTACATGCTTTAATGTACATACACATAATGCATATATTTATAAAAGTAGACCCCGCCACCCTTCATACCCTTTCTAAAACCCTATCATACCGCGACAAACGTGCCCCTATCCCGCCTTATGTATGCACTACACACCTCTATTTCCTAATTGGAACTTAATCCTTCAGAACACCACACAGAAAGGGTTAGGCTTATTTATTTTTTTAAGTTCTGTAATGAATTTTACGGATTTATTCGACAATATTTCGGGACTTTCCGTGTACGAAAATAGAATAGCATGTATAGTAGTAACAATACACGTACGACCGATAAAAAAGACTGGACAAAACACAGATACTAGATACAATGACCAAATATGCATGACATGTACTCGTGGACAAGATATATATATGCATGTTTAATAGTTCAACTAACACAGGGCCATGGAACAACATATTTCTTATAAAACACAGTTGTTCTTGTTCCGCTTCATTATATTATCTAATCGTGCGCAGTTTTGGAAATAACAAACCTGTGAACCTTAAGTAAATTTTAAAAGTATACGAACAGTCCACAGGGAATTGAGAATTAGTTAGTTTATATCAATATGGACACACTAGATAGCCTATTGAACATTATGAGACGATTTAGGGGTCTAGATAAAAAAAAAATCGGAAAAATTCGTATTCTACATATACGCAAATGTACTATGTAGAATATAACAGGAAATTAATGAGTATGCAAATTGGCCAAATTGGTGAGCATTGTGGTGTTTTGAGGGTTCGGGGAGACCCCCGGGAAAAATATTACGATTTAGAATGGCTGAGATATGAGTTTCACGATGTATTTTGATAATTTGCGAGCGGCGAAGGCGCGATATTTTGGTGTTTGGGGGTCCGGAGGTCTCCCCCGAGAAGGAAAAAATATTACTATTTACAATGGCTGTGATGAGTTTTACGATGTATTTTGATGATTTAAAAGCGTTCTTAACATTGTAATTTTTCGATTTTAAATTACCTGCATTTAAATAATGATAATATTGTGAATGTCGTCTTATCATTATGCAACCCTGCTTGATCTGAACATACCGGCTTCACACCATCGGCACATTGTTGTGTAACTCAAAGTACAAAGAAATGTAATAACGAATTAATTGTCTTGCTAAGACTTATACACATTTTTTGAAATACATGTAGTAGAATCACTAAAATGAAGTATGAAAACTGTACAAGAGGACCTTTTTTCTTTTAAATGCACAGAACATTTCAGTCGACGAAAATGGGGGGCAAAACGACACAACAGATAAATGATTGTTTTTTCTTTTAATCTGCGTGTATTTTTTTTATGTCTCCGTATGTTTGTAACGCGTGATTTTTTTTATCAAAACGTAGGTCTAAAGAGGTGGGCCGCAATAATTGTCCATTTTCACTACGAGCTTATTTTGGACATAGAATTACCGGTATGTACATATATATCAAAACTCCCCGGTTCATTTTATGTGTAAACTATAAATTACATACATGCACAGTCGTATTACTACAGGGTGGACTGAATAGGAAAGTAATATTTATTCATTCATTTTATAGGTTATGACGTCAATAATGTGTCATTATGTAGGGGATAAATCACGCTACCCAATAAGTCGAAATATAACATATTTTTCGCCGTGTGTATTTCCGTAAGTACTAAGACCTGTGGCTAAAATCCACATGCATGTTGACAGTTCAGCGATCGGCACACCGGCTTCCGGTAGTTGATTGTCTCAGATGACGTCACAACTCATCGGAACTCAAGGGAGGTAAGTCATAGAAAAAAATCTGTCGTCAAAAAGATGTGAAGATTGCTTTCATTATTTTTACTATTTAGAGACAAAATATAAGCAAATATCAAACTGATATATGTTTAAATAGGACATACAAATGTTTCTAGCCTATTATCTCATTTTCCATCTCCCTTCTGTTTTTATCACCTTTAAGTTGCAGAGAAAAAGTCATTTATATGGAAATTGACCACTTTTGACCCTGCCCCTCAGGCCCCCGGGGGTCAGCCCTATCATTTGCTCAATTTGGAATCCCCAGCCTACAAGGATGCTACCATTGCATTATGGGTGCTATACCATGCTTAGTTGCAGAGAAGAAGTCATTTATATGGAAATAGCCAAATTGACCCCTTTTGACCCCGCCCCTCAGGCCCCCCGGGGGGTCAGCCCCATTATTTGTACAATTTTGAATCCCCAACCTATAAGGATGATATCATTGCATTATGGGTGCTATCCCATGCTTGGTTTCAGAGAAGAAGTCGTTTATATGGAAATAGCCAAATTGACCCCTTTTGACCCTGCCCCTCAGGCCCCCCGGGGGGTCAGCCCCATTATTTGTACAATTTTGAATCCCCAACCTATAAGGATGATATCATTGCATTATGGGTGCTATCCCATGCTTGGTTTCAGAGAAGAAGTCGTTTATATGGAAATAGCCAAATTGACCCCTTTTGACCCCGCCCCTCAGCCCCCCCCCGGGAGTCAGCCCCATCATTTGTACAATTTTGAATCCCCACCCTATAAGGATGCTACCATTGCATTATGGGTGCTATCCCATGCTTGGTTTCAGAGAAGAAGTCGTTTATATGGAAATAGCCAAATTGACCACTTTTGGCCCCGCCCCTCAGGCGCCCGGGGGGTCAGCCCCATCATTTGTACAATTTTCAGTTAGTAGCCCATAAGGATGCTACCAGTAAAATTTTATTGAAATCCGACCAGCGGTTATGGAGAAGAAGTCGATTGTTGACGGACGCCGGACGCCGGATGCCGGACGCCGGACGACGGACGCTGCAGTATCCCATAAGCTCACCTCGGTCCTTTGGACCAGGTGAGCTAATAATGGTAACAAGCTTCAACTATCAAAATCCAAGATGGCGGCCTGTCGGCCATCTTGTTCACCGATCGGTCCGAAAATGTGATATGCAAAGCTAGACCCCAAGGGGAACCTGCACATGCAATTTGACACAGATCCCTTAAGTACTTTCTGAGATAAAGCGGTAACAAACATCAATTATCAAAATCCAAGATGGCGGCCTGGCGGCCATCTTGTTCATCCATCGGTCCAAAAATGCATAATGCACAACTAGGGCCCTAGGGGAACCTACATGTGAAATTTGAGAACAATCCCTTCAATACTTTCTGAGAAATAGCAGTAACAAACTTTATCAATCAAAATCCAAGATGGGGGCCTGTCGGCCATCTTGTTGACCGACTGGTCCCAAAATGCAATATGCACAACTACACCTCTAGGGGAACCTACATGTGAAATTTGAGAGAGATCCCTTCATTACTTTCTGAGAAATAGCGGTAACAAACTTTATCAATCAAAATCCAAGATGGCGGCCTGTCGGCCATCTTGTTGACCGATTGGTCCCAAAATGCAATATGCACAACTACACCCCTAGGGGAACCTACATGTGAAATTTGAGAGAGATCCCTTCAGTACTTTCTGCGAAATAGCGGTAACAAACTTTAACTATCAAAATCCAAGATGGCCGCCTGGCGGCCATTTTGTTGACTGATTGGTCCCAAAATACAATATGCACAACTAGGGCCCTAGGGGAACCTACATATGAAATTTGAGAAAGATCCCTTTGGTACTTTCTGAGAAATAGCGGTAACAAAAAATGTTATCGGACGGAAGGACGGACGGACGGAAGGACGGACGAAAAGCGATTTGAATAGCCCACCATCTGATGATGGTGGGCTAAAAATTCTAATACGAAAGTTCAACTTTATAGTTTATTTTATAATTCGTAAATAATTTTTATAGATTGGAACCAACTTTGCAATGCTCTTTCTGTAGCAGCACTCAGGTGACCGTCAAGGCCTCTTGGGCCTCTTGTTGAAATATTAGCCTTTTGACCCTTTTTGGCTCCGCCTCTCTGGTCCCTGGGGTCAGCCAGGACCAATATGGATATGGTGTTAAAATGCTATTTCAGGCTAATAATTCAAACCCAGTTTGACTCATTTCAAATAATGTTCATAAATGTGTTTTTCCTATATAAACTATAGTAAATTTGACTCCCTCCCCAGGGAAAAATCTGAGATCCCAGAGCCATGAAATTCACACATTTTGTAAAGGGCCTTAAGACCTTTCAATCTATAAAGAGTGTTTGGTTCCATCCAATCTGTGAATTCAGAAGAAAGATTTTTGAAAAGTTAACAAATTTGACCCCTTTTGGCCCCGCCCCTCTGACCCCTGGGGGTTGGCCAGGACAAATATGAATATGACGTTAAAATGCTTTCTCAGGCTAATTATTCTAAGCCAGTTTGACTCATTTCCTATGAAAACAAAGCAAATAATGTTCATAAATGTGTTTTTCCTATATAAACTATAGGAAATTTGACCCACTCCCCAGGGAAAAAATCTGAGATCCCAGGGCCATGAAATTCACAATTTTTTTAAAGGACCTTAAGACCTTCCAATCTATGAAGAGTATTTAATTCTACCACATCTGTGAGTGGAGAAGAAGATTTTTGAAATTTTAATCAATTTTACCCCTTTTGGCCCTTCCTACAGCCCCCTGGGGGGTGGGGGTCATATAATTCACAATTTTGATTGGCCTTAGGAGGTTTGTGCAAAATTTCATTGGAATTGCTTTAGTGGTTTTTGAGAAGAAGTCGAAAATGTAAATTGTTTACGAACACACAACGGACGACGCACGACGACGGACAAAAGGCGATTAGAATAGGTCACTTGAGACTTCGTCTCAGGTGACCTAATGAATCCCTTCCATCCTGAAAAAAATCACCATAGGACTAAGACTGGTTCCGAACTAACCTCTTCCAAAGTATAAATTACTCAAATGCTACAATCTCTTTAAAGGTGATAAAAACAGAACGGACATGAAAAATGAGATAATACGCTAGAAACATTTGTAATGCCTATCTAACATATACCAGTTTGATATTTGCTTATATTTTGTCTCTAAATAGTAAAATTAATGAAAGCAATCTTCATATCTTTTCGACGACAGATTTTTTTCTATGACTTACCTCCCTTGAGTTCCGATGAGTTGTGACGTCATCTGAGACAATCAACTACCGGAAGCCGGTGTGCCGATCGCGGAACTGTCAACATGCATGTGTATTTCAGCCACATGTCTTAGTACTTACGGAAATACACACGGAGAAAAAATATGTTATATTTCGACTATTTGGGTAACGTGATTTATCCCCTACATAATGACACATTATTGACGTCATAACCTATGAAATGACGTCACTACATGTAAATAATGATGTCATTAATGTCGCGGGTACACATATGTCATGTGGCTTATGGTGTGCCAGGGGTTAAACCACGAATGAATAAGTAGTTCTTTCCTATTCAGTCCACCCTGGAGTAATACGACTGTGCATGTATGTAATTTATAGTTTACACATAAAATTAACCGAGGAGTTTTGATATACATAGAATCTACTGGTAATTTTATGTGCGAAATAAGATCGTAGCGAAAATGGACAATTATTGGGGCCCACCTCTTTAGACCTACGTTTTAATAGAAAAATTATCTGTTACAAACATACGGAGACATGAAAAATACATGCAGATTAAAAGAAAAAACTGAAATGTTCTCAAAATGCGCATTAAAAATAAAAGAGATCCTTCTGCACATTTTCCATACTTCATTTTAGGGATTTTCATATTTATTTTGGGTTACACAACAATGTGCCGGTGGTGTGAAACCGGTATGTTCAGATCTAGTCCGCTAAACCTGCCTATATTATTAGGCTTTTTTAATTTATTTTTTTTTGCCTCATATATAGGGGAGAAAAAAAGCCTAATAATATAGGCAGGTTTAGCGGACTAGTTCAGATCAAGCAGGGTTGCATAATGATATGACGACATTCACAGTTATCATTATTTAATTGCAGGAATTTAAATTCGAAAAATTACCATGTTAAGAACGCTCTAAAGTCATCAAAATACATCGTAAAACTCATCTCAGCAATCCTAAATACATTAAGTAATATTTTTCCTTCTCGGAGGAGACCTTAGGACCCCCAAAAAACAAAATCTCTCGCCTTAAGCCCTTACAAAATCATCAAAATACATCGTGAAACTCATATCTCAGTCATTCTAAATTGTAATATCTTTATCAGGGTCTCCCCCCGAACCCCCAAAACACCACAATGCTCGCAAATTTGGCCAATTTTAGTACTCATTAATTTCCTGTTATATTCTACATAGTACACTTGCGTATATATATATGTAGAATGCGAGTTTTACCGATTTTTTTTATTTAGAACGCTAGATCGTCTCATGATGGTCAATAGGCTATCTAGTGTGCTGTGGTCTGTGCGTATACTTTTAAAATTTACTAAGGTCGACAGGTTTCTTATTTCCAAAACTCCGCACGGTTAGAAAATATAATGAAGCGGTCTTGTAAATGATTTGTGTTTTATAAGAAATATATGTTGTTTCATGGTCCTGTGTTAGTTGAACTATTACATGTGTATCTTGTCCACGAGTACATGTCATCCATATTAGGTCATTGTATCTAGTTTCTGTGTTTTGTGTCCCGTCTTTTTTATCGGCCGTGCGGTGTATTGTTACTACTGTACATGTTATTTTATTTCATACACATCCGTAAAACTCATTATAGAACTTTAAGAAAATACATAAGTCTAGCCCTTTCTGTGCGGTGTTCTGAAGGATTAAGCTTCAAATAGGAAATATAGAGGTGTGCAGTACGTACATAAGGCGGGATAGGGGCATCGTGGTATCATAGGGTTTTGGATAGGGTATGAAGGGTGGCGTTTTTTTTTTTTTTTTTTATAAATATGCATTATATGTACATGTATGTGCATGTAGCATGTAGTTTCATTGTAATTTGGGTCCATTTTCTTGTAAAGTTATATTTCTTTTTGTTGGTTTAACTTTAAATTCTATGTTTTACTTTAAATTCTATGTTTTGAGTTTTAAGTTACAGACAAAAGTCAAGCACAACCCCCTTGAACCTGAGTCAGTGACACACACGTACACGGTGTCAAATGGCCTTTAAAGATGCTCCACCGCTGACAGAGCATAAATGATATTCACCATTCGTACAATAATTGGTGTTTAATCGTGTATATATATGTCTAATTAACACAAACAATAATATAGAATAATTTATTTCGCCTTTGGTGCATGCGCAATCAGTATTTCATTCCATATAGGATATAGTAACACAGATTTTTTTCGGGATGCAATTAATTATATTTCATGTTTTTAACTTGAAATAAAATTAGAAGCTCACAAACTGTTCAATGGTGGTAATGGTGTAAAGTAAGTAACTTTTGTAACTGAAGAAAAATACTAAATCGTCTGCTCCTGTTTTTGATAGTTAAAATTTACCATTTGTCAGCGGTGGAGCATCTTTAACATACTGAACGTAACAATTTTATAGCCCAGAATATGACGATAAGAATGAGTAAGCTATCGTTTTTATTATATCATTGTATGTTATAGATTATATATTATATACGGATTCATTTCCCCTATTCAATATAGCAACTACACGTAGCGCGACTGTTTTAAATATCTATTATCGCCAATACCGCAACACTGCCCCATTGAGTTTCCCGGCTCTTGTCACAGCTGTTGGTCTCAGATGACGTCACGAATCTACGGCCACCTGGTGATATCAGGGGCGATAAGCGATGCGATCGTTCTAGACAAGGGTCGTTGTGGACTTCGTTTCAAGCACATTTTATGGAAATTACGTCAAATACAACCTGTATTTTTTGTTGGAAATCATAAAGTGCACCACAATAAACAAATATCAACACAAAAATAGCATATTTAAAATCTGTTTTTATCACCTTTAAACAAATTTCACAAAACAAGAAAACTTTGATCAAATTTGTCGTAGAGCACTTGTACTAATGTTTTCAGTCATAGTATTTTTAAGTAGTACTAAATTCATTTTTTTTTTTCAACTTTACATTTATTCTTTAGAAAAGGTAGACTATCAAAATTAAGTACTATTACCTGGAATGTCCGCTTGCCCTGACCTACGATCTCAAAGCTGAGCTCTTTCTTATTGGCTTCCTTGACAACGTCTGGCGCGGCCTGGAATCTATAACCAGCGAGACAGAACGCTCCCTTCTGTTTCTTGTCCTTCTTGTTCTCATAATAGTAAAGGCGATCATCTTTGATCACACACCAACGCTTTTGGAGTTTGGCCATCAAAATTAACCCTACAGAATCATACGAATCTAAATCATATACCGTAATAGGTGAGACATTTAAAGTCACAAGTGTCTTTCAACTATATGTGTCTTAAATGGAGGCAAAGTAAATTCACATCTGTATTAGCCAATATAGAGAGACACAAAACTTAAAACTTGTGCTGTATCTTATACCAACACAGAAACTTAAAGATTATATACATGGAGACAAAACTATGTGTGTTTCATTAGAAATAAAACAGAAAGTTTAGATTACCCTTTTTCTGTTTCTTTTCCAAGAATCCTGCGATTACTTCATCCTTTAAGTCTTGAGCAGCGACATCAGGGAATTCTGGGGAAAGTTCAATTCATTAAAAAACAACATCAAAACCTGTAAGTCTTAAAGGTGGTTTTCTTTCAATCATTTTGTTTCCCCGTTACTATACTGAAAATAGCAGAAAACTCTTGATTTATAATTCAAATCAGGCCTGTGATATGCCGTAATATCAACAGCAGAAGCCATGATGGCGTCCCCGGTAACGTGAGTGAAGCAGTGAACACATGTGTGATTTTCTCGGTTAATTTATTCTGAGTTTTATATAGTAACACTCTGCATGGTAGTGCGTCGGCAGAGTTTGTAACAGCTGTCTCCCTTTGTACGGACTGTTCTTGTTAACATGTTCGTCAGTTTGGGGGAATTCTAGTTCATTTTTAACACAAAGGCATGTATATGCCTTGTGTTTATACAAGCACGTATGGCTGACCTACTCATTTAAATGCGGTTGACCTGTCATTTAAATGCGATTTTTTCTTTATCTTCTTCTTATTCATACCTACCTTCCATTACACATCTTTGAATTAACGAATATCTATAATGATGATTTAATTTGGGAATAAGATACCAAGGACTCATAAAAAAAGTACGATAAAGTCGCTATTTACGTACAATGGTCAAGACAATTTACATAAGTTATGGTGATTTCTGCCAGTCATTTGCATATGTGTACGTATCTGTGCAACTTACGGTTGAAAGAAGGTCACACCAGAGACTTAGATATAATAGGGTGGCGTCTGTCAAAGCTGTAATAGAAACGCGATGCACTCTGGGATAGCAGGGGGATAACTTCCACAGCGGGTGTCGTCTATTAGGGTTATGAGGAAGCTAATTGACCCTATTATATCTAAGTCTCTGGTCACACTAAAGACAAGATTTTGCCGATATTATTACGTGTAAATATGAAATAATGTTCAGCATTTATATATAAAGCAATTGATATTAACAAAACAATCATGAACGGCCATGAGCGAGGTCTTTGTAACACGTGTGTAAAACTAGGAAACTTGTGAAGTGAAATCGGTTGATTGCTGGGATCTGACGCACTATTCCATACTCAGTACATACTCGTAGGGCCTACAACAATAAATATCGTACAGTAGGCCTATGTTGTACCGATATTATTTAAGCATTGATATAATGACAATCCTCATCAGACATATGCCAAATGAAGTGGAAGTTCTCTGTACTTTTAGAATCTCGATCGTTACAGTCTTCACGACATGCCGGAAAATGTTCTTGATACAATAGATAAAGTTGTCGTACATGTGATGTCGATCTTATTATATAAATTACGTGAAGCATTATCCAAATAAAACAACCTGCCTGTTAACTGTTTACTAAATAGAGTATTAACAACAAAACTTGTCGGAAGCGACAGTTCTTTGTTTAGAGAGTGTGTCATTCTTTTGTGACACATATGTGTTAGTCACGTGATTATTCAGTGTGGGAAAAACAGGCATGTATGTTTGTTTACGTAATGTCTGATTGCTGAATATAAACAAATACGGACACATACTGCTTGGCTTACAACCGATGTTGACCATGCTTATATTTTGATACACTGGAGAACATAGACTTCATGAGGACAGCAGAATAGTTCTTCAATACATCGATGTTTACAGTATATGGCTGTTTTAAATTACAACCGGTAGGTATCACATGCATATATGGCAAACTTCACAGTAATATTTTGAGAGATGGATTTATTTACCACGGCTGATTAATTTGTAATTATTGACCTTAGCTAAGATATTTGTGTTTATGATTGTATCAATTTCCAAAAGAAATAATGTAACGTTAAATAAAATCTGTAAATTAAAGTTTAGTACCTGCTATTTTAATGTATTTAAAAGACAATATAGCATCTTTTTTTTATTTTTAACCAGCGAATTGAAATTAAAACTGGGAAAATGTAGAGATGAAAAACAAGAGGCCCAAAGGGCCTTAACGGTCATCTGACTACCTTGGCAATAGTAAAATTAATTTTATATGGTGTCACTTTGTCAGGACCATGTCAGGATCATTTTCAATTTTTTTCAACAAATTTTATTTCAAACAAGAGGCCAAAGGGCCTTAACATGTAGGAAATTAATTAGATATAGTGTCATGGTAGCCATCTTCGATTTGGGATCAACCAGAGATGTAACAACACTTTGTCGTGACCATGTCAGGATCATTTCATGCAAGTTTCAGACAAATCGCACCGGTAGAACTTGAGAAGAAGTTCAAAATGTGTTTTCAAGATGGCGGCCATCTTGGATTTCGGATCGACCCGAAAAATAACAACACTTTGTCGGGACCATGTCAAGATCATTTCATGCAAGTTTCAGCCAAATCGCACCGGTAGAACTTGAGAAAAAGTTCAAAATGAGTTTTAAAGATGGCGGCTGTGGCCATCTTGGATTTCGAATCGACCCGAAGAATAAAACACTTTGTCAGGACCATGCCAGGATCATTTCATACAAGTTTCAGCCAAATCGAACCGGTAGAACTTGAGAAGAAGTTCAAAATGTGTTTTCAAGATGGCGGCCATCTTGGATTTCGGATCGACCCGAAAAATAACAACACTTTGTCGGGACCATGTCAAGATCATTTCATGCAAGTTTCAGCCAAATCGCACCGGTAGAACTTGAGAAAAAGTTCAAAATGAGTTTTAAAGATGGCGGCTGTGGTGGTCATCCTGGATTTCAATCGACCCGAAAAATAATAACACTTTGTCGGGACCATATCAGGATCATTTCATGCAAGTTTCAGCCAAATAGCACAGGTAGAACTTGAGAAGAAGTTCCAAATGTGTTTTCAAGATGGCTGCTTTGGCGGCCATCTTGGATTTCGGATCGACCCGAAAAATAACAACACTTTGTCAGGACCATGTCAGGATCATTTCATGCAAGTTTCAGTCAAATCGCATCGGTAGAACTTGAGAAGAAGTTCAAAATGTGTTTTCAAGATGGCGGCTTTGGCTACCATTTTGGATTTTGGATCGACCCGAAAAATAACAACAACTTTGTCAGGACCATGTCAGGATCATTTCATGCAAGTTTCAGACAAATCGCACTGGTAGAACTTGAGAAGAAGTTCAAAATGTGTCTTCAAGATGGCGGCTGTGGCGGCCATCTTGGGTTTCGGATCGCCCGAAAAATAACAACACTTTGTCGGGACCATGTCAGGATCATTTCATGCAAGTTTCAGCCAAATCGCACTGGTAGAACTTGAGAAGAAGTTCAAAATGTGTTTTCAAGATGGCGGCTGTGGCGGCCATCTTGGATTTCAGATCGACCCGAAAAAATAACAACACTTTGTCGGGACCATGTCAGGATCATTTCATGCAAGTTTCAGCCAAATCGCACCGGTAGAACTTGAGAAGAAGTTCAAAATGTGTTTTCAAGATGGCGGCTGTGGCGGCCATCTTGGATTTCGGATCGACCCGAAAAATAACAACACTTTGTCGGGACCATATCAGGATCATTTATGCAAGTTTCATCCAAATCGCACAGGTAGAACTTGAGAAGAAGTTCAAAATGTGTCTTTTCAAGATGGCGGCTTTGGCGGCCATCTTGGATTTCGGATCGACCCGAAAAATAACAACACTTTGTCGGGACCATGTCAGGATCATTTCACGCAAGTTTCAGTCAAATCGCACGGTAGAACTTGAGAAGAAGTTCAAAATGTGTTTTCAAGATGGCGGCTTTGGCGGCCATCTTGGATTTCAGATCGACCCGAAAAATAACAAAACTTTGTCGGGACCATGTCAGGATCATTTCATGCAAGTTTCAGACAAATCGCACTGGTAGAACTTGAGAAGAAGTTCAAAATGTGTTTTCAAGATGGCGGCTGTGGCGGCCATCTTGGATTTCGGATCGACCCAAAAAATAACAACACTTTGTCGGGACCATGTCAGGATCATTTCATGCAAGTTTCAGCCAAATCGCACTGGTAGAACTTGAGAAGAAGTTCAAAATGTGTTTTCAAGATGGCGGCTGTGGCGGCCATCTTGGATTTCGGATCGACCCGAAAAATAACAACACTTTGTCGGGACCATGTCAGGATCATTTCATGCAAGTTTCAGACAAATCGCACTGGTAGAACTTGAGAAGAAGTTCAAAATGTGTTTTCAAGATGGCGGCTGTGGCGGCCATCTTGGGATTTCGGATCGACCCGAAAAATAACAACACTTTGTCGGGACCATGTCAGGATCATTTTCATGCAAGTTTCAGTCAAATCGCACTGGTAGAACTTGAGAAGAAGTTCAAAATGTGTTTTCAAGATGGCGGCTGTGGCGGCCATCTTGGATTTCGGATCGACCCGAAAAATAACAACACTTTGTCGGGACCATGTCAGGATCATTTCATGCAAGTTTCAGCCAAATCGCACTGGTAGAACTTGAGAAGAAGTTCAAAATGTGTTTTCAAGATGGCGGCTGTGGCGGCCATCTTGGATTTCGGATCGACCCGAAAAATAACAACACTTTGTCGGGACCATGTCAGGATCATTTCATGCAAGTTTCAGCCAAATCGCACTGGTAGAACTTGAGAAGAAGTTCAAAATGTGTTTTCAAGATGGCGGCTTGGCGGCCATCTTGGATTTCGGATCGACCCGAAAAATAACAACACTTTGTCAGGACCATGTCAGGATCATTTCATGCAAGTTTCAGACAAATCGCACTGGTAGAACTTGAGAAGAAGTTCAAAAATGTGTTTTCAAGATGGCGGCTGTGGCGGCCATCTTGGATTTCGGATCGACCCGAAAAATAACAACACTTTGTCGGGACCATGTCAGGATCATTTCATGCAAGTTTCAGCCAAATCGCACTGGTAGAACTTGAGAAGAAGTTCAAAATGTGTTTTCAAGATGGCGGCTGTGGCGGCCATCTTGGATTTCAGATCGACCCGAAAAAATAACAACACTTTGTCAGGACCATGTCAGGATCATTTCATGCAAGTTTCAGCCAAATCGCACCGGTAGAACTTGAGAAGAAGTTCAAAATGTGTTTTCAAGATGGCGGCTGTGGCAGCCATCTTGGATTTCGGATCGACCCGAAAAATAACAACACTTTGTCGGGACCATATCAGGATCATTTCATGCAAGTTTCATCCAAATCGCACAGGTAGAACTTGAGAAGAAGTTCAAAATGTCTTTTCAAGATGGCGGCTTTGGCGGCCATCTTGGATTTCAGATCGACCCGAAAAATAACAACACTTTGTCGGGACCATGTCAGGATAATTTCACGCAAGTTTCAGTCAAATCGCACCGGTAGAACTTGAGTAGAAGTTCAAAATGTGTTTTCAAGATGGCGGCTTTGGCGGCCATCTTGGATTTCAGATAGACCCGAAAAATAACAAAACTTTGTCGGGACCATATCAGGATCATTTCATGCAAGTTTCAGACAAATCGCACTGGTAGAACTTGAGAAGAAGTTCAAAATGTGTTTTCAAGATGGCGGCTGTGGCGGCCATCTCGGATTTCGGATCAACCCAAAAATAACAACACTTTGTCGGGACCATGTCAGGATCATTTCATGCAAGTTTCAGCCGAATCGCACTGGTAGAACTTGAGAAGAAGTTCAAAATGTGTTTTTAAGATGGCGGCTGTGGCGGCCATCTTGGATTTCGGATCGACCCGAAAAATAACAACACTTTGTCGGGACCATGTCAGGATCATTTCATGCAAGTTTCAGACAAATCGCACTGGTAGAACTTGAGAAGAAGTTCAAAATGTGTTTTCAAGATGGCGGCTGTGGCGGCCATCTTGGATTTCGGATCGACTCCGAAAAATAACAAACACTTTGTCGGGACCATGTCAGGATCATTTCATGCAAGTTTCAGCCAAATCGCACTGGTAGAACTTGAGAAGAAGTTCAAAATGTGTTTTCAAGATGGCGGCTGTGGCGGCCATCTTGGATTTCAGATCGACCCGAAAAAATAACAACACTTTGTCGGGACCATGTCAGGATCATTTCATGCAAGTTTCATCCAAATCGCACAGGTAGAACTTGAGAAGAAGTTCAAAATGTGTTTTCAAGATGGCGGCTTTGGCGGCCATCTTGGATTTCAGATCGACCCGAAAAATAACAACACTTTGTCGGGACCATGTCAGGATCATTTCATGCAAGTTTCAGACAAATCGCACTGGTAGAACTTGAGAAGAAGTTCAAAATGTGTTTTCAAGATGGCGGCTTTGGCGGCCATCTTGGATTTCAGATCGACCCGAAAAATAACAACACTTTGTCGGGACCATGTCAGGATCATTTCATGCAAGTTTCAGACAAATCGCACTGATAGAACTTGAGAAGAAGTTCAAAAGTGTTTTCAAGATGGCGGCTGTGGCGGCCATCTTGGATTTCGGATCAACCCAAAAATAACAACACTTTGTCGGGACCATGTCAGGATCATTTCATGCAAGTTTCAGCCAAATCGCACTGGTAGAACTTGAGAAGAAGTTCAAAATGTGTTTTCAAGATGGCGGCTGTGGCGGCCATCTCGGATTTCGGATCGACCCGAAAAATAACAACACTTTGTCGGGACCATGTCAGGATCATTTCATGCAAGTTTCAGCCAAATCGCACTGGTAGAACTTGAGAAGAAGTTAAAAATGTGTTTTCAAGATGGCGGCTGTGGCGGCCATCTTGGATTTCGGATCAACCCGAAAAATATTAACACTTTGTCAGGACTATGTCAGGATTATTTCATGCAAGTTTCAGCCAAATCGCACAGGTAGAACTTGAGAAGAAGTTCAAAATGTGAAAAGTTAACGCACGGCGCACGGCGCACGGCGCGCACGGACGAAACATGACGCACGGACGAAACATGACGACTATAGGTCATCCTGACCCTTCGGGTCAGATGACCTAACAACAAGAGATCCCAGTGGGATCTTGGTGCCCACCAAAGAATGATCTATGTCTGACAATGGAAAGAGGGATCTTTTCCCTGCTTTTCAAAATTTTTCAAACACACTACATATAAAATTTGAGACAGATCCCTATAGTACTTTCTAAGAAATACCTGGTAGTGGTAACAAACTTCAACAATGAAATCTAAGATGGCGGCCGGTTTGCCATCTTGTTTACCGATCAGTCCCGAAAGGCATTATGGATCAGTCCTTAAATGTACTATGCACAACTAGGGTACAAGGGGAAACTATGCATGGAATTTGAGAAAGATCCCTTCAGTACTTTCTGAGAAATAGCGATAACAAACTTTAACTATCAAAATCCAAGATGGCCGTCAGTCAGTCATCTTGTTTACCGATCGGTCCCAAAATGCAATATGCACAACTAGGGTCCTAGGGGAACCTGTATATGAAATTTGAGAAAGATCCCTTGCGCACTTTTTGAGAAATAGCGGTAACAAACTTTAACTATCAAAATCCAAGATGGCCGCCTATCGGCCATCTTGTTCACCGATCGGTCCGAAAATGGAACATGCACAACTAGGGTCCTAGGGGAACCTATATATGAAATTTGAGAGAGATCCCTTCAGTACATTTTGAGAAATAGCGGTAACAAACTTTAACTATAACTATCACAATCCAAGATGGCCGCCTGTCGGCCATCTTGTTCACCGATCCGTCCCAAAATGCAACATGCACAACTAGGGTCCTAGGGGACCCTATATATGAAATTTGAGAAAGATCCCTTCAGTACTTTTTGAGAAATAGCGGTAACAAACTTTAACTATCAAAATCCAAGATGGCCGCCTGTCGGTCATCTTGTTCATCGATCGGTCCCAAAATGCAATATGCACAACTAGGGTCCTAAGGAAACCCACATATGAAATTTGAGAAAGATCCCTTCAGTACTTTCTGAAAAATGGCAGTTACAAGAATTGTTAACGGACGGACGGACGGAAGGACGGACGGACGGACCACGGACCACGGACGAAAGGCGATTTGATGATGGTGGGCTAATGAGGCCTCCTACTGAGTAAACTATATCCGATGATGGTGGGCTAATAAGGCCTCCTACTGAGTAAACTATGCCAAATTAATTTTTATTTTTGATTTTGAAATATTTGTATATTAATTAGCTCAATTTACCATGCAATCTGAGTGAGATATATCCAATTTGATTATGTAGTATATATCCTAATTATTAAACTACATAATTATGCATATGTCATCATGCAGAATTAGAATACATTCATTCCAGATTTGGCTGATCAATCATGAATATCACAGAGCTACATGTCCTCTATTATGAAGTCATTCAAACAGATATGATTGCAGTGTGATTCTCAATTGATCCATGTGAAAATTACAAAAAGTCATGATATATGTATATGATGACGAAAAATTGTTATTTAAATTTTGTTTAAAAAACTAACTTTTTATCAAGTGACATTTGATATTTTTTATCTGGAAATTATTTTGTGCAATTTTAAGTTCAGAGATTTACATTTCAAAATTTAATTTGCCTTGTATTTAGAATCTAAATATTTTTTTTGTAATCTTTTTGTCATTGATCATAATAATCCTAAAGGTTTTATTCTCGAAGAAATGAAGAGCTTCCTAAATGTATGTTTTATTGTTTTTGAAGAAATGTACAAGAAATGAAATCTGTATCGCCGTCCTAAAATAATGGAGACTGTCATCAATGCCGACCTCACTGCGGGTACAAATGTGTAGTCTGATCCAAATCCTTAATTTATACTGGGTATATACTTAGCTGTTATGAATATGTTTTTAATTAATAAAAAGAATGGTCATTATATTATAGCTATAAGGCCTTCCATTTTGTAATTGATCAAAACCCCTCCTTGGGAAGCAGTGGCCTTATGGCTATATACATTGAGTCATCAAATTACCACCACCTGTGTTACAAGTTGGGCAGTTGCCTGCAGGTACTAATAGTAGGTCGATGTTTTTTTCTGAATACTCTTGCTTTTCCTTCACCTCTCTTCCACCTCAAGGTCCGTAAATGAATAAAAAATAAATACCTTTCCTATACTGCCTCCCTACACCCCTTTTGTCAGAGGAATGGCAAGGATCATATTTGAAATATTTTTTTCAATTTAAGATCAAAGTTGTATGAATTTACAGTCCTTTGAATATGAAAATATTATTAGGATTGTTAATAAGGTATCTCAATTGAAAAAAACCCAAATAGTGATGAATACATCTTGTACCAGTATATAAAAATATATCATTCTTCACACATGCAAAATCTATTAATGTTTTCTTCTTTATTACATGTATTTCAGACACTGAAGTAGACCGCGATGACAGAAAGACATATGCTGTTCACAAAAAGACACTAAAAACAACATGTGAATTATTTCAAAGTTAATGTTAACAAAGAAGAAAGAAACCAAATGAAGAAAATGAAAACTCATGGATTTTGACCAAACTCATCAATTATAAAATATGATTGTGTCTCCTCATATAAAACCTATTCCATCTTTGCATATTACAGAATTGCCTCCCTTGCGGGTAGGTATCCATTGTGATGTCTTTATTTTGTGTGCGAAATTCTGGTAGATTTCTCTTAAAAGTATAATATTATGCCTAAAAGCACATGACATCACAATCAATACCTACCTGCTAGGGCAGATAACTCTATAATATATAATATCATTAGTCAATATCTATACTATAAAGCAATGATTGTGCTGTTATATAACAAAATGTATATTTTGAATTGAGCATTTAGGGGATTATATGTAGATTGACATGCATGTTGTCCTGTAATTATGGTATCTATTTCTAATTTTTATGTGTACAACCATTCAATATTTTATTTATGAATGTATAAAAAAAAGAATGAAATAAGAATTTATATGAAATACAATACACTATTATTTAGTTGTCACTTTTGTTATTTTTCAGAAATAAGAGCTATTCCAGTAAAACATCTTTCACAAACCCCTAGACTCCAGGGTTGCTTAGATATTCAAACAACGGCTGTTACAGCAGGATTTTTTTAATTTCTTTTAAGCCAGAAGTTACCAAATATGATTTTAATGAAATAACTCTTGTTAAGCACCACTTGATTTTTAGACGCTATAAATCCCCTAAGTAAGACCCCATCAAATCCCCCTAAGGATACAACTTCAAATCCACTTGTGTCCTCATTTACATATTGTACACGTTAAAAATCCCCTTTGTGTGACCACTTCAAATCCCCTTAGCTAGACCACTGCAACCTCCGTAGCGGGGCCACTTTAAATCCCCTTATCGAAACCACTGGATAACCCCTTAACTGGACCACTGCAAATCCCCTTAGCAGAACCACATCAAATATACTGGTAAATAATTTAAATATTTTAAATGCTTAAAATCCCCTTAGGTGACCCACTTCAAATCCACTTAAACTACCGTAATTACGCTTGCAGCATACATTTTACATTTTTAGGTCACCTGAACATAGGTCATGATGACCTGTGATAGTTTTTTGTCCATTCTTGTGAACACGGTAACTTGAGAACCAACTTAATGAAGAAATGAGTTTGATTTGACTATAAGTTACGGAGTTATTGCCCTTTGCACTAATAATTATTACTGGACTTTGTTTATATGATAACTTTGTGTGTAAAATAACATTGGAGAAATCCTTGGATGTGTATGAAAATCAGCTTGATTTGACTGTAATTTACGAAGTTATTGCCCTTTGCAATACTAATTAATGAACATTGTGAACACTATAACTTGAGTAAATATGCACCAAGTGTAATGAAACGTTTTGTGTAGACTAACATTGGAAAGATATCATAGGAGTGTGAAAATCAGCTTGATTTGACTGTACCTTACGGAGTTATTGCCCTTTGCAATAATAATTGTTATTGGACTTTGCCTTTTTATAGAAACTTTCCATTTATTTCTTATTTTCAATTTGTTATACCTACTTAAATGATTTTTCTCTCTTTCTCATATAACTATTAGCATATGTATAAAATTTGTCTCTATCTAGAATCCAATAATTTCGTGCTATTCTAGGAAAAGTACATACATTCATGAAAAAATTGTAATCAGACAATTTTCTCCTTTCATAACAATGGTAAAGGTATTGATATTAGAACCAACTTGATCAGGTAGCCTTTGTGTTTCAGTACTTTCAGTACTTTGATTATGAAATATTAGTGGATAGGCCTAGCAATATTCAATAAAATACCAGTAATTAACAAGAGATCCCAGAGGGATCTTGGCGCCCACCAAAGAATGATCTATATCTGACAAAGGAAAGATGGATCTTTTCTCTACTTTTTAAACTTTTTCAAACATACTACATATAAAATTTGAGACAGATCGCTTCAGTGCCTTTTGAGAAATAGCGATAACAAACTTTGAATATAAAAATCCAAGATGGCTGCCTGGCAGCAATTTTGTTGACCGATCGGTCCCGAATCACAATATGCACAACTAGGGCCCTAGGGGAACCTACATATGAATTTTGAGACAGATCCCTTCAGTACTTTCTGAGAAATAGCGATAACAAACTTTGAATAACAAAATCCAAGATGGCTGCCTGGCGGCCATCTTGTGAACCGATCGGTCCCAAAATGCAATATGCACAACTAGGTCGCTAGGGGAACCTACATATGAAATTTGAGACAGATCCCTTCAGTACTATCTGAGAAATAGCCATAACAAACTTTAACTATCGAAATCCAAGATGGCTGCCTGGCGGCCATCTTGTTCACCGATTGGTCCAAAAATGCAATATGAACAACAAGGGCCCTAGGGGAACCTACATATTAAATTTGAGGAAGATCCCTTCAGGACTTTTTGAGAAATGGGGATATCAAACCTTAACTATCAAAATCCAAGATGGCCGCCTGCGGCCATCTCGTTTTTCCTATCAGCCTCAAAATCAGTATGGCACAAATAGGGACAAAGGGTAACCTCAATGTGAAGTTTGAACAAAATCCCTTCAGTAGTTCTCAAGAAATATCGATAACAAACTTCAAGTGCCAAAATCAAAGATGGCTGCCTGGCGGCCATCTTGTTTTTTCCGATCAGCCTCAAAATCTGTATGGCACAACTAGGGACCAAGGGTAACCTCCATGTGAAGTTTGAACAAAATCCCTTCAGTAGTTCTCAAGAAATATCGATAACAAACTTCAACTGCAAAAATCAAAGATGGCTGCCTGGCGGCCATCTTGTTTTTCCGATCAGCCTCAAAATCTGTATGGCATAACTAGGGACCAAGGGTAACCTCCATGTGAAGTTTGAACAAAATCCCTTCAGTAGTTCTCAAGAAATATCGATAACAAACTTCAACTGCCAAAATCAAAGATGGCTGCCTGGCGGCCATCTTGTTTTTCTGATCATCCTCAAAATCTGTATGGCACAACTAGGGACCAAGGGTAACCTCCATGTGAAGTTTGAACAAAATCCCTTCAGTAGTTCTCAAGAAATATCGATAACAAACTTCAACTGCCAAAATCAAAGATGGCTGCCTGGTGGCCATCTTGTTTTTCCGATCAGCCTCAAAATCTGTATGGCACAAATAGGGACCAAGGGTAACCTCCATGTGAAGTTTGAACAAAATCCCTTCAGTAGTTTTCAAGAAATATCGATAACAAACTTCAACTGCCAAAATCAAAGATGGCTGCCTGGCGGCCATCTTGTTTTTCCGATCAGCCTCAAAATCTGTAGGGCACAAATATGGACCAAGGGGACCCTCCATGTGAAGTTTGAACAAAATCCATGCAGCAGTTTTTAAGAAATAGTGATAACAAGCATTGGACGCCGGACGCCGGACGACGGACCACGGACGCAGGGCGATTTGAATAGCCCACCCTCTGATGACGGTTGGCTAAAAAGGCATTTATTGTCAGTTGGATTATTTTTACTTACAAACAACTTTATATGCAACAAGGACATAGTCATTCAGATCCCCCGCCAATGGAGATATCAAAGCTGAAGTAAGTTTGATTGTGGAGACTTATGTGTATGAAAACAAGAGATCCCAGAGGGATCTTGGCGCCCACCACAGAATGATCTATGTCTGACAATAGAAAGACGGATCTTTTCTCTGCTTTTCAACTTTTTACTAAATATTACTACATATGAAATTTGAGAAAGATCCTTTCAGTATCTCTGAGATATATAACACTGACAAACTTCAATAATCAAAATCAAAGATGTTGTTGACCGATCAGTCCCAATATGCAATATGCAGGTCCTAGGAGTACCTACATATAAAATTTGAGACAGATCACTTCAGTACTTTCTGAGAAATAGCGGTAACAAACTTCAATTATCAAAATTCAAAATGGTGGCCTGTCGGCCATCTTGTTGACCGTTCGGACCCAAAATGTAATTAGGGACCTAAGGGAACCTGCACATGAAATTTGAGACATATCCCTTCAGTACTTTCTGAGAAATAGCGGTAACAAACTTCAACTATCAAAATCCAAGATGGCGGCCTGGCGGCCATCTTGTTGACCGATTGGTCCCAAAATGAAATATGCACAACAAGGGCCCTAGGGGAACCTACATGTGAAATTTGGGAGAGATCCCTTCAGTACTTTCTGAGAAATAGCTGTAACAAACTTTAACTATCAAAATCCAAGATGGCAGCTTAAAGGCCATCTTGTCAACTGATCAGTTCAAAAATGAAATATGCACAACTAGGGCCCTAGGGGAACCTACATGTGAAATTTGAGAGAGATCCCTTCAGTACTTTCTGAGAAATAGCGATAACAAACTTTAACTATCAAAATCCAAGATGGCGGCCTGGCGGCCATCTTATTAACCGATCGGTCCTAAAATGCAATATGCACAACTAGGGCCCTAGGGGGACCTACATGTGAAATTTGAGAGAGATCCCTTCAGTACTTTCTGAGAAATAGCGGTAACAAACTTTAATTTATCAAAATCCAAGATGGTGGCCTGGCGCGCCATCTTGTTGACCGATCGGTCCTAAAATGCAATATGCACAACAAGGGCCCTAGGGGAACCTACATGGGAAATTTGAGAGAGATCCCTTCAGTACTTTCTGAGAAATAGCGATAACAAACTTTAACTATCAAAATCCAAGATGGCGGCCTGGCGGCCATCTTGTTAACCGATCGGTCCTAAAATGCAATATGCACAACTAGGGCCCTAGGGGAACCTACATGTGAAATTTGAGAGAGATCCCTTCAGTACTTTCTGAGAAATAGCTGTAACAAACTTTAACTATCAAAATCCAAGATGGCAGCTTAAAGGCCATCTTGTCAACTGATCAGTTCAAAAATGAAATATGCACAACTAGGGCCCTAGGGGAACCTACATGTGAAATTTGAGAGAGATCCCTTCAGTACTTTCTGAGAAATAGCGGTAACAAACTTTAACTATCAAAATCCAAGATGGCGGCCTGGCGGCCATCTTATTAACCGATCGGTCCTAAAATGCAATATGCACAACTAGGGCCCTAGGGGAACCTACATGTGAAATTTGAGAGAGATCCCTTCAGTACTTTCTGAGAAATAGCGGTAACAATCTTTAACTATCAAAATCCAAGATGGCGGCCTGGCGGCCATCTTGTTAACCGATTGGTCCTAAAATGCAATATGCACAACAAGGGCCCTAGGGGAACCTACATGGGAAATTTGAGAGAGATCCCTTCAGCCCTTTCCGAGAAATAGCGGTAACAAGAAATGTTAACGGAAGGAAGGACGGACGGACGGACGGACGGACGGACGGAACCCATTTGTATATCTGTTACTGTTAGATTCGCGGTTTGTAAGTTAGTCTGCCGTAGGTTAGTAAGGCTAACAGATGCAGCGTACTCACTAGTATAAGTACCGATACTGAGACACACTTTCGGTGAGAATAATTAATACCTTATTGTAACATTAAAAATAAGTCTAAAGTAATTTAGTGGGAAATTGTAATGTGACTGAAACATGAATGTGACTGAAACATGTGATAAATGGAGAACCTCGGTATAGGCTGCTGTACAATACACAACGTACGTTGCAATACACAGTGTCAAGTTATCTCCCATAGTTCCGGAAACTGTCGATAGGATTACCAAGGTATAGTGTTCCGGGGATCATTGAAAACCAGAGTGATTCCATGATGGCAGGCGTGTATTACACACGACTCCATTAAAAACCTCCAAACATTATATAACGTAACGAAGTACTAAGGATAAACCAATCCATATACATATAAAACATGCACAAAATTGAAGAAAATGTCAATGTGAACAGCATAGCTTTGTTTGATTGTATCGTTTGAGAAAAAAACTTTATTCAGCTTCCTCACATGAAAATATAATATTTCTGTGACCTTGACCCTTGGTAGTACTTACTTTGGTCGGAGTAAGGATCCTCACCGTCATCGGTTGTAGAGCTTCCTCCTGTACGAGTCGACTCATCTCCTTTGTCAATATCTGTAGCACAAGGAACATATGTTTTATTGAACTATAAATCTCATAGTAAACTATCCAGAAAAATTATGAAAACAAGTTTAAAGGAACATCAAAATTTTCTGTATACATATTTCCATCCTTCCAAGTTTGTTCCAAGCTATGTAGGGTAATGCAAAAATACCTCTCTGTGATTGTTTTTTTTATTCTCTGTGATTGGTGTTTTTAAACATGTTTTTTACGATATCTGTGACAATTTCCCTTAGAAAGTTTATTGATTATCATTTGACAACATAAATAGATCTGGTACAGATATCCAATACAAGCCAAAATGTTTGAGGACTGGAAAGTAAACTGATTTCCGCCACAGATTTAATCACCACAGAAACGCTTTCTATACATTCCATGCAACATGTCTATAATTTTTTAATCAAAATAAGATTACTTCACCTGTGAATTTTGTTTAAACAATTTAGTAATGTGACTATACACATTGAATTTTGTTAGGTTTTTGTGTTTAAAAGTTGTAGTAACCTTTTATCCATAACTAGATTAATATGATACAAGTGTTTGATAAAGTGACCTTGCCACGCTGACCTTTAATAATGTGACCTTGCCACGCTGACCTTGGGAGTTTTATTACACAGCAATATGTAATATGTACTGAAGAGTTATAAGGCTATGTTCATGTTTCTACACAAGGGATAAGTTATAGACAGGTAAATATAGTTATATATAGACATGACAGGTGACTTGCTGCTTTTACAGAGTGACAAAAGAAGTTATTGGTATATCTCACTGATGAAGTGCTATCTTTTCTGTTGAAATTCAAGTCAAAAGTAACATGCTAATCTGGTATTTACCGGTAATAACACATCATGTGACATGCACAAATTTAAACAAGACAGTATTTGTATATGTACATCATTTAATTCCCCTCTGTTGAGCATGAACAATGGTGGTAAAATAGACTTTTTGACCTCTACATACAGATAAACTTAACTTTAGTAACACGGCACAATATAAATGATGATATATATAACGATTCCCCTATTGGGCCCCGCCCCTCCTGCACCCGGGGGGTCAGAGCCAAAATTTATAAAAGGTTCTGTTCCCCTTCCCCCAAGGATGTTTGTGGCCAAATTTGGTTACAATCCATGCAGAACTCTAGGACAAGTAGCGATTTATAGGATTTACCTCTATTACCCCTATTGGGCCCCGCCCCTCCTGCTCCTGGGGGTTCAGAGCCAAAATTTATTCAAGTTCTGTTCCCCTTCACCCAAGGATGTTTGTGGCCAAATTTGGTCACAATCCATGCGGAACTCTATGACTAGTAGCGATTTAAATTAAATGTTGACGAACAGACGACGCGCCATGACATAAGCTCACCGGCCCTTCGGGCCAGGTGAGCTAACAAATCATATCTATACATCATGTGGAGATGACAAGTCGATAGGATCTCTACCATTACAACCTCATACATATTGAATTGCACATTTAATTGTTGAAATATGGTGAACAGTTTGCATACCATGTTTTCAAAGTAAGTGAAACAAAATACCAACTTCTGCATCGTGGTCTATCAAAGTTACTTCTCTTTGGAAAGTAAGTACATACAAAATGTACAGGGGGAGATAACTCCATCACAATCACAATGTGATATTGAAATTTATTTCAAAGTTATTCAAACAATGATAAATGGGTTTATAGTAACTATAAATTCGATTTATTTTCGTTCTGGTTCGAACTCACGGCATTTGGAACAGACCACTCTCGATAGTGCGGGAACATACAATATTTTCCAGTCTTTATTTTGGTTTTATTTACCTGTTGTTAAAAAAACTCCATGAAGTCAATGCAGTTTGGGTTTTTAAATCATTTTGCTTCGAGATGATTCACACGGCTACTCTATTCATAATTAGAGGCTCAGGAAATTTAAGGTAGTTTTGACGCGGGCGTTCCGATTTCAAACCGGCCTGTGGTCTCAAGCGGAAGTGTGAAAAAACAGAGAGTTTCTTTCAATTTTGTCGATCACTGGAGTTCTACATTAATCAGTTCAGTTTTGATATTTCTAGAAATATAACGGAAGTTTACATAGTTTCACATGTCATTATTTCCCGGATTCTTGGAGATTCAAGATGTATTCGGACGGCTCCGTTGTCGAAGGTCATGTACACATAAAACTGTAGGACCCACTACAGTAGATACGTTTACCGCTATCACTAAATGGTTAGCCTTATTTTATATATTGTTTGTTCCAAATCCAACACTTCAATATATATTAGAGATATTTATTATCACAGTATTTCGGTAAAGATACTATTGTATGTATTAAGTTTCAAATGATACGTTTCGAAACATACTACACCAAACGTACACTTGTATGGCACTTCTACACTCTTCCGTTACACAGTAGATAACGTTACAGGACCTTCTGTCTGTCCCCCGTGATGACAACAAAAAAGCAACTAGGTACGTGCTAGCGTCGTTTGGTTCTAACATTATCCAACTCAATGATATGATGATGTCATCTTACATATCCTTTTCCATTTCGCGTACGACTCTAAGACTGTTAAAATAATACAAATAAGGTTGTAGTTCTATGACTATCATGTGGTAAGCAGAACTCATCACAGACTCACCACTGATCACTACCAAAATAGATACATGTAAACATTGCGGAACGTCTCATTTGAATGTGCAAATAAAGGTACATTGTACATAACATTGTTTTATGTATCTATACATGCAACGGACAGCAGTTGCTCAAAGAGGGACGGTCTGTATACTATAACACAATGTATTTTGAAATCCATAAGGTTTAGCCCTTTGGGAAATCAACGGGGTTTATACTATCAAATTCAACCACTGACTGTTAAATATTTTTGAAATTGAATATTCATTCAATTTTATAGTAAAAACAAAAACAGAAAAAATATTTAAAGGACCTGCTTCACGAACTATAGAAATGCCCATGAACCAGTTTTATTAAAACCAAAAATTATATAGTAGTAACACACTGAAGTCAACCCATGAAAACCATATAGCCATACAAGTTACATGTTAAGATGCTCATGACTCTAGGAGTATTAACAGTGAGGGTTATTTTTTTTCGTCCAAAATGCTATCAAAATAATGTTGTATGTCATACCATCATCTCAAGAGAATAATTACACCTGTAACTACATATCATGCATGATCACAATTAAATTTGTAGGTCAATAGTAACAAATGAAATTGCAGTTATATACCTGGTATGCCAAATTTTGAGTGATATTTTCAGCCGTGTCAATTAATGTTCATTCTAATGTTGCTACATATAACTTTTATATTGATTTTATTAAAATTGTTTCGTAGGCAAATTTTCACTGATCGTGAAAGAGGTCCTTTGTCATTTGATAAATTAAACAAAAAGCAGCCATGATAGTACAAAATGCTATATATATATATATACAGTGTGAGAAGGGAAAAAATCCATCAAAATGCATTAAATCATTGTTAATGGTTCCAGCTGAAAACAAGGGATAATTGTGTGAGCATTGTGGAACAGATGTTCTCATGCACATGTACTGGTTTATGTGCAGGCAGATACAACTAGGAAATCTGGAAATGGAACAAACCTTGAAAGCATGTTGTTTCATGGAGTAAGTAGAAAATTGAAAGATGTCAGAAATATACCTATAACTACATGTATATGCAACACTGATTCACAGACCACTGGAAACAACTGCATCGCCCATCTTGAATCTTTTCAGAAAAAATGTTTTTTGTACATCTACACATATATACGATCAGCTATTACTAAAGGATATGACAATAGGTAATCAAAGAAATCTCTTCAACCCAGATGTGAAAGATAGACCTGAGTAGCCAGCTTTGCTTCCATTACTACATCAATATTGTTGGTTGGATATGTAAAATGATTAGGGCTGGATCTGTATAACGAAATACTGGTTTGTACCGATATTTAACAACGTATCGGTTCCCGATACAGCAACATGCTGTTGTATTGCTGTATCGTTCAAAAATTAAATACTACCATAGTTCACAACTTTTGACAGAAAATATCTGTTAAAGGTCATTTAATATACAATCTGGACAAAGGATTTCTGTAGCATATTCTGTTGATAGGAAGCTAAGGGTCAAGCTTCAGACTCACTTAGATACACCAGAAATGTGTTTGCGTAACCATGATTAGCACAGCACATGACAACTTGTAATTGCATTTGGCATGACTCGCAAACAACTATTTTGTTCAGAATATGTCTTTAGTTTTCACAGTATCAGTAACAATTTTAACATGAAAAATATCTTCAATACGTATCATGTATCGTATCGGTTCAGCTGTTCCAATACCCAGCCCTAAAAATGCTATTATCAGTTGTGAACTTCTGTGGGTGTTTTTTAATTTACAGATCTTCAAAAGTTTCAAAATTTTCCCCCTGCAATTAGTCATGTTCTTTTGGAAAAATGGGTTCAAACATTTTCTTAGATAAGTTATAATGTGATCATGAAGATCAGTTGAGAAAATGAAGAAAAAGTTTGCCTATAGCTATTTTATAGGTTATTCCTTGCAGTACCTCTATAAGAATGTCATCACTAGGAGAGTATGTGTGTGTGTCACTTTCTTATTAGGAAAATCTAAAAGCATAACCCAACGATTGTATATATATATCCATTCACTTGATTGGGCATTTTTGATTCCCATCCCAGAACCCATAGAGTGACCATGTGTTGTCTAAAACCTGACTGGTGTCTGTTAATTGGATTATGGGATGGCAATGACATGGAGAGAGGGCCGGGGATTCAGAGGAGAGTTTTTATTCTGTGGTGATGAGACCCGACACTTTTCTGAAGGGAAGTTCAGGTTCTGGAAGTTTTTAGTCATAAATTTAAATAAAAACCAAACAATACAAAATATCAAATATCAAACTACAATGAACAATCCAAATTTTGTAAACCGTACAGATTGTTGTTTACAAACACATTCAACTATGATATAAAGAACAAATTTGTTCTATATAGCGGTATCTAATTACAAATCTAGACTACACACAATCATACTAAAATACCATTAATATAACATTTAAGAAATTAAAAAAGGCAAAAATATGATGAAGAAGTGTTATATGATTCCCGATTGGCTTTTGTCATGCACCGCCAGCCAATGAAACAGACTCTTACCAAGGAAGGACATTGACAGCCTATTTTTCCAAACAGACCATGTGGACGGAGAAGAATTTGAAGCTAGAAGTTGAGTACAACATAGAATAAATACACAAAGAACAGATCAGTGCTGAGCAATGTTGTTAATTCATTAGAGATGTATATCACAAAATGTTTCATTCTGCAAAGGTTTCACAAAGAGAAAAGGAATGTATAGATTGTTAGTATATTTTTAACTTTGTTTCCATAAATGATTTAATGCTGGTGTAAAGTGGAGTTGGAAGTTATAGCCAATTGCATGTGGTTACTAAATTAGTATAAGTATAAGGTGTAAGTTATAGACAGATGGTAGGTATAGACAGATGGTAGGTATAGACAGGTGGTAGGTATAGACAGGTGGTAGGTATAGACAGGTGGTAGGTATAGACAGGTATATAGACAGGTGGTAGGTATAGACAGGTATAGACAGGTTAGGTATAGACAGGTGGTAGGTATAGACAGGTGGTAGTATAGACAGGTGAGTAGGTATAGACAGGTGGTAGGTATAGACAGGTGGTAGGTATAGACAGGTGGTAGGTATAGACAGATGATAGGTATAGACAGGTGGTAGGTATAGACAGGTGGTAGGTATAGACAGGTGGTAAGGTATAGACAGGTGTTAGGTATAGACAGGTGGTAGGTATAGACAGAATGGTAGGTATAGGCAGGTGGTAGGTATAGACAGGTGGTAGGTATAGACAGATGATAGGTATAGACAGGTGGTAGGTATAGACAGGTAGGTAGACAGGGGTAGGTATAGACAGGTGGTGGGTATAGACAGGTTGTAGGTATAGACAGATGATTGGTATAGATAGGTGGTAAGAATAGACAGATGGTAGGTATAGGCAGGTGGTAGGTATAGACAGGTTATAGGTATAGACAGGCAGTATGTATAGACAGACTGTAGGTATAGACAGGTGGTAGGTATACACAGGTGGTAGGTATAGACAGATGATAGATATAGACAGGTGGTAGGTATAGACAGGTGGTAGGTATAGACAGATGGTAGGTATAGACAGGTGGTAGGTATAGACAGGTGGTAGGTATAGACAGGTGGTAGGTATAGACAGGTGGTAGGTATAGACAGGTGGTAGGTATAAACAGATGGTAGGTATAGACAGGTGGTAGGTATAGACAGGTGGTAGGTATAGACAGGTGGTAGGTATAGACAGGTGGTAGGTATAGACAGGTGGTAGGTATAGACAGGTGGTAGGTATAGACAGGTGGTGGGTATAGACAGATGGTAAGTATAGACAGGTGGTAGGTATGGACAGATGGTAGGTATAGACAGGTGGTAGGTATAGACATGTGGTAGGTATAGACAGGTAATAGGTATAGACAGGTGGTAGGTATAGACCGGTGGTAGGTAAAGACAGGTAATAGGTATAGACAGGTGGTAGGTATTAGCAGGCGATAGGTATAGACAGATGGTAGGTATAGACAGGTGGTAGGTATAGACCGGTGGTAGGTAAAGACAGGTAATAGGTATAGACAGGTGGTAGGTATTAGCAGGCGATAGGTATAGACAGATGGTAGGTATAGACAGATGGTAGGTATAGACAGGTGGTGGGTATAGACAGATGGTAAGTATAGACAGGAGGTAGGTAAAGACAGGTAATAGGTATAGACAGGTGGTAGGTATAGACAGGTGGTAGGTATAGACATGTGGTAGGTATAGACAGGTAATAGGTATAGACAGGTAATAGGTATAGACAGGTGGTAGGTATAGACAGGTGGTAGGTATAGACCGGTGGTAGGTAAAGACAGGTAATAGGTATAGACAGGTGGTAGGTATTAGCAGGCGATAGGTATAGACAGATGGTAGGTATAGACAGGTGGTGGGTATAGACAGATGGTATGTAAAGGCAGGTGGTATGTATATAGACAGGTGTAAGGTATAGGCAGATGATAGGTACAGGCAGGCAATAGGTATAGGCAGGAGGTAGTTATAGACAGGTGGTAGGTACAGACAGGACGTGGTATAGACATATGGAAGGTATAGACAGATGGTATGTAAAGGCAGGTGGTATGTATATAGACAGGTGGTAGGTATAGGCAGATGATAGGTATAGACAGGTGGTCATAATGGACAGGTAGACAAGGTGGTTGTCAGATTCTGGTTGCTATGGACTGATTGTTGTTATAGTCTTTACTGTCATAGACAGACAGATTAATTCATTTCTATAAACAGTATACCATAAAAACACTGAACCTATTCAATTTTTTTTTACAATTTGTATGCATATTACTGCTTCCAAACCATCAGTAAACAATTAAAATTATTTTTCAGTTCCAAATTAAACACTTGCAATGGATGAATAAATGTAACATATTCTTCATTTAATGCTTTACAATCTGCTAATTAATAGATCGATAAATTAAAGTTTCTAATAGTTTTAAATTACACAGTTTGAGCATCTCTGGTTTTACCTGCTTTAGATTTCTCGGGTGCTAACTGTGGATATTCAACCAGAAGCTTATTGATCTTCTCAACCAGGTTTTGACGCTGTTCAACACATGATTTGGAAAGTTTTTCATTTTTTAAAGTTTCCTGGAGAAAGGTATCCACATCTGAAAAAATGCAAAAGAATAAAAAACTAATTAATAAATACTTCAAAATCAAGTCATGTTATAAGTATCTCATAGAGTTCAAGCTGGTTCAGGTCTATAGGCTTGACTGTGCTGTGATTATATTTAAATATTAAAGGATAATTTATACAATGAATTCAATCATCGATCATCAGAGTTTGTTTGGCTTTTCTTTAACAGAAATCACAGGAATTTTGATTATTTAATCTGTCTCCTAAAAATCAATGTAATTAGTACTAGTATTGTATCTTGTTGACGTCCAAAATTGTTACAGTAGTACAGGTGAAATTTGATTAATATACAGTATGTCTAGGAGAACCAACATATGAAATTTATCCCTCACTTTTCTGAGAATGCGGCAGAAAGTGCAAACATACTACATATAAAAAATTTGAGACAGATCGCTTCAGATACTTTCTGAGAAATAGCAGTAACAAACTTGTCAACTATCAAAATCCAAGATGGACTCCTTGGGCGGCCATCTTGTAAATCGAGTAGTGATAACAAACTTTAACTATCAAATTCCAAGATGGCAGCCTGGCGGCCATTTTGTTGACCGATCGATCCAAAAACGCATTATGCACAACAAGAGCCTAGGGAAACCTACATATGAAATATGAGAAAGATCCCTTCAGTACTTTGTGAGAAATAGCGATAACAAACTTTAACTATCAAATTCCAAGATGGCAGCCTGGCGGCCATTTTTTGTTTGACCGATACGATCCAAAAAGGGACGGAAGGAAGGACGGAACGGACGGACACGGACAAAAAGCCAAAAACCCTTTTTGGTATTGGTAATTGTGAAAATAAAATTAAAGATAAAAGAGTAATTTTATTATTGTAAGGTTCATGTACTCTATGTAAAACACAACTATAATCACATTTATACACGAGTTAACACAAAACAATAACAACAACAACCAAATGGACATCATCATCATGGACTTTGGCCAAGCATTTGACAAAGTCCCAGACCAACACCTACAATACAAACTCCAAATATTACAGTATCACAGGACAAACATTTACATGGATTACAGATTTCTTATCACACCGCACCCGAACAGTTGTACTTGAAGGGAAATAATCAGAAACTAGAAATTGTCACCGGGACAATTTGACGGGCTTTTCACCTTAAAGTTATTCCGGTCAAGGCCATTTATATTAACAAACTTGTCAGCCCTTTATTTCAGCATCCTGCAGGCCCAATCTAAGATATCTAGGCCTATCAGAACTTCAGAAGAAGTCATTTGGATAATTTAGATTTTTTGGCCCCTGTGACCTTGAATATAGGTCAAGGTCAATCATATTAAAAAAACTTGGTAGGCATTTATGTCAGCATGCTACATGCCTAATATTAGGTGTCTAGGCCTTCTAGAATTTCAAAAGAGGATTTGTTAATGAATTTGTCAAAAAATTGCACTTTTGAACTTTGACCCTTATTTACAACCGAAAGTTCACGTACAACAGAAAAGTGGTAATTAAATTAATTGTTTTATTTTTGATTCTACATTACATATCCAAAAATCAAAGAAATTGGCTTTGTGGTTAACGAGCTACGGCTGTCTCAATGAGCTGTATTTTCACTGGATCATTTTCATAGCTCTAAAATCACAAGCACTCTGTGACCTGGGATGAAGGTCAAGGTCGTTTATTTTTTCAAACCTGATAGACAACTACCTAAGCATAAGAATAATAACTAGAAATTGTCACCGGGACAATTTGACGGGCTTTTCACCTAAAAGCTACTTCGTTCAAGGTAATTTATATAACACTTGGTAGCGCTTAGTTTCAACGTACCAACAGTCCGATACCAGGTCTTAGGCCTTTCAGAACATTACAATAAGTCATTTGAAGATTTTAGGATTGTTAGCCCGAGTGCGCTTTGATATAGGTCAATCACATTAATAAACTTGGTAGGCATTTATGTCAGCATGCTTCATGCTTAATATTAGGTCTCAAGGCCTTCTAGAAATTGAGAAAAAGATTTTTTTAAAGATTTTGTCGAAAAAATGCATTTTTGAACTTTGTCCCTTATTTCCAATCGGAAGTTGACGTTTTTCAGAAAAGTGGTAATTAAATTAATTGTTTTATTTTTGATTCTACATTACATATCCAAAAATGAAAGAAATTGGCTCAGTGGTTAACGAACTACGGCTGTCTAAATGAGCTGTATTTTCACTGGATCATAATCATAGCTCTACAATCACAAGCACTCTGTGACCTCGGATAAAGGTCAAGGTCGTTTATTTTTTCTAAACTGATATTCAACTACATCAGCATCCTTCATGCTTAATAGCAAGCCTCTATACCATGTAGAACTTGACAAGAAGATGTATCGTGATTTTCACCGACAACGGCGAATTTCCATTATGAGTCAATGATAGACCGGAATATGACATTTTAGAGAAAAATGTACAATTACAAAGTTTCTCAGTATACTATTCTACATAACATATAAAAATATGAAAGGAATTGGCTCAGTGGTTAACGAGTTATGGCTGTCTAGGTTAAACCGGAAGTGACGTCATTGCGGCCATATTTGAATTTGAATCAACATCATATTAACAAGAATTAGTCAAGGTGATAAGTGGAAGATCTTGTGTGAGTTTGGGCTTGATCGGACTGGTGGAATTAGAGGAGATGTTTAAAATATAACTGTCGAAAATTGGCAAAATTTCTTTGTTAAATATTAATTACGTCATAAAAAATTAATTAGTGAACCAATTTTAAATGCCCACTACCTTTCCAAAACAGCTTTTAATTTTTAAAATGGAAATGTAAAACGAGATTGATAATTTTGTAGAGTCGCAAAAGTTATCAACTTACCGGTAATTCTACACTTATCATCACCTTCTGAACAATTTAATTTAAATAAATAAAATGTTAATTTTCATAACGCGGGTCGTCTTATGTTTCCCGCCATCGTCCTAAATGCCGTGCGGTAGTTGATTATCACTGCGCCAGAAGGCAAAACAGTGAAATGAAACCCAACTGTTACCATATATTACGCAGGATATCTTGCATAAGCTTCATGTTCTAACCTCATCTTAGGCCATCGATATATATTTTCTTATGTTATCTGTGATTTTTAGAAACCTTTAAATTTTGCTCCGGAAAGGTAGTGGGCCTTTAAATTTGAAGACATTAAAATCTTTAGAATGACATACTGAATCAACGTATTGAATAAAATTGGGGGGAAAATGAATAATAAAAAAAAATCTAACAAGGACATAGTCATTCAGATCCCCCGCCAATGGAGATATCAAAGCTAAAGTAAGTTTGATTGTGGAGATTTATGTGTATGGAAAAAAAACAGGAAAAAGTGCAAAAAATGAAAACCTAAAGAGAGCAAAAGGTACTACTAGACCATAAAATGAATGTGTCTATGAAGTGGAAATATCTCTGCTGGTTATGCTCCGGAAATGAACCTGCTACAAAAATATGATATTTTCAGCAATGTTTCTATGGTTACAGACAAAAGCACAAACAGTGAAAACCTAAATATAGCAAAAGGCACTACTAGATCATAAGAACAATGTGTCTATGAAGTTTCATGGAAATATCTCTGCCGGTTTTAGAGTTGTGCTCCGGAAACGATTCTTACACAAAAATCTGCCATTTTCAGCAATGTTTCCATGGTTACAGAAAAAAGTACAAAAAGTGAAAACCTTAAAATAGCAAAAGGCACTACTAGACCATAAGACCAATGTGTCTATGAAGTTTCGTGGAAATATCTCTTCTGGTTTTAGAGTTATGCTCCGGAAACGAACCTGGTACAAAAATATGATATTTTCAGCAATGTTTCCATGGTTACGGAAAAAATGCAAAAAATGAAAACCTAAAAATAGCAAAAGGCACTACTAGACCATAAGACCAATGTGTGTATGAAGTTTCGTGGAAATATCTCTACTGGTTTTAGAGTTATGCTCCGGAAACCATTCGTACGACGGACGGACGGACGGACGGACGGACGGAACCCATTTGTATATCCCCCGCCAACTTCGTTGGGCAGGGGATAAAAATAGTCACTTTTGGTAAACTTTGACCTCATAGCGAGATTTTTAACAAGACATATTTTGTGGAAACATGTATTGGGTAAAAGTTAGATATGTCCATTCTCTACAGTAAAATACCTTCAGTTTTGAAATAGCTTTCATAATTCTTGAGTTATAACAGATTTTGTGTTTTTTAGGTTTTACGTCATGGCGGCCATTTTGGAAATTTTGACCTACTTAATTTTGTTCGTGGAACACCTTCAGATACGTGATTTTCACATACTGAAATCATTTTTATCCTATGTCTTACCGTTTGACTGATAGAGCGTTCACAAAAACAGGAAGAAGAATAATAATAAGAATAATAAGAATAAGAAACTTAACGAAAACAATAGGTCTTTTCACAAATAATGAAAAGCCCTAAAAATACCAGTTACATCAGGAGTACCTCAAGGAACCTGTTTGGGCCCAATACTTTTCCTTATATATATAAATGACTTCCCACAATATACATCAAACACATGTACAGCACCCTCAGACTCTTTGCAGATGGCAGCATAATATACAAAACCATACACAACACACAAGATGCACTTAAATTATTTTTTTACAAGAAGATCTTTACAACCACAAATTACAACAAGTAACATCTTGCAAATATCTAGGCATCATATACAAAACAAGAGGCCCATGGGCCTTAACGGTCATCTGACTATTGGCATAATACAACATATATAGTCGTTCAAAGATTTTAGCCAATTTGACCCCTGTGAATGAAGATCAAGCAGGGTTTCATTATCTTTCAGGGGAGGTGGTACAAATTGCAATTTCAGGGGGTACTTTTCTATATCATCTGTATGCTATCTAATGTAATTTAGCCCAAATCAGGCGGTACCACAGCCAGGTTTAACCGGCAAAAGGTACTGGATACCGCCTCGATATTGAAACCCCTGATCAAGGTCATTTTTTTAAAAAACAAATATGGTAGTCCTTCATACTAGCATGTCAAGATCTTATCCTATTTGACCCCTGTGACCTTGGATGAAGGTCATGGTCATTCATTTGAACGAACTTGGTAGCTCTTCATCCAAGCAAGTGACAGGCCAAATATTGGGTCTCTAGGCCTCCTAGTTATTCTCAAAAAGTCGTAAACATTTCAACCTATTTGACACCTGTGACCTTGAATGACAATCAAGATCATTAATTTGAACAAACTTAGTAGCCCTTTATCTCAGCATGCTGCAAGCCCAATATGAGTAACCTGGGCCTTTCAGTTCTTAAGAAGAAGTTGTTTAAAGATTTTAGCCTATTTGACCCCTGTAACATTTGAATGAAGGTCAAGGTCATTCATTTGAACACACTTGGTAGCCCTTCATCCCAGCATGCTACCAGCCCAATATCAGGTCTCTAGGTCTCTTAGTTATTCACAAGAAGTCATTAAAAAATTTTAGCCAATTTGACCCCCGTGACCTTGAATGAAAGTCAAGGTCATTTATTTGAACAAACCTAGTAGCGCTTCATCCCAGCATGTCACAGGCCCAATATCGGATCTCTATGCCTTCTAGTTATTCTCAAGAAGTCGTTTAAAGATTTAAGCTCATTTGACCCTGTGACCTTGAATGAATGTCAAGGTCATTCATTTGAACAACCTTGATAGCCCTTCATCCTAGCATGCTGCAGGTCGACGTCCAATATGAGCATCCTTGGCCTTTCGGTTCTTGAGAAGTTGTTTAAATATTTAAGCCTATTTGACCCCTGTGACCTTGAATGAAGGTCAAGGTAATTTATTTGAGCAAACTTGATAGCCCTTCATGTCAGCATGTCATGGAACCAATATCAGGTCTTTAGGCCTCATAGTTATTCATATATGTTTGAACGATTTTAGCCTTTTTGACCCCTGTGACCTTAAATGAAGGTCAAGGTCATTCATTTGAACAAACTTGGTAGCCCTTCATTCCAGCATGCTACAAGCCAAATTTCAGTACCCTGGGCCTTCTGGTTCTTACGAAGACGTCATTTAAAGATTTTATCCTTTTTGACCCCTGTGACCTTGAATGACAGTCAAGGTCATTCATTTGAAGAAACTTGATAGCCCTTTATCCCAGCATGCTATAGGCAAATTATCAGTACCCTGGGGCTTTGGGTTATTGAGAAGAAGTTGTTTGAATGAAAAGTTTATACACAGCTGACAGTGCACAATGACGGACTGTGCATGATGACAATAGGTCATCCCGACCCTTCGGGTCAGATGACCTCATAACTTACGATGGGACACACACATCACTGCAAATGCTAACAAGACACTAGGATTCTTAAAATGAAATCTCCAGATAAATTCACAACATATAAAAGAAGTTTTGTACAAGACATAATGGAAAACATCAACTGGACCTCATGATCATTACAAACATGTAGAACAAGGACACATTTAATATTATTTTATATAATCATACACCATCATGTGGCAATAGACATATAGTCAATTCTTAATCTGACCAGACTTCAGGACCAGACAATCACACCCATTCACATAACTGCCACCAAGGATATATTCAAACATTCATTTTTCCCACACACAATTAAACAATGGATCATCCTCCCGGTGGCTCATGATCAGCACAAAGCACTACACTTGAGGTCTTCAAGTCACATATCCAAAAAAAGGTCTGGAAGACCTAAACCCCACTCCCTACAAGGGGTCAGGTGCCAATTACACCTGGTCAGGTAATACCTAATTATTTATAACTACCTAATTAAAGGTGGGAGGGACAGGTACAGGTGTGTCTATATATAGGGACTGTCAGATACACTGTAGCTAGTCACCTGTACACAGTGGTATTATCAAATGTTTACCTGTACAGGTACATCATCCCATGATTTTATTGTGCTTGCAAATTGATACACAATTTATTTATGTTTTATAACATATGTTTAAAACTATAAATATATATATATATATTTGTGTCTTAAAGAGAGGAGATATTGTATACATATTTTCAATGCATATAAATTAGGATTATTCAATGATCAATACCTTTGTTATATAGATATAAACACATTTATAAGCTTATATTATATATATTATATGTACCAATGATTGATTACATTGATTTTGGATCTGGAAAAAAAAAACCCAAAAAATTTGTCATATATATTTCAGATAACATATTTACTAATTTGATGAATACAATGCAAATCATTGTATGAGTGAATAAGTGTAAAATGGTATGGCAGTTGTAATATGTACAACTTTATAAAAGGATATACACTATATGAGTGTAGGACAAAAGCCCCCCCCCGGACAAAAGCCCCCCCAGACAAAAGCCCCCCGGACATAAGCCCCTAGGACAAAAGCCCCTTAGGATAAAAGCCCCTCCGGACAAAAGCCCCTTCTTTATAAAATAATGTATTTTTTTCTTATTTCTATTTTTTTTTTTTATTTATTCGCTATTTGATACATAATAATTTGGTAATATTAGAGAAGAGTGTCAAACATAACAAAAATGCATAATTATGATGTGATCATTTGAATTCTTTTAATTTTTTGAGTTATTGATATCAAAGAAAGAATAAAAAAAAACATGTTTACATAGACATTAGAATGTTATATATACAAGAAGCCATTAATGTTTTCTTTCTAATAATACACCTACCAGGCCAACAGCTTGATATTTGCATTGATTTTATATATATAGATAATTAGGAAAGTATGTTTAATTACAAAATATTTCTATCATATAGTGTCATAATTATATTAACATCAATATAATTTTTTACATTTTTTCTATAAATCATTAAGGTAGGTCCATACTTTTGAAAATCGCGCCAATTCATTTGACACTATACCGGAAGTTGCGGAGGTTGTTTTGAATTCCAGAATGGTTTCCGATACGCCCACGACATCACACTTGGATATTTTTTCCATAAGGGGTTTGGTTTGTTTAGTTTTACGTCCTATTAACAGCCAGGGTCATGTAAGGACGTGCCAGGTTTGTTGGTGGAGGAAAAGCCCGGGAAGTACCCGGAGAGAAAAACCACTGGCCAGCGGTCAGTACCTGGCAACTGCCCCACATGGGATTCGAACCCGCATCCCAGAGGTGGAGGGCTTGTGGTAATATGTCGGGACATCTTAACCACTCGGCCACCGCGGGCCCCAGTTCCATAAGGGAAAATTGTTTTACATATAATATTGAATGTTTAAAATCATTAAATAAATCAAATAAAAGCAGTGAAGTGAAAATTATATGCTATCTCTTGAGGTTTTTGCGGTCCCTGTCGTAAATGGGAATGGATTTTTAAACACCGGAAGTGCCGTTCGTCACTATAAATCATAAGACGGGACCCGGCCGGACCGAAATCCGGAATTTTAAAAAAATCGCATACGGATTCCTTTTTAAACACCCAATTTGGAGAAAATCATAAAAACAAACAGACATAAACCAGATATAATATCACAAAAACGTATGAACTGATGTGGAATGTTTTTTTTTTTGCGGCATGATTTTCAAAAAATAGTCAAATATAACCCATCTTAGCACTAGATGAAATGGGGGTAGGGTTGCGAGTTACAAACTTCAAGCTTACAAAATTGTGAAATTTTGATCCGAGGACCCCGTGTTGTTATATGATATTTGAAAAACATATTACCTTGGGCATATCATATACAAATATTGTGAAAATTGACATGGGTTTAGCATTTCCTTTTTGGCCTATTCATTGATTTTTTACGGGCGAAAATATGGCAAAACATGGTAATTACGTATAAAACGGTCCCTGGGAAATACAGAGATCACAAAAATTAGTTAGCATTTGTTTAAAAAATAACTAATACCCGGCCGTTGAGGTATATCCCCGGCACCGGACCGTGAAAAGTCTGGCATCGTAACGCGGGGACAAAAAAGCATCAACAGGGATCGAGACATAAAGTTGGTATAACTGTTTCTCACTCGATGTAAAATAATATTACAGAAACTCAGCACCCAACACTAATTTATGAAATTTTTTCATTTTTTCAGCAAATTTCCATAACTGGATGGTATATTTCGAGCTCAAATATCTCAAAAAAAAGTAGTTCGAGAACACCCATTTATCTTTACAGATTTGAAATCTACATGAAAAATGCAAGGGAAAAATAAGACCTGTTAGAAAAAAATGACATGGGTTTTTTCCAAAAGTATGGAGCTACCTTAAATCAATTTATCAATTTTTTTTAGTAAAATCCCAATAATTCAGTAAATTATTACATTGTGTCTTATTTTGAACTACATGTATATTTGAAGAAAAAAATATACAAGAAAGTATATATTTTTTTTTACTATATCTTTTAATTTAATCTTTTTTGAAAAATGAAGGGGCTTTTGTCCTCTATTTCATTAGTATGGAGGGGCTTTTGTCCTAGGGGCTTATTTCTTAAGGGGCTTTTGTCAGGGGGGGCTTTTTCCGTACCCCACACTGAGTGTACCCCACACTATATACATGTATGCATACATGTAAATATATATATATATATATATATATATATAGTTGCATGGATCTGGAAATAAAATCTACAATTTTGTTGAAAACATCTCAGGGAGATATACTTATAGTATCAAAAAGGATGTGCGCATGGTCAAAAATTGTACAATATATCAGGATGGGGAGGTATAAGTTATAATTATAGTGGTCATCAGAGGGAAAAGGAGGGTGTTGCATGGCCACCCAGGATCGATTTTTTATTTTTTGGCGCAAATATTACATCAATCGGCACATAATACATATCGGGAACAGTACTTATTCCATGAATAGATTAATCTTGCGAATACAGCGCCACCTTTTATAAGTTTTTACGGCCGATTCCTACTTGTGCGCCTTTAATGTATCATATTAAGGCATACAAAAGCCAAAGATAAATTATTTTGGTGTAATAACATAGCATTTCGTATTATCTTTTTAATGATATACAATTCTTCATCATATCTGTTGGGGTTTTCTTACAATTTCCAGTTTTGCTCTTAATTTTTTCATGAAAATAGAGCAATTTCATTTCATTAGTTTTTAATTAATTCCTTAGATAACAATGACAAACCCTGAGTACCCTAAAATTTTAGCAATCAAAAACATCTTCGAATATAATTTATTGACTCATGAAAATATTGTGTTGATGAATCACTGGGTATGCCGACTTTTTTGCACTTTTGTACGGCTACCCCCTTTATTTCTTACCCAATATCTAAGTACTGAGAGTCCTGAGACTTAAAAATGTTAAACGAAAACTGTCCTTCTCTCGGCTCTATCATGAATCATACTTGAGTAAAACGTATCCCATGTAAGTTGGTGTACCACAGTTCGGACAAACAGACATATATATTGACCTTTGACCTAGTTTTGCCTATATATCATATAGCACTTTTCACAAAATGTTAATTTTAGGGTCATATATTGAACTAGACAATATGTTGTGTCATCAAGCAAAATAAGGTCAATATCACAAATATTTCCTACACCACTTGTCATAAGTATTTCCTATTTGTGGTCATCATGGGTTTATTTTACTTATAAATAAGCAAATATACCATTAAGCAAAACGTATATCGGTGTAACTTATATGTTGACCTTAGATATTTCTCAAAAGAATATGCTGTTGTTTTGATGTCATAAACATGTTATGGATAACTAGGATTTCATTCTTAAGCCAAACAGCCCATGTCTGACTATTATTAACGCAATAAAACATGGTAAAACAGTAATGAACAAGAGATCCCAGAGGGATCTTGGCGCCCACCAAAGAATGATCAATGTCTGAAAATGGAAAGAGGGATCTTTTCCCTGCTTTTCAAACTTTTTCAAACACACTACATATAAAATTTGAGACAGATCGCTATAGTACTTTCTAAGAAATAGTGGTAACCAACTTCAACAATGAAATCTAAGATGGCGGCCGGTTGCCTATCTTGTTTACCGATCAGTCCCGAAAGGCATTACACATCTCGTCCTGTGCGCATCAGTCCTATGCACAACTATAGTACAAGGGAACCTATGCATGGAATTTTGAGAAAGATCCCTTCAGTACTTTCTGAGAAATAGCGATAACAAACTTTACATAACAATATCAAAAATCCAAGATGGCTGCCTGTCGGCATCTATGTTCACGATCGGTCTCTCCAAGAATGCTCGCAAAATGGAATATGCCACAACTAGGTGCTAGGGGAACCTGTATATGAAAATTTTGAGAGTTGAAGATCCCTTCAGCACTTTTTGAGAAATAGCGGTAACAAACTTTAACTATCAAAATCCAAGATGGCCACCTGTCGGCCATCTTGTTTACTGATCGATCCCAAAATGCAATATGCACAACTAGGGTCCTAGGGGAACCTGTATATGAAATTTGAGAAAGATCCCTTCAGTACTTTTTGAGAAATAGCGGTAACAAACTTTAATTATCAAAATCCAAGATGGGGGCCGCCTGTCGGCCATCTTGTTCACCAATCGGGTCCCAAAATGCAAATATGCACAACAAGGGTCCTAGGGGATCATGTATATGAAATTTGAGAAAGATCCCTTCAGCACTTTTTGAGTAATAGCGGGTAACAAGCTTTAACTATCAAAATCCAAGATGGCCGCCTGTCGGCCATCTTGTTCACCGATCGGGTCCCAAAATGCAATATGCACAACTAGAGCCCTAGGGGAACCTGTATATGAAATTTGAGAAAGATCCCTTCAGCAGTGTTTTTTTGAGTATAGCGGTAACAATCTTTAACTATCAAAATCCAAGATGGCCACCTGTCGGCCATCTTGTTTACCGATCGATCCCAAAATGCAATATGCACAACTAGGGTCCTAGGGGAACCTGTATATGAAATTTGAGAAAGATCCCTACAGTACTTTTTGAGAAATAGCGGTAACAAACTTTAATTATCAAAATCCAAAGATGGCCGCCTGTCGGCCATCTTGTTCACCAATCGTCGGTCCCAAATGCAATATGCACAACAAGGGTCCTAGAGGGATCATGTATATGAAATTTGAGAAAGATCCCTTCAGCACTTTTTGAGTAATAGCGGTAACAATCTTTAACTATCAAAATCCAAGATGGCCGCCTGTGTCGGCCATCTTGTACACCGATCTGTCCCAAAATGCAATATGCACAACTAGGGCCCTAGGGTAACCTGTATATGAAATTTAAGAAAGGATCCCTTCAGTACTTTTTGAGAAATAGCGGTAACAAACTTTAACCATCAAAATCCAAGATGGCCGCCCTGTCAGCCCATCTTGTTGAGGGGCCCGATCGGATCGGTCCCAAAATGCAATATTGAACAACAACAAAGGGTCTGTGCTGGGGATAAACCTACATATGAATTTGGAAAAAAGATCCCTTTAGCAGCTTGTTCTGAAGAAATAGTCGCGAGGGGGTGGTAAACAAGAATTGGTTAAGGCGACGGACGGAGAGGAAAGGGTAAGGGACGGACGGGACCCACGGCACGGAAAGGCGATTGGAAATAGCGCCACCATCTGAGTGGATGTCGCGTGCGGTCTGAGAGTAGAAACTACAATATAACTCATGCCAAGAGGTTGGAACCTGATCACTATATGTCGTATCCTCTAGCCCACTGTTTTTGGGGAGAAAATACCTGTGTAGGGCAAACAACATTAGATATGTGAGCGCTGACGCTAGGAGCTCATTCAATAGACGTTCTTGAGTCGTCTGACGTGTTAGTCACAGCGCTATGACAAGATGCCCTATGATGGTGCCTTGTGAGGCAAGACACAGGATCCGCCTGGTTAGTTAATGCCAGGTGTCACATCTGTTTTGAAATACAGGTTCTGGAGTTTCTTTTAGTCGGAAGGAAAGTTTGAATGATTAATATTATGTAATTCCCCCTATTTGGGCACCCATCCCTCATAGCGCCCTAGGGGGTAGCATACGAGCCAAGAGTAATCTATACAAGTACTGGTCTCCCCTCCCCATGTGGAAAGATAGTTTATCTGGCCCAATTTTGGCACTACAATAGACCTGTCAGTGAGTAAAAACATATCCTCCTGGTCCTAAGGGTAAGGCAAGATTTATAGCACATCCCTGATCTCATCGATTCCTATCCCTTTTTCCTCCGTGCCTGACCATTATGGGAGAACCCCACGCTACCTTTAACTACTCCCGAAGAGCCCCCGCGTTCAGCAGCGCAACATTCCCCCCCCCGTCGCCCCTCCCCCCCCCAAGTTCTCGTGTCCCCCTTAAACACACAAGAACGAGAATCGTTTGTGGCCAAGATTTGGTTACAATCGATGCATGATCTCTCGCCTAGGACAACTAGTATCCGCCGTGTAGTGATGCTTCAAGGTTCTACCTCTATAGAATCTCTTCCCCTATTGGCGCCCACCCCCCACACAGCCCACGACACATTAACATGCCCACGGTCACGGACGCCGCGCCCGTCCATCATGACAATAAGCTCCACCGGCCCTTCGGACCCAGCGTGAGCACTAAGAATCCCTCGGCCCCGCAGGCACATCCCATCACCTGCCATCTGATTCATAAACTCCTTGAGCACTGTTTAATGCGTTGACAACCACTCACCCCGCATGATAATCTGAATATAATTATAAACCATCAAAATTTTATGGTACCTCAAGTAATGCCTTACTTATTCTGTTGCTCAAACGAAAAAATAAAAAAACTTCAAAAAGTCGTATTTTCTGTCATATTTGATATTTACGTTTGATTTGTGATAGAATGATATTGGATACATCCAAGTATGATATGTCGTTAAAAAGGCATTTTTATGTGGTATTTTCAATCACAACAAAAACGAGATTTAAGTGTTTTTACTATGACTTATGCCAGGTCATAGGCCCAATGGGCTTTAAATTTACCAGTGTTAATGTAGGGGGCGCTGTATTCATAATAATGGCCCAATCAGGTTTTTATTATGGACATATATGTATTAATGCAATTCCTAATATGGTTTTAAGTATTATGGACATATATGTATAATTATTAATGCAATTAACTAATTTAAATTCAAAAATCAAAAATTTATCGTTGGCGAATTTTTCACCATATATGCAACACCTCCTTTATAAAATATCTATAGCTTGAAATAAGAATATATTTAAATACATGTTGGCTATATATAGCTATAGCTGGATATGTCTTTGGGGAGTAAAGAAAATATTCGGGGAAATGCTTGTATTATCGAACTGTGGGATTAGGGGATATACATATTTCATGGTCATCAAAAAAGTATCTAGGGGGAGATTTAAGAGTCATATCTAGGTGGCAAAAACATTTTTCATGGCATGGCTACATATTTGATGGCCATCGAAAAAGTATCTAGGGAGAGATTATTCTTATATCAAGTGGGGATACATATTTAATGGCCATCGAAAAAGTATGTAGGGGGAGATTAGTGTAATATCTAGAGGGGATACATATTTGATGGCCATCGAAAAGTATCTAGGGAGAGATTATTCTTATATCAAGTGGGGATACATATTTGATGGCCATCGAAAAAGTATGTAGGGGGAGATTAGTGTAATATCTAGAGGGGATACATATTTGATGGCCATCGAAAAGTATCTAGGGAGAGATTATTCTTATATCAAGTGGGGATACATATTTGATGGCCATCGAAAAAGTATGTAGGGGGAGATTAGTGTAATATCTAGAGGGGATACATATTTGATGGCCATAGAAAAGTATCTAGGGGGACATTAGTCTTATACTAAGGGGGGATACATATTTGATGGCCATCAAAAAAGTATCTAGGGGGAGATTAGTGTAATATCAAGGGGGGAATTAGTCTTATATTTAGGGAAGATACATATTTGATGGCCGTTAAAAAGTATCTAGGGGGAGATTGGTATAATAACAAGGGGTGATACATATTTGATGGCCATCATAAAAGTATCTAGGGGGAGATTAGTCTTATATCTAGGGGAGGATACATATTTGATGGTCATAGAAGAAGTATCTAGGGGGAGATTGTTTTGATATCAAGGGGGTTACATATTTGATGGCCATCGAAAAAGTATCTAGGGGGAAAATTAGTCTAATATCAAGGGGGGATACTTTTTCGATGGCCATCAACTATTTATCCCCTTGATATTTAATCTCCCATAGATACATTTTCTATGGCCATCAAATATGTATCCCCTCTAGGTATCACACTAATACCCCCTAGATACTCTTTCGATGGCCATCAAAAAATGTATCCCCCCTTGATATTACACTAATATCCCCCTAGATACTTTTTTGATGACCATCAAATATGTAAACCCCCTTGATATTACACTAATATCCCCCTAGATACTTTTTTGATGACCATCAAATATGTAAACCCCCTTGATATTACACTAATATCCCCCTAGATACTTTTTTGATGGCCATCAAATATGTAACCCCCCCAAAAAATACATTGTATTACACTAATCTCCCCCTATGCTTCTTCAATGGCCATCAAATATGTATCCCCCCTAGATATTAGACTAATCTCCTCCTAGATACTGTTTCTATGGCCATCAAATATTTATACCCCCTAAATATTACACTTATTTCCCCCTAGATACTTTTTCTATGGCCATCTAATTTGTATACTTTCCAGATGTTAGATTAATCTCCTCCTAGATACTTTTTCTATGACCATCAAATAGGTACCCCCCTAGATATTACACTTATCTCCCCCAAAATACTTTTTCTATGGCCATCAAATATGTATCCTCCCTAGATATTACACTAATTTCTATCTAGTGTTTTCTGGATAGCCATCCAATATGTGCCCCTCCCCTTGATATTAGACTAATCTCCACCTAGATACTTTTTCTATGGCCATCAAATATGTATCCCCCCTTAGATATTACACTAATCTCCCCCTAGATACTTTTTCTATGGCATTCAAATATGTTTCCTCCCTAGATATTACACTAATTTCTATCTAGATATATTTTCTGGATAGCCATCAAATTTGTATCCCCCTTAGATATTTCACTAATCTCCCCTAGATAATTTTTCTATGCATGCATGGTCATCATATATGTATCCCCCCCTAGATAACACACTTATTTATCCCCCCGGTTTGTACAATTCCAGTAAAAACATACTGAGGATTGAATTATTGATGTATATACATGTATATATATATGCTTCCAAAAACTTAAAGCTATATGGTCCATAGCCGGGTGAAAGGTTTGATGCTGTGAAAAACATTTAAATTGAAAGATAATTACAATTCAGAATTCATGCACAGTGAAGTTTCGACGTTTTTGATCTATGCAGGTTTAAATGAAAACATAACTGCAGAAGTCTATTCACAATATATTACTTATAACACTGTGAAAATGTTAAATGAATTTGTAGACCACATCCACATTCAATTTTTTAATTAGTTTTAAAGATGCTCCACCACCGACAGAGCATAAATGATATTTATCACTTGAACAATAATTGGTGTTTAATCGTGTATACATATGTCTAATTAACATGAAAAATAATATAAAATAATTTATTTTGCCTTTGGTGCATGAGCAATCAGTTCTTCATTCCATATAGGATATAGTGCCACGGATGCAATTAATTATTTTTCATATTTTTAACTTGAAGTAAAATTAGAAGCTCAAACTTTTCAATGGTGGTAATGGTGTAACGTAAGTAACTTTGGTAACTGAAGAAAAACACTAAATTGTCTACTCCTGTTTTTGAAAGTGAAAAATTATCATTTGTCAGCGGTGGAGCATCTTTAAGGATTTTAATGCATAAGTCCACATTTCACTGTATGATTTTTGCAGTGGTTGATTTACTGCCAAAAGTCATTTTGAACTCTTAATTATTATTTGTACACGTAAATTGTGATATATGCATTCCATATTTCTCAAAATATTGTTAACTTTTCGTGGTGAAAAACATATTTAAAGCTCTTCTTGATTCGTCAGTATGGAAAATTACAGCACATTTTTAAAGATATTTACTTATTATTTCCCCTGCATGTACAGTAGTATTTTAGTTTAAAGATGATTATTGAAAATTGATAATGATTGAATATAATTAATTTTCAAATTCATTTATATATAATAGTAGATAGTCAGATGTTGACGCATCAAACACAAAAAAACGCTGAATGATGTTATAAAAATTTGTACAGGTAATTTTTCAAAACTCATATTGGCAGCTCAATGTTCAACCCCATCCAATATCTTCTGTCTGCCTCTGTGTCTGCATCCATAAAATACTAAAACAACATCAGGTCCCCACCTATTGTATTAAATGTTGTGTTGATGAAGGTATCATACATCCATTCTGTATAAAAATTAAATGCTACCAAGAGTCCAGAGATAATCCCTGATAATTATATTCTTTCTTCTACATACATATTTCAAATTTAATTATCAATTATTGATCATGGTATTGTATAATGTATTTTATGTTGATCAATGCAGACACTTTAACAAACTAATTGATCATTAAAAGAATATATATGCATCACATATATACACCATTTATTTATTGGAAAATATTAGGTTTCCAATTTGCAATAACATTTATATCTGCAGGCATGTTAATAATGCTTCATTATATTAATGATCGAATCATATTGGAAGATTATATATCGAACATAATATACCATGATATTATCAATCAAAGTACTGAAAGTACTGAAGGAGGTGTTATTCGAAATCATGAAAAAGACATTTAATGGCCCCAATTTCAAAACTATATGGGTATTTTGTTAATTAAGATAAAGCATAGAACAGCTTCCTCAAAGTTCATTCACATACCGGTATTCTCCAATGATCTTATCCGAAAAGAAGCATGCAAATTATGGGAAACAGCACATCAGGTTTCTTAAGTTAACTGTCACCAGACATATAGACTGACCTTTTCTGCCATCTGTCCTCCTCGAAATAACCTCATAACCACATCCTTTTTAAGTCTTTTGTTAAACTCCTTGGATATTTTATACCTTTGTTATTTTTATATACACATTACAAAGATTCATTGTGACTGAAAGAAAAAACAAGGGTTCAATAGAACGCATTAGTCACTTGCTACCAGGACAAATTTGGTCTCGATCATTTAAAATACAAACATAACACTGGTTAAATATCAGTACTCTTAGCTGTAATATTAACAGGAAGTTGTTACAAATAGCTTCTTTGAACCCTGTGACTTTGAATAGAGGTCAATGCAATTGATTATATTATTTGGAAATACTTTTGAAGCCCTATACTTTGTATTAAATTTAATACTACAGTTCTAATAATGTATAAGGTCATCTGAACTAATGACAATAAGTCAACTAAAAGTACATGTATTTGGCTATTTGATTCATGTGACCGTTACTTAAGGTAAAGTTTATTCATTTGAATGTGTTTTGCAGTCATTCATCCCAGCATGTTATAAGCTCACAGACAGGGCTGTAAGCCTCTTATTTATTGATCATATAGAGATATGTGTATATCTGTTTAGACCTCATAGTTAAATGGTTTTTTAGAAAGAAATTTAGTTTAAAGGAAAATGTAATTCAAATGGCCTTGACATATGACTTCAATATTTCCTCACAAGCTATTCATCTAAAAAATATTCTAAATTTATATAGACACTATGTACTTTAATTAGCCAAATGACCATAACAGTTGACCATGAAATCAAACTCACTTACACCACAGATTTAGACAGGACTGGCATCTCAATTTTGAGTGCATAAAAGAAAAAAAGGACTATCTAAATCTGATTTGTTTACATACATGTACATATTTTGTTCGGAGAACATCCATGTGAGCTTCAATAGAATAATCTTATACTATGAAATAATGAAATCAAAATAATCAAAGTAAGTGGATGAACAGATATATAGATAGATTTAGTGAATAGATGATAAATGTATTCAAAATGTACATCCTAAAATTTAAAACAAACGTCAAGAGGCATCTGAGTTTATATGCTCTCAATATATTGATAGAATAAACTAATTTACTTGACTGTCATTAATCAAAATCAAACACGTAAGTACATTTTGCACAAGAGAGTTAAAACAATTTTTAACAGAATGGATATAAATGATTGATTTAGTTGTAGCTATTAATTACTGGGCAACTAAGTTGTGTCAGATATTTGTTGTATTCTCATTATTCAATTTGTATTGAGTTATTTACTTGCATTTGCTTAATACCTTTTAGTGTCTATCGATAATGCTAATTGTTATGTATACAGTACACTGATTATACTTTACAGTCATGTATAACCATACTTATCAATGGCTGAATGCTAGTAAATTAGAAATGAACCATTGGCTTATTTTTTTTCCAAACTGGAGATTATAGGCCAATATAAGCTAGGTGACTATCATGTATCACATGAAGTCAGATATAAGTTTTGGTTTTGTTATCATAAGGATACACATTGAGGAAATTAGGATTTTGTTTACTTCATCTCGTACTTCAGCTGAAGAACCAAGGATGTATATGAGAAGGATAAGTCACACTGGGTTTTGGGGGAGTACAAGGCATGAGCTTTTGTGTTTGTGCACTGACCGTGACGTTGGGCGACGACTGATTTTCCTTTGATATCCACCGGCGCAGCCTTTGATGTAGCTTGCGGGTGCGAGGGTTACTGTCTTACTTTCTGAAGCGGGGCGTCATTTCATAAGCTGTCGTAATTTTTTAACGAAAATTTAAGATATATCTTCTAAATCTTCAGTCCTTAAAACAAGCTATAAACGTTGTGAAATTTAATAAACTTTACATTGGTGTATCGTTTGACTCGATAAGACAAGTATTTGTTGAGAAAATGGTTTTTATTCTCGGTTCATAGGCGTCTTGCGTGGTGTTTAGTAATGGAAAGAGACAGTCACGAATCCTTCTTACTTATAAATCCTTGGTATAACGCTTGTACTAGACACTAAACGGCTCACTGTGTAGCTAACCACAGTTAAATCGCGGGTGCTCTGGCTACATTAGCTGTTCAAAACACAATCGTAATTGTTACAAATACCGTAAAAACTTGTGTAATTTACACAAACAGGGGTTTCATTATCTTTCAGGAGAGAAGGTATAATTCCAATTTCAGGGGGTAATTTTCTATATTATCTGTATGCAATCTAATGTAATAATATCCTTAATCAGGCGGTACCACAGCAAGGTTTAACCGGCAAAAAGTACCGGGTACCACCTGATAATTAAACCCCTGCACACCAGTGTTATTTGCACATGTGTTTTTTCTTAGGGCTGAAAATGCTGAAAAAAATCTACTATTGGGTAGACTATACAAAACAAGAGGCCCAGAGGGCCTGTATCGCTCACCTGGTTTGTAATGCCAAGTAATGTTCTAAATACAGGTTCATTGTTTCTTTTCTGAAGGAATTCGAATATTTACCTCTAATTCACCTACTGGGCCCTACCCATCCTGCCCCCGGAGGGTCAGAGCCAACATTTATAGAAGTTCTGTTCCCCTTCCCCAATGGATGTTTGTGGCCAAATTTGGTCACAATCCATGCAGAACTCTAGGACAAGTAGCGATTTATAGGATTTACCTCTATTTCCCCTATTGGGCTCCACCCCTCCTGCCCCCGGGGGGTCAGAGCCAACATTTATAGAAGTTCTGTTCCCCTTCCCCCAAGGATGTTTGTGGCCAAATTTGGTCACAATCCATGCAGAACTCTAGGACAAGTAGCGATTTATAGGATTTACCTCTATTTCCCCTATTGGGCCCCACCCCTCCTGCCCCCAGGGGGTCAGAGCCAAACTTTATACAAGTTCTGTTCCCCTTCCCCCAAGGATGTTTGTGGCCAAATTTGATTACAATCCATGCAGAACTCTAGGACAAGTAGCGATTTATAGGATTTACCTCTATTTCCCCTATTGGGCCCCGCCCCTCCTGCCCCTGGGGGGTCAGAGCCTAACTTTATACAAGTTCTGTTCCCCTTCCCCCCAGGATGTTTGTGGCCAAATTTGGTTACAATCCATGCAGAACTCTAGGACAAGTAGCGATTTATAGGATTTACCTCTATTTCCCCTATTGGGCCCCACCCCTCCTGCCCTGGGGGGTCAGAGCCAAACTTTAAACAAGTTCTGTTCCCCTTCCCCCAAGGATGTTTGTGGCCAAATTTGGTTACAATCCATGCAGAACTCTAGGACAAGTAGCGATTTATAGGATTTACCTCTATTTCCCCTATTGGGCCCCGCCCCTCCTGCCCCCGGGGGGTCAGAGCCAACATTTATAGAAGTTCTGTTCCCCTTCCCCCAAGGATGTTTGTTGCCAAATTTGGTCACAATCCATGCAGAACTCTAGGACAAGTAGCGATTTATAGGATTTACCTCTATTTCCCCTATTGGGCCCCGCCCCTCCTGCCCCCGGGGGGTCAGAGCCAAAATTTATACAAGTTCTGTTCCCCTTCCCCCAAGGATGTTTGTGGCCAAATTTGGTTACAATCCATGCAGAACTCTAGGACAAGTAGCGATTTATAGGATTTACCTCTATTTCCCCTATTGGGCCCCGCCCCTCCTGCCCCCGGGGGGTCAGAACCAAACTTTATGCAAGTTCTGTTCCCCTTCCCCCAAGGATGTTTGTGGCCAAATTTGGTTACAATCCATGCAGAACTCTAGGACAAGTAGCGATTTATAGGATTTACCTCTATTTCCCCTATTGGGCCCCGCCCCTCCTGCCCCCGGGGGTCAGAACCAAACTTTATACAAGTTCTGTTCCCCTTCCCCCAAGGATGTTTGTGGCCAAATTTGGTTACAATCCATGCAGAACTCTAGGACAAGTAGTGATTTATAGGATTTACCTCTATTTCCCCTATTGGGCCCCGCCCCTCCTGCCCCCGGGGGGTCAGAGCCAAACTTTATAAAACTTCTGTTCCCCTTCCCCAAAGGATGTTTGTGGCCAAATTTGGTTACAATCCATGCAGAACTCTATGACTAGTAGCGATTTAAAGGAAATGTTGACGGACGGACGACGGACGGACGACGGACGACGGACGGACGACGGACGACGGACGACGGACGACGGACGCTGCGCCATGACATAAGCTCACCGGCCCTTCGGGCCAGGTGAGCTAAAAATTTGGGGAAAAGAGTGTCCGGGGAACCACAAATTCAATGTTATAAAGGTGGTAATTTCATTGCAAAACATTCCCAATAAATGCTTGACAACTTGATCAAAGACGTGTATTTAGAAGAAATAACATAATATAATTGCACTGTGTTTGTTTTCTTTTATTGGCCACCGTAACTGAAATATATCTTGCAGAACATGTCCAAAATATTGCCAGTCTGCTGTACTCCGTACACATGTCAATGTCTGGAGATATTACACATGAATAGTTATCAGAACTAGTTGAAATTATTATAATCTAGTTACTTAAAATTGCCACAATAAGTTAAAAGTGTGTTTGAGATCATTAACAAACTTTAAAGAGCAATGGGATTGCAGATACATTGTACGTTGGCTTACAATAATCATATGGTGAGTAAAACTCACTACCTGTACGGCTCCAGATCCAAGTTGATGGCTAATTATATATAAAAGTACGGTTAACCAGAGGGATCTTAGCGCCCACCAAAAAATGATCTATGTCTGACAATGGAAAGAGGGATCTTTTCCCTGCTTTTCAAACTTTTTCAAACACACTACATATAAAATTTGAGACAGATCGCAATAGTACTTTCTAAGAAAAAGTGGTAACAAACTACAACAATGATATCTAAGATGGCAGCCGGTTGGCCATCTTGTTTACCGATCAGTCTCGAAAGGCATTATGGATCGGCATGCACAACTAGGGTACAAGGGGAAACTATGCATGGAATTTGAGAAAGATCCCTTCAGTACTTTCCGAGAAATAGCGATAACAAATGCTAACTATCAAAATCCAAGATGGCCACCTGTCGGCCATCTTGTATACCGATCGGTCCAAAAATACAATATGCACAACTAGGGCCCTAGGGGAACCTATATATGAAATTTGAGAAAGATCTCTTCAGTACTTTTTGAGAAATAGCGGTAACAAACTTTAACTATCAAAATCCAAGATGGCCACCTGTCGGCCATCTTGTTGACCGATCGGTCCAAAAATACAATATGCACAACTAGGGTCCTAGGGGAACCTGTATATGAAATTTGAGAAAGATCCCTATATCACTTTTTGAGAAATAGCGGTAACTAACTTTAACTATCAAAATCCAAGATGGCCACCTGTCGACCATCTTGTTGACCGATCGGTCCCAAAATGCAATATGCACAACTAGGGTCCTAGGGAAACCTATATATGAAATTTGAGAAAGATCCCTTCTATTACTTTTGAGAAATAGAGGTAACAAACTTTAACTATCAAAATCCTAGATGGCCACCTGTCGGCCATCTTGTATACCGATCGGTCCAAAAATGCAATATGCACAACTAGGGTCCTAGGGGAACCTGTATATGAAATTTGAGAAAGATCCCTTCTGTTCTTTCTGAGAAATAGCGGAAACAAGAATTGTTAACAGACGGACGGACGGAAGGATGGACGGACCACGGACCAAATGGCACTAACCTTGTAGCTTGTCAGTTTTACTGTAATAATTTTACAAACCAGTTATTGAATATCCTAAATATAGGAAAGTTTAGGACCCATCTTATAAATCCCACGTGTGTTTTGACTTTTTGTATACAGCCGCAGCCGGGACATAGTATGGCGGTTCCCTACGTAATGAGCATCGCTAGATCTATAAGGAGTTTCATATGCAATTTTACTAGAAATATGAGGATTTGTTAAAATATCTGAAATAAAGAAATACTAGTCAAGTGAATGTTGATGCAATTTGAAGAATATTTGTTTTGTTTTTAAGTAGATACAGACGCATTGTTGATGATATATAGATCGGTTAAGCTAACTAGTCATTCAGTTTTGTTAAGCTGGATGAGAGGCCGGGAGCGTAGCATTCAGTACCAATATACCTGTGGATTTGGCGATAGTACTCGAGTCTATATTTCTTGGTGCCCAGAAACGATAGCGTGACGGCAAGTAAAACACTTCAATTCGGTTACACTCATTCAATACATCGATACAAGTCAGCGGTAGAGCAGAAGGGGTTTATATAGCACGGCTGTAAAAGTCAGTAGATCTAAGTGTAGTCAAATAATTAATATAATAACATATAACATTGGGGGATAATATAACATGATGACCCTTGCTGTTGATAGGACGCAAAACTAAATAAACCAAATCAATTAAAGTATGTGTAGAAAATGTGAAGCATGTGAGAACCGGCAATCACTGACAGTTCTTGGCCTCTGTGCAATACAAAAAAGATCCTAACAAATATTGGAAATATTTTAAAAAATTAGTTCCAAATAAACCGGAAACTAAACCTGATTTTATTACCTCAAATGACATGCAAATTGATGAACACAATGAAATTGCAAATAACTTTAACAATTTTTTTACCAATATTGTCAAAGAGTATATCTCTGATAATGAATCAACACATTTACCTGATAGTCTAAGTACTATAAAAGCTTTTGTATCTAGACACCTACCTGTGGACACTGTATACGATATACCAGAAATCTCATTATCTTTTGTTTCCAAGTTTCTGTCCAGTATTGACTGTACTAAAGCTACAGGACTAGATGGTATATCCGCCAAATATCTAAAAATATCAGCTACTGTCATTGCTGAACCTATTACCTCATTGTTAAACATGTGTATAAGTCAAAATGTATTTCCCGATCAACTTAAACATGCTAAAGTCAATCCTATCTACAAAAAGGGTGAAAAAAGTAGTGTTACCAACTATAGACCTATTTCAATCCTGCCATTATTATCAAAGATTTTAGAAAAACATGTGCACTCTACCTTCTATGATTTTTTAACTAAATTCAACCTTATTATTGAAAACCAGTCTGGATTTAGGAGTAAACATTCATGTCAAACTGCTCTTACAGCATTATCCAATAGATGGTATGAGGAAATTGATAAAGGAAACCTCATTGGTATTATGTATATTGATTTTAGAAAGGCTTTCGACCTTGTTAACCACAGCATATTACTAAAGAAATTGAAAATATACGGTTGTTCAGACAGTACTACCAAGTTTTTTACATCGTACCTGTCCAATCGTTTTCAGACTGTATGTTTTAAATCATCGCTTAGCGACCCATGTGAAATTTTAACTGGCGTACCACAGGGTTCGATTATTGGTCCCCTGATGTTTTTATTATATGTAAACGATATGCCTCTCCATTGTAAACAATGTGAAGTTTTTATGTATGCTGATGACACATCCATGCAAGTAGCAGACAAGAAAACTGATGTTATTGAGTCTTGTCTACAATCTGACTTCGTAAATGTTAAAAGTTGGTGTGAAACTAACAAAATGGTCATTAACACTGAAAAAACAAAAGTTATGTTAATAGGAAGTAAACAGAAAAAACAAAGGGTTTCAAATGAGATTAATATATTATGTGATGTATCTGACAACAACAGTAAGTTAGAAAATGTCAAACATGAAAAATTACTTGGTGTTTGCATTGATGATACCCTTACTTGGGATAAACATGCCCAAGATGTTATAAAAAAGGTCAATTTTAAAATTCATCAATTATGTCGTATAAAGAAATTTTTACCAATTTCATCTAGAATTACGTTTTTTAATTGTTTCATTTTACCTTACCTTGATTATTGTTCAAATGTTTGGGGCCATTGTAGCCAGCTGTACATAAGCAAACTTGAACGAATGCAAAAGAGAATACTTCGTATTATTTTAGACGAAGATTATACCGTATCAGGTGAGGAACTTCTTTGTAAATTAAAATGGCTACCTTTTAGCAAAAGAGTAAAATATAATGAGTGTATTCTTATATTATGTTTAAAGTTATTAACAAATTATGTCCTAATTATTTAGATTGTAACAATTTAGTATCCAATATTCATGAAAAGAAGACTAGATCAGCCACTTCAGGGAAATACTTATTACCTAGATTTAAAACAGAAAAATTTAAGAGCTCATTTAAGTATAGTGGACCATCACTATGGAATGATCTACCAGAAAGTGTTTCTAAAAATACAAAACTCTCCAAATTCAAATACGAATGCAAAAAACACTTCCTACATGTATCCCAATAATCACTGTTTCATTTGCTTCTTAATACCAATTTTTAGTAAACCCAGCACTTTTTGTTCTTTTATCGTCTTAATAAACTATCGTTAATTAATCAAACAAAATCAATTTTAATACATGCTATAATAGCATATATTCTGTCAATTTTTATTCTTTTGTCATATTGGCATATATGTATATTAGACACTAATTCATTAAGATGTGTTTTTTATTTTTCCATATATTTATGCACCATGAGCTTTATGAGTGCCTTTTTAATTTTTACTATTTTCTGTGATAATCTGACTGTGATATCCATTATAATAATACATGCAAAGCTGTAATATGTATGGTCTATGATATATTCCATGTTGTAAATATTGTATATTTTTATGTCGACCACTTGGAAGACGAGTCTGTGACTCAAAGTGTTATCGACTCTAAATAAAGTCTATTATTATTTATTATTAATACACAACGTTACAATACACAGTGTAAAAGTTATCTCCCCTTGTTCCGGAGATTGTCGATAGGATTACCAAGGTATAGTGTTCCGGTTGAGAACCCGAGTGATTTTATAATGGAAGGTGTATACACACCTCCATAACAGGCATGGGGTAATCGTAATCGAGTAATCGTAATCAATTGTAATTAATTACATTTTCTCAAGTAATCGACAGTAATCAGTAATCAAAGGTTATTTCGATTACTTGTAATCGTAATCGTAATCGATTACAGTAAATATTTACTGTGTAATCGTAATTACATTTCTATTACTTTTCAATTACATTATACCTATTATGAAGTTGAATTTGGCAGCCAGTACACTAACTTTAGAAAGTGTAAAGTTCAACTTGTCTGCTGTAGATCAACTAAAACTGAAGATAGATGTAACAGTGTTTAGTATTGATCTATAAAAATCTTTTATAATTAGTTTCCTGATGAACTGTAAGGCTCAAAGAAATAAAGAATACAAATGAATTTTCTATACAGGTACACTTTATAGCTAATTTGAAGTTTCACCAGTGTGCCCATGGGCATAAGAGCATATTGTATTAAACAATGGAAAGCATTGTTTTCATAAAAGTCAACAGGCATTGACTAAGATCAATTCAGTTGTTTCAGGGAGTATGGCCTCAGATTTCCAATGAACATGTTGTTTTAGGAAACAAAGAAGTCAATTAATTCTGTTTGATATTCCCAGGCCAGTAACTGTTCTTTTTACTCGTACAGTCAACCAAGATTTATCTGTTTAGCTCAGAAGCATAAGTCACATTTTTGCTTTAAAAAAATCCTTAAATTATATACTTTATTCAGTTTATATATTTAACATGCATTGCATTGTAAATGAAAATTATAAATACATGTATAAGAAAAATTACACTGCTACAGATTTCCGCTTTCTCACTAGAAGAATCAAGAATTAGATTTCAGGTTTAAAATATCTACTTGTTGTGTTATACCGTCATCTGCAAAATGCAGGTTATCAATTAACCACATATGAAAAATGCACATGGTCATTTCTAAGACACACCAGTTTAAAAAGCATGATGTGGGACAAGTGTAAACTTGAAATTAAATTAACAGTTAAACTAATTCCAATGAAATTATTTTATATAAATATAAATGGTCTTGGAATGCTATCAAATGGTAAAAAGGAAAAATTGAAAATATTGTGATAGAAGATAAAATTTAATAAATCAACTAAATATGTAATCGAATGTAATTGAAAGTAATTTCAATTACTTTTTGTAAAGTAAGCGATTGTAATCGATTACAGGTCAATGGTACCTGTAATCGATTATTAATCGATTACAGCATTTTCTCCCATGTAATCGATTATTAATTAATTATATTTTGAAGTAATTGTGCCCATGCCTGCTCCATAATAAAGTTTCTGATTGTCCAATCAATTAATTGTTCATTATTATTTTGTGATAACATAAATTAAAGAATTTCTTACATTAGTATTTAGATATTATCAATTCTCTATAATCATTATTATTTCCATACTATATATTACAGTGCATGCAATTAGTATACATTTTTTGTACACTATCGCTTTAATTGTGTTTACATAAAATGAAAGTTTCATAATATACATTTGTACACTAACAAGAGGCCCATGGGCCTTAACGCTCATCTGACTATTGGTTTGTTTGTTTGATTAATTGACGTCCTATTAACAGCTTTGGTCATGCAATGACGGCCTCCCATGTAAGCAGTGTGTTGCGTGTATGTTGTGCGAGGTGCGTTTCTTGGGAGACTGTGCTATATTCATGTTGTGTCTTCTTATAGTGGAACTGTTGCCCTTTTTATAGTGCTATATCACTGAAGCATGCTGCCGAAGACACCAAGCAACATACCCCACCCGGTCACATTATACTGACAACGGGCGAACCAGTCGTCCCACTCCCTGTATGCTGGGCGCTAAGCAGGAGCAGAAACTACCACTTTTATAGACTTTGGTGTGTCTCGACCAGGGGACAGAACCCAGAGCTTTCCTCACAGAGGCGAGGTACAATACACCATAGTCATTTAAAGATTTTAGCCATTTTGACCCCTGTGACCTTTAAATGAAGGTCAAGGTCATTCATTTGAACAAACTTGGTAGCCCTTCATCCCAGCATGTTGCAGGCCTGATATGAGTTCCCTGGGCATTCTGGATTTTGAGAAAATATTGTTTTAAAGATTTTAACTTTTTTGACCCATGTGACCTTGAATGAAGATCAAGGTCATTCATTTGAACAAACTTGATAGCCCTTCATCCCAGCATGTCAAGGGGCCAATATTAGGTCTCTAGGCCTCTTAGTTATTCACAAGAAGTTGTTTAAACAATTTAGCCTATTTGACCTCATTGACCTTAAATCAAGGTCAAGGTCATTCATTTGAACAAACTTGGTAGCCCTTCATCCCAGCATGCTACAGGCCAAACATCAGTACCCTGGCATGGGCCTTCTGGTTATTGAGAAGAAGTTGTTTGAATGAAAAGTTTACGCACGGCGCACGACGACGGACGGTGCATGATGACAACAGGAGATTTCAGAAAAGATGGCAATACGTGTAACTGTACAATGACAATAACAGATACATACATCCCTGCTACACAATCGATATTTTGACAAAAGTATACACATTCATACTTGCAAATTCTGATTTTAAAATTGTTTCTTATTGTTTAAGAGGTTACAGACACTTATATTTTTGTATTTACAATTGTTTATTGCTAAATATATTTGTGTAGATTTAGTGTTGAAGCCAGCTTGCCAAGCAGTGTCGGGCCGTCACAGTACCCATTTTTTCTTCACATGTAGAAATCCATGTTGTGAAAAAGTTATGAATAGATAATTGATTTTATTGTGTAATGTTTTTGTTATACATGAAAAAGCTGTTCACAACACTATTAAACCACCTTGCCCAGACCACGGCCGCTCGTGCATGGCTTCGGTGGTAGATCACCTCAGGCCACAGCCCATAGTTGGGAATTTAATAATATAAATATGTAATTACCAACACATTTCTCAATAAGTACTTGTAAAAGATATATATTTCGCTCTTTTCCATGTAAATCTTGCTTTAAAGAAATGCTATAAACCATGTTGTAACACTTATATGCAGATCTACGCAATGTACATGTTTACGTAAACATATGGCTGCCAATATCTCGAAAAATAAAATGGTGAAATTATTCAGTTTTAATGCTGTAGAGTTTATTTTCTAATTTCAGTCGCTTTTATTCCATGGGTGCTAAGTGAAGTCTCAAATTCAAGTGATATTACTTTAAATTAATTTGAACACATGTTAGATAGACTACATTTAGATTTATGAATACAGATCGTAATACTGTAAATGCCGACCAGGAAACATTGCGGACGGCTTCGAAAATCCTAAAAGTTTTGTTTAAAAATATGATAAAAAGTAACTATAAACTGACTCATTTGTATGTCATAAACTAAAATCCAAAATTTCTGACGAAAAAATTATCCAGAATACGTATTTTTGTGACTTTGAAAAAGGACAAAATTTGAGATCTCGGCAGTACTGTACGTAATGGCTGCCGTACGCTTGGGACGATCTACGAAAGCTAACTTTAAATTGGTGATAATTACACATCTTACAGTGTTTTACAAAGTAAGACTAAGAAAACAGTAATCGCTTATTAAAATTTCAATAATATATTTGTGGAACTTGGAATTGAATTTGTAATTTCAAGCTGATATTTGCAATACTCTGTCAATGTTTATACATAATGGCGACCGTGTTTTTTCTCGTGGTGGTAAAAAAATGGAGTATAAACATCATAAATATATGTATACCATATGTTTATATCTATATATTATTGTTACATATTTTTATTTACACCTTTTGAAAGTAAGATAAAGCAACAATTCTCAGATTGCCGTACTATCTATTACAATAAAATGTAAACAAACATCGAAGCGGCTGTGTCCCCACAATGTTAATGTGTACAGTTATACGGAGTTGTACCTTTGAGTGCCCGGATGTACCTTTGTGTGATGTCATCGCAATCTTTTCTGAAATCTCCTATAGGTCACATCCTGACCCTTCGGGTCAGATGACCGAAAAATGTATAATACATGTGTAATTATATTTTTAAAACAAATTTTATCTCATAGTTTGGTTTGGGATTGATGTTTATTCTCATTGTTGTAATTATGTGGTAGATATACACAAAGGTATTTTTTATAGGTGCCCTCTACCTGTATCAGTGTCAGGTGTGACCCCCACTGTGCTGTTATGTAATACAGGTAGACCAGGTGTAATTTACTACATAGACAGTCACCTTGTCACATATACTGCTGATTTTCTGTTTATTTTCTTAATCTTTATTTGGAAAGCATAACAGACCATGGGGGGGATACTTTTTGATAGGGGGGATACTTTTTTGATGGGCAGAAAAAATAACCGGATACTTTTTTGATGGGGATACTTTTTTTTATATGACATCGGCGTCTGAGGTGGAAATCCCGACTTTTTTCAAAACATATCCTAGAAAAGCGGAAAAAATTAGGGTTGGGGTAAAAAATTAGGGTCGGTCGGGTAAACCCTAAACAGACATATTATTTTTTCACACGTGGTGATCATGTTTGCAAACAAACGACCCCGCCCCCTTTCGGGTAACATAATATGGGGTACTTATATACAAACCAGTGAAAATACTTCTGATGTTTTCGAACATCAACGCCATTGTGAGAAGTCATGGACTCATATACTGGTCCCAGTCAGTCAGCCATAAAACATCCAGGAAGAGCAGCAAACTTCAGTAAGTTTTCGTTACTTCCTTGTGGATGGATGTAACAAGCAAATTCATTGGTCAGAAGTTTTAGTGTTAGCCAATCGCCATCACCGTTGTGTCAGACTAATTTTATCTACTTTTCAATAGCCTACCACATTAGACGAAATAAATCCCCAGCTGTCAGTTCTAAGACAAAAATTTAGATAGGCCTAATGAGATATCGTATACTGTCTAAATTATTTTTCACTAACAGTCATTAGAGATAGACCTATTTAAGAAATAGTTTTTTATTTTGTTGAGGCTATGAGGGTAAATTGATAATGGAGCACGTGAAAATTATGTAAAAGGAGCGGGTCGGTGTGACTTGTACATAGTGTTGAATACGGTCTCTGTCGCTCAGCTGACGGAGCATGCTTCCTTGGCTCAGTCGGTAGGGCTGTAGATTTTCACGCCGGAGACCCGGGTTCGATTCCTGGTCGGGGCACTCGACAGGAATGTATATTTTCCCTGTTCTTCTTCAAAATTGGCGCCCAACTAAATAATCCACGGTGGTGGTGTTTGGAAGGGTCCCGCGTGTCTTCGAGGGCGAAGACTTCGAGAAAGGAGGGAGGAGTGTGGCGGGATGGGACTGGGTCGGTCATCGGTGACCAGGTAGCTTATAGTCGGTAGAGCACTCGGATATTATTCGGAGGGTCCCGGGCAGGCATGGGCGTAATCGTAATCGATTGTAATTAATTACATTTTCTCAAGTAATCGACAGTAATCAGTAATCGAAGGCTATTCGATTACTTGTAATCGTAATCGATTACAGTTAAAATTTACTGTGTAATCGTAATTACGTTTCAATTACTTTTCAATTACATCATATAAATTATGAAGTTGAATTTGGCAGCCAGTATAGTTTAGAAAGTGAAAAGTTCAACTTGTGTGCTGTAGTTCGACAAAAACTGAAGATAGATGTAACATTGTTTATTATTGGTCGTTACATAATCTTTTATATTTAGTTTTCTGAACTGTAAGGCCCAAAGAAGTAAAGAATCTAAATGAAATGCCTATACAGGTACATTTTATAACTAATTTTAAGTTTCACCAATGTGCCCATGGGCATAAGAGCATATTGTATTAAACAATGGAAAGCATTGTTTTCATAAAAGCCAACAGGTATTGACTAAGTTCAATTTAGTTGTTTCAGGATGTATCTCCTCAGATTTCCAATGTACAATGTACTTGTTGTTTTAGGAAACAATGAGAAGTCGATTAATACTGTTTGATATTCCCAGTAGCTGTCCTTTTCACCTGTATAGTCAACCAAGATTCATCTGTTTAGCTCAGAAGCATAAGTCACATTTTTCTTTTTAAAAAATCCTTTAAATCACATATTTAATTCACTTTTTACATATTTAACATGCATTGCATTGACAATTATAAATATAAGAAAAATTACACTGGTACAGATCTCCGCTTTCTCACTAAAAGAATCAAGAATTAGATTACAGGTTTAAAATATCTTCTTGTTGTGTACTGTTATTCTGTCATCTGCAAATGCAGGTTATCAATTAACCATATACGAAAAATGCAAATGGTAATTTCAAATACACATCAGTTTAAAAAGCATGATGTGGGACAGGTGTAAACTTGGAACAGAATTAACAGTTTGACATATTTCAATAAAACTATTATATATACAATGTAACTGATCTTGAAATGCTATCAAATCATAGGAAGGACAAATAAAAGATATTGTAATAGAAGATAAAAACTAATAAATCAACTTAATAATTATACGTCCTTGCTTTTTCTATACAATTTTTCACGTAAATGAATATTATTATTCTGGCGGCAGTTGCATATTTTTTATTTCTCTCCCGTCATCGTCAACGAATTCGATTGAACAGCGGATTGGAATCGAGTCATTCATATGTTCCCACCAGAAGTGGGGTCATGACGCTACGCCATCGACTATTCACGTAACAATAGAATTGCCGCGCGTGTTGTGCTAACAGATAGCATGGTTATAGAGTCAATTGCAATGATAAACTAAACAGTAATACAATGTAAATGTGAGGGTTGTGGGATCCGGAATTTGGAATGAGAAGGAAGAAAAAAACAAAAAAATGTTTCTGGAAAAAGCAACGCCAAATGGGCTCGGGAACGATATTCGCCAAATCACCACAACAAACTACTAGGCCTAATTATAACCTAACTACGATATTTTTGAAATAGGAAGCGCAGAAAACGGAATCGATCGAACTCGGGACGTCGAGCTAGAGTTCTAGCCGTTCATCGGGCGGCGCGGCCGAGTGCACGGATGAGTGCCCTTAAGTTATATATACATAAATAAATATATACGTGACGTCATCGCCACCACTAAGTCTTAAAATGTACGACCAAAATTGCATTTTATAGGATAGTGTCGGCGTGTCACTTTTATGTCGGCAAGAACATGACCTTGCAGCTGATATGAGTTTCGGAACACCTCTGACTTTTACACGTTACTTTACCAAAATACCAGAAAAGATTATTATAAAACAACGGCACGTTCTGAATATAATGAGGATGCCAAGGCACCGACCCACAGCACCTGGATACCACGGTATAAAATAGGTCAAGGCCTTCAACTACCACGAGAAATTACAAAATATACACGATAATCGTCTAGCAGGCAACTGTTAATATAAGTTCAGTAAGATGGAGCAACCTGAAAGTGAAAGTAGACCGGAGCCTGTTGTTGTCACCAAGGTAGACCACGTGAAAATGAAAAAGTCGATTAGTCTGCTGCACTGTACCGCTATCCTGATATCGGTGACTGGACATATATCCATCTTCATCACACCCACCGCCATATTTCGATACTCAGAATCTGTAGGAATCTCTCTGTTGATATGGCTCATTGGCGGACTAATCAATATGGGAGTGTGCTTGTGTTTCACCGAGATGGGAACCATCTACCCCAAGGCTGGCGGAGGCTATGCCTATGTCCTTAAGGTGTTTGGCGATCTCCCTGGATTCATGATTATGTTTGGATATATTATGATGATATGTTGTCCATTCTGGGCCTTTGTCGCTTACATTGCATCGCTGTACACTCTTCAGCCAATTCTTGGATGCAGACCAACAGAATTGGGTGTAAAATTACTGGCTGCATGGATTTTAGGTAATTGACAGTCCCCATCATTGACTTAATGACTTTACACTTATAAAAAAAAATTAAATGAGTGATATATTATAATTAATTTTATTAATGTATATACTTACTAGTTAGCTACATGTATATTAGTCCGCTAAACTTACCTATATCATTAGGTGGGTGGTTTTTTTATTTGCCTTATATATCTTGCCCTGCAGGTAGGGCTTTAGAATTGTACCTGCTGCCCCTATTGCATGATCGTAAAAGGCGACTAAATTTAGGATCTTATCTTTTCTCTTCTTCCTAACTGACTTTATCTTTCCTAATGCCTCCCTTGGCACTGCCTCACTTTTGGCCTTGAGTTGAGCGTTCGCCCCTGTGAGGAAGGCTCTGGGTTCTGTCCCCTGGCCGAGACACACCAAAGTCCATAAAAGTGGTAGTTTCTGCTCCTGCTTAGCGCTCAGCATACAGGGAGTGGGACGACTGGTTCGCCCGTTGTCAGTATAATGTGACCGGGTGGGGTGTGTTGCTTGGTGTCTTCGGCGGCATGCTTCAGTGATATAGCACTATAAAAAGGGCAACAGTTCCACTATACAAGAAGACAACAACATGAATATACCGCAGTCTCCCAAAACACGCACCTCGCACAACATACACGCAACACATTGCATACATGGGAGGCCGTCCTTACATGACCATAGCTGTTAATAGGACGTTAATTAATCAAACAAACAAACAAACAAACGCCAAAAAACCCACCCTAATAATATAGGCAGGTTTAGTGGACTTTATGTATATCGCATACATGTACATATAAGATTTCCCCTATAGATATATTTTAACTCATGACTATATAAAGATCAGATGTGACCTAATGCTTTATTACAATATATTGTGTTTCAGTGACTTTGGTGGCTCTGAATTGTGTCTATATGAAGTATATTACAAAGGTACAGACCTTTCTGTCTACCACAAAAATTATTGCCTTACTGATTATCATAACTGGAGGAATTATTCATCTGATTCAAGGTAACTAAATGCTATTATCATACCACTTTCTTTAGAATGATCAAATGACATTGAATAAGTTAGACATTTCACCAGAATTTGAAAATGGGGGAAATATCCCAGGGACATAACCCTTTGGAAGTGGTGCATGTGACCGAGGAAGTGGACGTCGTCTGCTACTGCTATGTATCTAAAATTCTTTACGACAAATATGCTACAAACAACAAAAAAACTTCCAAATGTTCTGTACAGTCATTAATGGCTTATGGAGTCCGGGACTGGTGTTGATCTCATTACCTGCAGACAGATTTAGCAACATTTTTGGCATGTATTTACATGAATTAGATAGATTTACTCCTGTTGTTGAATATAACATAATTTATTTTGTTTTATAGTAAAATAATTATGTCCCATTGTGTCAGGATACATCAATTGTCTCCCTGGAAAGTATTAGCTAGACTTTTATTTCTTAGACTTCTATTTTGCGGGAGACATTTTAGATGTATCCATCCACAGAGGGCCATAATTGTATATTGACTTAATGACCGAATAAAAGGTCTGTCTACACTACCAAAAAGGCGTACAGATGTAATATTTGTTTCATGGCCTCCACTTAGCATAACCTTGACCTTTATATGATTGTGGCCCTTTCATGTGGTTGTTATTTTAAAGATGCTCCACCACTGACAGAGCAAACATGATACTCATTATTTGAACAAAAATTGGTGTTTAATCATGTACATATATGTCTAATTAAAGTGAATAGTCAGGCAAAGAAAACCAGTCTAAATGCGTTCATTGGCCTTCCAAAAGTTCTCACTTGTTAATACGATGGCCAAGTTCTGCTTACGTTTCCCAGTTCTGACCATTAAAGTAAAGGAAAATTGAAAGCATTGAACGCAAGGCTGCTTGGAAATGTAACCACGGACATAGTCAGCCGGGAGGACGTTTTAGGATTCCTATACTTTAAATTAATTTCTTCGCACGCAGACAGATTTTGGCGAGAGATTTTATTTTTCTATTTCATAAGAAATTATACTGGATACATTCACACAATTTTACCGACTTTAGCCATCCTTGCCCGACTGTTCACTTTAACACAAAAAATTAATATAAGATAATTTAGTTTGCTTTTGGTGCATGCGCAATCAGTACTTCATTCCATATATAGGACATATAGTACCACAGAATTTTTCGGGAATGCTAATAATTATATTTAATATTTTTATCTTGAAGTAAAATGAGAAGCTCAAACTTTTCAATGGTGGTGATGATGTAACTTAGTAAGTAACTTTTGTAACTGAAGAAAAATACGAATTCGACTGTTCCTGTTTCCATAGAGAAAAAATACCATTCATCAGCGGTGGAGCATCGTTAACTGTCTGAATGAGAAGGATACACTTTATTTTCAGTCCTTTTTATAATTCTTACAGTTCAGTAAGTTCAGATCTTTTCACACTTTTTATTAATCTAGTAATGATCTCTAAAAAGACAAACATTTGTTTGAAGGCGAGACAGAAAACTTGGAAAATTCATTTCCAACAACAGCAGAGAGTCTGGAGCCTGGAAACTTAGCAATGGCTGTTTTCTTCTCCATATTTACCTACGGGGGATGGTGAGTTGTCTTTCCTGGTGTTCCTTACACCCCCTCCTGACTTTTAAGTTTGTTCTTCAAAGTAAAAATTGATTAAAAATACAATTCAGTGAAGTTTGTTCTGCCAATTAACCATGAAACAAAATCTTATATAAAACTGTTATTCTTTATGAAAAATAAGACCAACAAAATCGGGGAAAATACCCTGTTTTTAATTCATGGTATTCTTAATAATTTTATTGATATTGTTGAAATTCCTAATCGTATAGCTGTAGAATCAAACAGGTAAAGTAGACATATGGGGGCTGTCACAGTGATACAAATATATCTGCCTTATTTAGCGACCACCTCTGTATTAAGACCACCTGTATATTAAGACCACTTTCTTAGGTTCCCAAATGTCCATTTATTACACGGTTTGACGCTGTGTATAAAGACCAGCTGAGGCTTTATAGTGGCTACTTTTTCCTTGTACCTTGGATGGTCTTTCTTGACAGGTTTGACTGTACTTCAACTTTCATTAGAACCGTTTGCTACTGTCATATACACAGATTTCAATGCAAAAAAAAAAAAAAAAAAAAAAAAAAAAATCAGTTCACTAGTTGAATGGTGCAATCAATTCTGTTAACACTCATCTACATTTATACATGTGAACATGTGATAAAGTGAAGGATTCATTCATTATGAAACAGAGACCTCTGGCTTACTAATCTAATGTTTAATCAATCAATCGTCAGAGATTAATTCCAAGATATCTACATACATGTGCATTGTATAGCAAAAAAGTATATTGCGGTTAGTGCACCAGGGTAACATACTAGAACTCTCATATCAGATTTTCTATTTCTATTTTCAGGCAGATTCTCTGTAGTTTAATGGAGGAAGTGAGAGATCCAGGAAAGTAAGTATTGTTTTCTTCGGTCATTTGATGTTAATGGTTCAATGTAATGAATTGGTCATTGCAGCACACATAAGGATATACTAGATAATAACTTTGGATGTATTTGTAACTTAACAAATTGCATAAAAAATGTGAGTTAGATTACCTACCAATAAAAACACACATGCAAATATTTTTTTTTATCGGATAAAGAGCTTTTAAATTTCCCCAAATTTTCCTTCATAGTTGTAAATATTGAATGAATTTGACTTGTTTGATTTTACCTGCTTGTAATGTTTACAGAGATGCTCCTAGAGCCGTGTGTTTGTCCTTTATCATCATTGTTCTAAAATACATCCTCACCAACCTCGCTTATTTCATCGTCTTGTCACCACAACAGATCCTCCAGACAGATGCTATAGCAGTGGTGAGTATGTAAATGTTTATGTTCTAGAGAAAACAAATTGACATTCACAGAACAGATGTTTAATTTTGATAGAAATTGAGTAAAGCTTGATCTTGACTCGCAAATGTTTAAGGTGGTATAACAATAGAACATTAGACCAGACAGGATGTCAGTTACTCAGTACAGGACATGATATAGGGGTACATGATTAGACTTGATGGTGTAAAATATCCACCGGTTAGATTTAACTGAAGGTCTTAACACTCATGGGTCATCAATACAGGAAATTTGAACAGTTGGTGTTTAAAGTACTACAGGGTCTGGCAAATCATGATCCAGAATAATTGACAATTTGGAAGACACAGTTCTCACATCAGATAAGTATCAGGCAGTGAATTTAATAAGATAACTCTTAAGAGAAATTGCCATATTAATTCAAAAAACAACAGCTCCAAAGAGAAATTGCCATATTAATTCAAAAACAACAGCTCCATCAGTTCCAATATACATGCATTGTAAATTTTATCTCGCCTACCCATGATGCACACATGATATGTTTCACTGTGTTGTAGATTTTTACAGATATGCTGTACCCGTCCTTAACACCTGTGATCTCGGTTCTGGTTGGTGTGAGCTGTGTAGGGGTCCTTAATGCCAGTATCATGGGACATTCAAGGTCAGTATCATGGGACATTCAAGGTCAGTATCATGGGACATTCACAGTCAGTATCATGGGACATTCAAGGTCAGTATCATGGGACATTCAAGGTCAGTATCATGGGACATTCACAGTCAGTATCATGGGACATTCAAGGTCAGTATCATGGGACATTCAAGGTCAGTATCATGGGACATTCAAGGTCAGTATCATGGGACATTCAAGGTCAGTATCATGGGACATTCAAGGTCAGTATCATGGGACATTCAAGGTCAGTATCGTATCATGGGACATTCAAGGTCATTATCATTGGACATTCAAGGTCAGTATCATATCATGGGAAATTCAAGGTCAGTATCATGGGACATTTCAAGGTCAGTATCATGGGACATTCAAGGTCAGTATCATGGGACATTCAAGGTCAGTATCATGGGACATTCAAGGTCAGTATCATGGGACATTCAAGGTCAGTATCATGGGACATTCAAGGTCATTATCATTGGACATTCAAGGTCAGTATCATATCATGGGACATTCAAGGTCAGTATCATGGGACATTCAAGGTCAGTATCATGGGACATTCAGGTCAGTATCATGGGACATTCAAGGTAACAGTATCATGGGACATTCAGTCAGTATCATGGGACATTCAAGGTCAGTATCATGGGACATTCAAGGTCAGTATCGTATCATGGGACATTCAAGGTCAGTATCATGGGACATTTAAGGTCAGTATCATGGGACATTCAAGGTAACAGTATCATGGGACATTCAAGGTCAGTATCATGGGACATTCAAGGTCAGTATCATGGGACATTCAAGGTCAGTATCATGGGACATTCAAGGTCAGTATCGTATCATGGGACATTCAAGGTCATTATCATTGGACATTCAAGGTCAGTATCATATCATGGGACATTCAAGGTCAGTATCATGGGACATTCAAGGTCAGTATCATGGGACATTCAAGGTCAGTATCGTATCATGGGACATTCAAGGTCAGTATCATGGGACATTCAAGGTCAGTATCATGGGACATTCAAGGTCAGTATCATGGGACATTCAAGGTCAGTATCATGGGACATTCAAGGTCAGTAGTATCATGGGACATTCAAGGTCAGTATCGTATCATGGGACATTCAAGGTCAGTATCATGGGACATTCAAGGTCAGTATCATGGGACATTCAAGGTCAGTATCATGGGACATTCAAGGTCAGTATCATGGGACATTCAAGGTCAGTATCATGGGACATTCAAGGTCAGTATCATGGGACATTCAGTCAGTATCATGGGACATTCAAGGTCAGTATCATGGGACATTCAAGGTCAGTATCATCATGGGACATTCAAGGTCAGTATCATGGGACATTCAAGGTCAGTATCATGGGACATTCAAGGTCAGTATCATGGGACATTCAAGGTAAGTATCATGGGACATTCAAGGTCAGTATCATGGGACATTCAAGGTCAGTATCATGGGACATTCAAGGTCAGTATCATGGGACATTCAAGGTCAGTATCATGGGACATTCATTCAGTATCATGGGACATTCAGTCAGTATCATGGGACAGTCACAGGGTCAGTATCATGGGACATTCAAGGTCAGTATCATGGGACATTCAAGGTCAGTATCATGGGACATTCAAGGTCAGTATCATGGGACATTCAAGGTCAGTATCATGGGACATTCAAGGTCAGTATCATGGACATTCAAGTCAGTATTCATGGGACATTCAAGGTCAGTATCATGGGACATTCAAGGTCAGTATCATGGGACATTCAAGGTCAGTATCATGGGACATTCAAGGTCAGTATCATGGGACATTCAAGGTCAGTATCATGGGACATTCAAGGTCAGTATATCATGGGACATTCAAGGTCAGTATCATGGGACATTCAAGGTCAGTATCATGGGACATTCAATGGCATCAAGGTCATATCATGGGACATTCAAGGTCAGTATCATGGGACATTCAAGGTCAGTATCATGGGACATTCAAGGTCAGTATCATGGGACATTCAAGGACAGTATCATGGGACATTCAGGTCAGTATCATGGGACATTCAAGGTCAGTATCATGGGACATTCAAGGTCAGTATCATGGGACATTCAAGGTCAGTATCATGGGACATTCAAGGTAACATATCATGGGACATTCAAGGTCAGTATCATGGGACATTCAGTCAGTATCATGGGACATTCAAGGTCAGTATCATGGGACATTCAAGGTCAGTATCATGGGACATTCAAGGTCAGTATCATGGGACATTCAAGGTCAGTATCATGGGACATTCAAGGTCAGTATCATGGGACATTCAGTCAGTATCATGGGACATTCAAGGTCAGTATCATATCATGGGACATTCAAGGTCAGTATCATATCATGGGACATTCAAGGTCAGTATCATGGGACATTCAAGGTCAGTATCATGGGACATTCAAGGTCAGTATCATGGGACATTCAAGGTCAGTATCATGGGACATTCAGTCAGTATCATGGGACATTCAAGGTCAGTATCATGGGACATTCAAGGTCAGTATCATATCATGGGACATTCAAGGTCAGTATCATATCATGGGACATTCAAGGTCAGTATCATGGGACATTCAAGGTCAGTATCATGGGACATTCAAGGTCAGTATCATGGGACATTCAGTCAGTATCATGGGACATTCAAGGTCAGTATCATATCATGGGACATTCAAGGTCAGTATCATGGGACATTCAAGGTCAGTATCATGGGACATTCAAGGTCAGTATCATGGGACATTCAAGGTCAGTATCATGGGACATTCAAGGTCAGTATCATGGGACATTCAAGGTCAGTATCATGGGACATTCAAGTCAGTATCATGGGACATTCAAGGTCAGTATCATGGGACATTCAAGGTCAGTATCATGGGACATTCAAGGTCAGTATCATGGGACATTCAAGTCAGTATCATGGGACATTCAAGGTCAGTATCATATCATGGGACATTCAAGGTCAGTATCATGGGACATTCAAGGTCAGTATCATGGGACATTCAAGGTCAGTATCATGGGACATTCAAGGTCAGTATCATGGGACATTCAAGGTCAGTATCATGGGACATTCAAGGTCAGTATCATGGGACATTCAAGGTCAGTATCATGGGACATTCAAGGTCAGTATCATGGGACATTCAGTCAGTATCATGGGACATTCAAGGTCAGTATCATGGGACATTCAAGGTCAGTATCATGGGACATTCACAGTCAGTATCATGGGACATTCAAGGTCAGTATCATGGGACATTCAAGGTCAGTATCATGGGACATTCAGTCAGTATCATGGGACATTCAAGGTCAGTATCAAAGTCAGTATCATGGGACATTCAGTCAGTATCATGGGACATTCAAGGTCAGTATCATATCATGGGACATTCAAGGTCAGTATCATATCATGGGACATTCAAGGTCAGTATCATGGGACATTCAAGGTCAGTATCATATCATGGGACATTCAAGGTCAGTATCATATCATGGGACATTCAAGGTCAGTATCATGGGACATTCAAGGTCAGTATCATGGGACATTCAAGGTCAGTATCATGGGACATTCAAGGTCAGTATCATGGGACATTCAAGGTCAGTATCATGGGACATTCAAGGTCAGTATATCATGGGACATTCAAGGTCAGTATCATGGGACATTCAAGGTCAGTATCATGGGACATTCAAGGTCAGTATCATGGGACATTCAAGGTCAGTATCATGGGACAGTTCATCATGGTCAGTCAGTATCATGGGACATTCAAGGTCAGTATCATGGGACATTCAAGGTCAGTATCATGGGACATTCAAGGTCAGTATCATGGGACATTCAAGGTCAGTATCATGGGACATTCAAGGTCAGTATCATGGGACATTCAAGGTCAGTATCATGGGACATTCAAGGTCAGTATCATGGGACATTCAAGGTCAGTATCATGGGACATTCAAGGTCAGTATCATGGGACATTCAAGGTCAGTATCATGGGACATTCAAGGTCAGTATCATGGGACATTCAAGGTCAGTATCATGGGACATTCAGTCAGTATCATGGGACATTCAAGGTCAGTATCATGGGACATTCAGTCAGTATCATGGGACATTCAAGGTCAGTATCATGGGACATTCAAGGTCAGTATCATGGGACATTCAAGGTCAGTATCATGGGACATTCAAGGTAACATATCATGGGACATTCAAGGTCAGTATCATGGGACATTCAGTCAGTATCATGGGACATTCAAGGTCAGTATCATGGGACATTCAAGGTCAGTATCATGGGACATTCAAGGTCAGTATCATGGGACATTCAAGGTCAGTATCATGGGACATTCAAGGTCAGTATCATGGGACATTCAAGGTCAGTATCATGGGACATTCAAGGTCAGTATCATGCGACATTCAAAGGTCAGTATCATGGGACATTCAAGGTCAGTATCATGGGACATTCAGTCAGTATAATGGGACATTCAGTCAGTATCATGGGACATTCAAGGTCAGTATCATATCATGGGACATTCAAGGTCAGTATCATGGGACATTCAAGGTCAGTATCATGGGACATTCAAGGTCAGTATCATGGGACATTCAAGGTCAGTATCATGGGACATTCAAGGTCAGTATCATGGGACATTCAAGGTCAGTATCATGGGACATTCAAGGTCAGTATCATGGGACATTCAGTCAGTATCATGGGACATTCAGTCAGTATCATGGGACATTCAGTCAGTATCATGGGACATTCAAGGTCAGTATCATGGGACATTCAGTCAGTATCATGGGACATTCAAGGTCAGTATCATGGGACATTCAAGGTCAGTATCATGGGACATTCAAGGTCAGTATCATGGGACATTCATTCTAAAGTGAGGCAAGATAACTTGATGAATAATTCGACCAATTATTTCATACTGCTTTTGAAAATGACATGTACTTAAAAAATAAACAAGGAGCCGCAAAGCTTGGCATTATCCCCCGCGCCCAGTTGTGTATGAAAGCTCAAACATAAAATAAATGAAGCTCATTGTAACTAAGAGTTTAAATCTTGATATTGTCATCCATGTAGGTTTAACTATTTGAACAGAGCTTAGTATTGTCCTTGAATAAATTCATACAACAATATATCCGCTCTCCAGTAACATGACATTTAAAAGAATAAAAGAACACAGAATTGATGTAACATGTTTAAGTAATATGAATATGATATTTTTTATGACACAAACATATCTAAATATATACATTGCATAATTTACATCTCATTATGTTGATGGAACTGCATCAAAGCAATTGTCCAAATTCACAAGTAACAATATATGGGTATTCTAAAACTGAAAAACAATATGACAGCTGGTGGTGTACATGGATAACACTTTATGGAGCATTCGGATACCTAATTTATGAGGTAATTATAAATATAAGATTACCTCCTATAACCTTGACAGCTTTCCCCACACAATATGATGATCTGAATAGAGCACTAGCCTAACATGTACAGAAAGTTTCGTGTAGCAAAATTGAACGGTTTTCGAGTTATAGCCCGGAACAGAAAGGAAACTTTAATAATATGGTATTTTTGAATAAGTTTCCATGGTAACAGAAAAAGTATCGAAAATGAAAGGTTCCCATTAGCAAAAGGCACAACTAGAGCACTAGCCTAACATGTACAGAAAGTTTCGTGTAGCCAAGTTGAACGGTTTTCGAGTTATAGCCCGGAATAGAAAGGAAACTTTAATAATATGGTATTTTTTAATAAGTTTCCATGGTAACAGAAAAAGTATTGAAAATGGAAGGTTCCCATTAGAAAAAGGCACAACTAGAGCACTAGCCTAACATGTACAGAAAGTTTTGTGTAGCCAAGTTGAACGGTTTTCGAGTTATAGCCCGGAATAGAAAGGAAACTTTGATAATATGGTATTTTTGAATAAGTTTCCATGGTAACAGAAAAAGTATCGAAAATGAAAGGTTCCCATTAGCAAAAGGCACAACTAGAGCACTAGCCTAACATGTACAGAAAGTTTCGTGTAGCCAAGTTGAACGGTTTAGGAGTTATAGCCCGGAAACGATACTCGGACGGACGGACGCACGCACGCACGGACGGACGGACGGACAGAGCCCAAATCAATATCCCCCGCAAACGCGTTTCGCGGGGGATAATGAACATGTAAATTTCAGAGTTTAATTTTTTTTCCACAGAATATTATTCGCAGGAGCCAGAAATGGACATGCCCCTTTGATTCTGGGAACACTTCATGTACAGTTTCTTACGCCTTGGGCAGCCATCATCTTCATGGTAATTAGAAATATCTGTTTAACATACAGATTCATGTACAGTTTCTTACGCCTTGGGCAGCCATCATCTTCATGGTAATTAGAAATATCTGTTTAACATACAGATTCATGTACAGTTTCTTACGCCTTGGGCAGCCATCATCTTATGGTAATTAGAAATATCTGTTTAACATACAGATTTACTGTAGACTAATTCATTCTATGGGCTCTTATATGTTTGATAGTTCTATATTTAGTGATAAGACAAACACAAACAAACTGTCGGTATATTGTTGTGTCCCAATATCTGCACCTGTGGGATACCGAGGATGCAATATCTGTCATCTGTAGTCTTGGTACAATGGTACATTGACTATAATAACTCTGTAGACGATTTTTGTAAACTGACAATATATTTGTTGTTTTCCAATCTTACAAATCTTAAATGTTGGGGGAATGTTGGCGATGAAGTGAAGCGTAAATTTCCTCCTCATGTAAGTTTCCACATTTACCGTCTCACCAGGTGAGTGATAAAGGCTGTGTGTCTTTTGTTGTAAATGACAGTAAACTTGTTTTCCAACCTGACAGAGTGCCTGGTCCCTAGTGATGCTGGTAACTGGAGGACTTACCAGACTTATGGAGTTCATCCAGATCTTCTCAACCATCCTCAGTATTTTTGTCATATCTGCTCAGTTATACCTACGCAAGACACAACCAGATATAAAACGGCCATTTAAGGTAGGTTGTCCACGCTGTTTATTACAGTAATGATACAGGTGACATTACATGCCCTTCCCACCCCAAAATTGTGGTTGCCATGATAACCAGGTCACATGTTTTCTAAAAAGGTCAAACCAAAACCTCATTTGTTTGGATGAATTTTGTTCAAACTTGGTCAGTTATTGTAACATATGAATGTTAATAATTTGACACATCACATTCTTCAGTAAGGGCTTCTTGGTGGCGGGTATTAGTTGTCCATTATCTTACAGTTCTAGTGGAATCTTTCAGGCGAACCTTGTGATGGCTGTGGCAGTTTTGGCCATCAATATCATCCTGTTGATATTTTGTATTATTGCGGCTCCTGATAGAATCGGCCTCGGTTTGGGGGTGTGGCTGACAAGTATTCCTGTATATCTGGTGTTTGTCAAGTGGACGTCTAAACCAAAAGGATTTAACAAGGTTATGGGCAAGTATATATTACCCAATGTTGTTGTTGTATGTTACTATATACTTCATTATCTATGGTATTTGACTTCAAAGTATACTACCACATGTAGTGAATTTAAACTATCATTACCTTGTATAGTTAGACTTCTACAATTATCTATCTCAGTATACAGGAACTGATAACAGTTGTAATTAAGTGCATACACTATCTCTCAAAAACAGAGGATATTACCTGGTACCCAAAATTATACACAAAATAAACCCCCTAAATGGAAATTAGCTGCAAATGATACAGATTTAATATACCAGCCACACACAAATAAGGCCTTAGATGGTTGGTCGGCTCACAAATAAGGCCTTAGATGGTTGGTCGGCTCACAAATAAGTCACTGTGTTATTATGGTTATATACACGTACATGTAGTTAGCTTCTCAATTATAACCAGAACATTGATATTTCAGAGAGAATAACTCACACTGTACAGAAATGCCTTCTGCTAGGGAAGTCTGTGAAATAGCTGCAGGAGTTACTGAGTACAGAAAGGTTGTTTTGTGCTAATTTATTTAACATGCTATAAGGTTAGTGCAAGCATTTTAACATACTTAGAAATAATCTGATGAATTATTTAAAACCTGCATCAAGATTCTATTTTGATATTGCAATCTGGATAGAAGGTGCAACAAACTGCCATTTTGTTGATGATACTATTAAACTTCTGTTTGATTTATCTTGTTCCTCTGTCATTAAAACGATATACACTGTCAAAATGAATATTTATTCAGCATCAAGAAAATTTGTTTGGAATTTAAAATACTTTTCATATATCACTGCATTGAAAATTTGAATATGATAGGAAATTTATTGTGAAGAAAACAAATGTAAATATTGAGTGTCAACTATACAGCTGTAGTTGACATGTATATACATATGTATAGTTATTGAAAAGACTAGTACAGTGTATAGGCCTAGTCTGTTGTCCAATCCAATATTGCTAATGTGTAATACACATTCTTTTATGAATAAATGTAATACTTTTGTTGTTGACAATAAAATATTTTGAATATAAAATAGTTGACAACAGGGAAGACAGAGGGTAAAATCCTGTCGATTATATCTTGTCGACTATAGTCGACAACAGTACGAATAGAGTTTAACATCTTGCTTTCAGCACAAGAACAAAAAATTCTTTAAAAATGAGAAAATAGTCATTGGGACCATTTTACATCCAGATTCAGTCAAATTTGTTGTTGAATATCAAAAGGACATCAGAAGACTGTCTCTTATCCAGAGAAACATTATATTATCTGCTTGTAAAATTGACCTAGGTATTTTATTTTTTTAAATGTATTTTGAAGTCCTCAAGCCACTTTTCTCTAAGTTATGAAATTTTAGTCTTTATACATATAGCGGTACATTTAATAACAAAAGACCACATGATTTTACATATTGACAGAGAACAATAGACCACATAATTTTATAGATAGACAGAGAACAAAAGACCACATGATTTTATATATTGACAGAGAACAAAAGACCACATAATTTTATACATTGACAGAGAACAAAAGACCACATGATTTTATATATTGACAGAGAACAAAAGACCACATGATTTTATATATAGACAGAGAACAAAAGACCATATAATTTTATACATTGACAGTGAACAATAGACCACATGATTTTATATATTGACAGAGAAAAAAAAGACCATATGACTTTATATATTGACATAGAACAATAGTCCACACGATTTTATACATTGACAGAGAACAATAGACCACAAGATTTTATATATTGACAGACAACAATAGACCACATGATTTTATATATTGACAGAGAACAAAAGACCACATGATTTTATATATTGACAGAGAAAAAAAAGACCATATGACTTTATATATTGACATAGAACAATAGTCCACACGATTTTATACATTGACAGAGAACAAAAGACCACATGACTATATATTGACAGACAACAATAGACCACAAGATTTTAAATATTGACAGAGAAATAAAGGACCACATGACTTTATAAATAGACAGAGAAAATAGACCACAATATTTTATATTATATTGACAGAGAACAAAAGACCACATGATTTTATATATTGACAGAGAACAAAAGACCATGTGCCTTTATATATTGACAAAAAAAAGACCACATGATTTTATATATAGACAGAGAACAATAGACTACATGATTTTATATATTGACAGAGAACAAAAGACACATGATTTTTATACATTGACAGAGAACAATAGACCATATAATTTTTATATATTGACAGAGAACAAAAGACCACATGATTTTATATATAGACAGAGAACAAAAGACCACATGATTTTATATATAGACAGAGAACAAAAGACCACATGATTTTATATATTGACAGAGAACAAAAGACCACATGATTTTATATATAGACAGAGAACAAAAGACCACATGATTTTATATATAGACAGAGAACAAAAGACCACATGATTTTATATATAGACAGAGAACAAAAGACCACATGATTTTATATATAGACAGAGAACAAAAGACCACATGATTTTTATATTTGACAGAGAAACAAAGACCACATGATTTTATATATAGACAGAGAACAAAAGACCACATGATTTTATATATTGACAGAGAACAAAAGACCACATGATTTTATATATAGACAGAGAACAAAAGACCACATGATTTTATATATAGACAGAGAACAAAAGACCACATGATTTTATATATTGACAGAGAACAAAAGACCACATGATTTTATATATAGACAGAGAACAATAGACCACATGATTTTATATATTGACAGAGAACAAAAGACCACATGATTTTATATATAGACAGAGAACAAAAGACCACATGATTTTATATATTGACAGAGAACAAAAGACCACATGATTTTATATATTGACAGAGAACAAAAGACCACATGATTTTATATATAGACAGAGAACAAAAGACCACATGATTTTATATATAGACAGAGAACAGAAGACCACATGATTTTATATATAGACAGAGAACAATAGACCACATGATTTTATATATTGACAGAGAACAATAGACCACATGATTTTATATATTGACAGAGAACAAAAGACCACATGATTTTATATATTGACAGAGAACAAAAGACCACATGATTTTATATATAGACAGAGAACAATAGACCACATGATTTTATATATTGACAGAGAACAATAGACCACATGATTTTATATATTGACAGAGAACAAAAGACCACATGATTTTATATATTGACAGAGAACAAAAGACCACATGAGTTTATATATTGACAGAGAACAATAGACTACATGATTTTATACATTGACAGAGAACAATAGGACCACATGATTTTATATATTGACAGAGAACAAAAGACCACATGATTTTATATATTGACAGAGAACAATAGACCACATGATTTTATATATAGACAGAGAATAAAAGACCACATGATTTTATATATTGACAGAGAACAAAAGACCACATGATTTTATATATTGACAGAGAACAAAAGACCACATGATTTTATATATTGACAGAGAATAAAAGACCACATGATTTTATATATTGACAGAGAACAAAAGACCACATGATTTTATATATTGACAGAGAACAATAGACCACATGATTTTATATATTGACAGAGAACAAAAGACCACATGATTTTTATATATTGACAGAGAACAAAAGACCACATGATTTTATATATAGACAGAGAACAATAGACCACATGATTTTATACATTGACAGAGAACAATAGACCACATGATTTTATATATTGACAGAGAACAAAAAACCACATGATTTTATATATTGACAGAGAACAATAGACCACATGATTTTATATATTTGACAGAGAACAAAAGACCACATGATTTTATATATTGACAGAGAACAAAAGACCACATGATTTTATATATTGACAGAGAACAAAAGACCACATGATTTTATATATTGACAGAGAACAATAGACCACATGATTTTATATATTGACAGAGAACAAAAGACCACATGATTTTATATATTGACAGAGAACAATAGACCACAGATTTTATATATTGACAGAGAACAATAGACCACATGATTTTATATATGACAGAGAACATAGACCACAGATTTATATATTGACAGACAACAATAGACCACATGATTTTATATATTGACAGAGAACAAAAGACCACATGAGTTTATACATTTTATATATTGTCAGAGAACAATAGACCACATGATTTTATACATTGACAGAGAACAATAGACCACATGATTTTATATATTGACAGAGAACAAAAAGCCACAAGATTTATATATTAACAGAGAAAAAAAGACTACATTACTTTATATATTGACAGGAGAGAAAAAAGACCACATGACTATATATTGTCAGAAACAATAGAACACATGATTTAATACATTGACAGAGAACAATAGACACATGTTTTATATATTGACAGAGAAAAAGACCACATGATTATATATAGACAGAGAACAAAGACCACATATTTTATACATTGACAGTGAACAATAGACCACATGATTTTATAATATTGACAGAGAACAATTGACCACATGATTATCATTTTATATATTGACAGAGATAAAAGACCACATGACTATATAATGACAGAGAACAATAGACCACATGATTTTATAATATTGACAGAGAACAATAGACCACATGATTTTATATATTGACAGAGAAAAAAAAGACCATATGACTTTATATATTGACATAGAACAATAGTCCACACGATTTTATACATTGACAGAGAACAATAGACCACAAGATTTTATATATTGACAGACAACAATAGACCACATGATTTTATACATTGACAGAGAACAAAAGACCACATGACTATATAATGACAGAGAACAATAGACCACAAGATTTTATATATTGACAGAGAACAAAAGACCACATGACTATATAATGACAGAGAACAATAGACCACAAGATTTTATACATTGACAGAGAACAAAAGACCACATGACTATATAATGACAGAGAACAATAGACCACAAGATTTTATATATTGACAGAGAACAAAAGACCACATGACTATATAATGACAGAGAACAATAGACCACAAGATTTTATACATTGACAGAGAACAAAAGACCACATGACTATATAATGACAGAGAACAATAGACCACATGATTTTATATATTGACAGAGAACAAAAGACCACATGACTATATAATGACAGAGAACAATAGACCACAAGATTTTATACATTGACAGAGAACAAAAGACCACATGACTATATAATGACAGAGAACAATAGACCACAAGATTTTATACATTGACAGAGAACAAAAGACCACATGACTATATAATGACAGAGAACAATAGACCACAAGATTGTATATATTTACAGAACAATAGACCACAAGATTTGATAATATATATATATACACAGAGAACAAAAGACCACATGCCTATATATTGACAGATTATTTTCTTGAATGCATCGCAATCTTCCAATGCTGGCCTGTTCCATCATCGGATGGGTGGTCCTACTTCCTCAGATGTTTCGGCGCTTAATTCACGACGTCCTCCAGAGGTGCGCCGACTTGAGTGATCAATCCCAGACAGGAACTGACCGGCTCTTGCTGCTGCCTCGATGTCACTGCAGCCTCCTGTCTGGTTGTTGCTACAATCTGCCTGCTGCATCACGTCTGTGTAGTAATGTCCTCTGACTCGTCACCGTGTGTCTAGCACTGGTGCTGGTGACCGCTCCATCTCTCGTCCCTCTTCCTCCAAATCCAGCCTGATGCCGCCTCTGCCTGTCTGCTCACTGCTCCCACCAATTTCTTCCTTTCTGCTCCAACGACGCCCAACAATATCAGAGTTCTCCACAGTGACTGGCTGGGGAACCCTCGACATCTGACCTCCACTGGAAGGCACCATGTCAGAACAATAAACCACATGATGTTATACATGTACATTGACAGAAATAATAAACCACTTGATGTTATACATTGACAGAATACAATTGACCTTATGACTTGATATATTGACAGAGAACAATAAACCACATGACGTTATATATTCACAGAGAACAATTAACCACATGACGTTATACATGGACAGAAAACAGTTGACCTTATGACGTTATATATTGACAGAGAACAATAAACACCGTGACGTTATATATTGACAGAGAACAATTAACCACATGACGTTATACATTGACAGAAAACAATTGACCTTATGACGTTATATATTGACAGAGAAAAATAAACCACATGACGTTATATATTGACAGAGAACGAAAACAATCGACCTTATGACGTTATATATTGACAGAGAACGATAAAACACATGACATTATACATGGACAGAAAACAATTGACCTTATGACGTTATATATTGACAGAGAAAAATAAACCACATGACGTTATATATTGACAGAGAACGATAAAACACATGACGTTATACATGGACAGAAAACAATCGACCTTATGACGTTATATATTGACAGAGAAAAATAAACCACATGACGTTATATATTGACAGAGAACGATAAAACACATGATGTTATACATGGACAGAAAACAATCGACCTTATGACATTATATATTGACAGAGAACAATTAACCACATGACGTTATACATTGACAGAAAATAATTGACCTTATGACGTTATATATTGACAGAGAAAAATAAACCACATGACGTTATATATTGACAGAGAACGATAAAACGCATGATATTATATATTGACAGAGAACAATAAACCACATGATTTTATACATTGACAGAAAACAATAGACCTTATGACGTTATATATTGACAGAGAAAAATAAACCACATGACGTTATATATTGACAGAGAACGATAAAACACATGATGTTATACATGGACAGAAAACAATCGACCTTATGACATTATATATTGACAGAGAACAATTAACCACATGACGTTATACATTGACAGAAAACAATTGACCTTATGACGTTATATATTGACAGAGAAAAATAAACCACATGACGTTATATATTGACAGAGAACGATAAAACACATGATATTATATATTGACAGAGAACAATAAACCACATGATTTTATACATTGCCCTTTTTTATTCTAATCTGTTGTTTGTTACAATAACTGTAACTACACAAATAAGTAAAAGAACATTCTTTTGTTTAGGAATATCATTATATTCTATATCTTTACATATGAGGTAGTCCCATTATTTTTTTCATTTTACTTTTTGTATACTATACATGGGTACACATAATAATATTATTGAATGTAATAATGCTTTTGACTGCACGGTGGTGATAAATGTAGTTTACCAAATATATATGGAGACCTGTCTAAATAGACTGGACTGATCACCTTTATAGACAGATTTTATACATGAATTGTTACCTCTCAGCTTTATGAATTAATAATTTAATTTTATCATTTTTTGACGATGTTTTGCTAGTATAATGTAATTGCATGTATGTGTAAATGTATGTACCTGTACTACATTATATACCTGATACACAATTTTACAGTAATCTTTAGTTGATATTTCACTTAAGCGTTGATGTCACTATTTTTTCACTTCATTGGAGTATGAAAGAATTTTTGTTTGCAAACTGTGTGAATCCACTTACGCATATTCTTACAAAAGTATGCAAACAAAATTTCTTTTATACCCGGATGAAGTGAAAAAATAGTGACATCAATACTTAAAATTAATTGTACAATTTTGATGTTTGTATTTGTAGGTTTATACCAATTTCGATTGATTTGTATTCTTCTTATTTATGTTGGCCGTGGGAATTTAGTAGGGATACACACGGGACCATTCCTTGATTTACCTGATAATTACCTTGTTCTGTGACTACTGTTTGTCTGTATAACAGTGTTTATGGCCCAGTAGTCGAGGACGTATAAATTGCCTCTTAATTAATGTACGGCCACTCGGAGGGTTCGCCACTCTGGGGGTCCTTTATAGTGTCCCTGACTACCTTACCCACGGCCATCATAAACTCATCCCTTATTACTTTCTAAATGTTTACTTGTATGCGTATCCATGTAATAAGGTCGGTTTGCCCGACTGCTCCAACAGGATCCTACAAGTTATTTCATAAGGACAAACTTTGCCTGACAGACTTAATGTAAGTATATAAGGAAGAGTAAGAGAGAGTTGTGAGAGTTTGATATTTGAGGTGCCAGGTGTTGCTACATTCGTATGTACTGTGGATTGCTACGGTGAATACAGAAGTCAGGAAACCTTATTACTGTATTGGTCTTATTCTCTGGACGACCCACTACTAGATTCTTCTATAATTCTTCTATTATTTTTTCTAAATCAATACGCAACATCGACGTCTCTATTATGACATCATGATAACATCAGGTTTTTGCGCCATTCTCGGATTTTTTCTTCATATTAGTATGAAGAAAAAGTATCTGCCAATCAGGAAGTCGGATTTAGTATGAAAACTAATAAAAATTAACTATAATACTGTATATATAACTGATCAAAGGGACCTTTTTTTCCATTATGAGTATAATCAGTAAAGTACTGTATTTGACCCAATAACCACCCCTCCCTCTTTTTGAGGGCTCAATTTCACTTTACTTGAAATAAATGCAGACTAAAATTGTGTAGGTTTCCCTATCTTATTTCAAATTGATGAATAGCTTAAATTAAAAAGAAATTATGCAATAATTTTGTGAAGTTTATTCCAAATTTGGTCCTATTATACGGTCACTATTTCTTTTTCAATTTAAAGTGCCCTGGACGCTTATTTGACCAAATCAGCATCCAGGGCACTTAAAATATATATAAGATGCATATATATATAATTAAGTTGTTTGATACAGTATAACTTGTCTAAACCGAATCCTGTATAAACCGGAAACTTGTTTATACCGATTAATTTGATTGGTCCCGGCAAATTTCTTAATAAACTATAGTACCCAAAACCTGCATAATCCGGAAACTGTATACTCTGAAAACCGGAACTGTCTAGGAAATGTTACTATACCTTTCTTTGAAAAATTAACTTGGGCAAACCGGCAACATGGGACTGATCATGAGGCGCCTAAGGGGATTTACCTGTATACCGGTATACTAAGGGCTAGATAGTGACAACTTTTCACTTTTCATTCGACGGTTTTGTTACATGTACATTGTATTTGTGAATACTTTTCACGGTCAATTCTAACAATAAAACATACACATAACTTCTGAGAGTTCATTTGAATGTAGCACACCGAGAGAAATGGATCATACATGTACACCTCAGAAACCAAGAAAACGTAGGATGGAATTCTGTGTTCTATCATGTACATATGTGAGAATAAATGTGCTGTAATAAAAATAACTTCTGATGATTTCCATGTGTATATATTGTGATAAGGTTCTGTCCTCTATAAACCGGACACCTGTTTAAACCGAACAAATAGACTGGTCCCTTTCACATCCAGTTTAGACAAGTTATACTGTACCTTTATCATATAGCCTTACATTAGAACTGTGACAGGGTATTTTGGAGTGGTTGGGGTTGTTAATTATTAGGACAGAGATTATTTTGGAGAGGACACTTTAGCTGTTGGCTCATACTTTTCTAAAATGGCCTTTCAAGAATTTTCTACTCATTTGTTAATTGCCCATTGAAATTTATTAAAATCTTGAAAAACACCCATTTCAGTCAAATAATCCTTGGAGGGTCAGTGAAAAGGAAGAAAGTGAGAAAATAGTGTTTTAGCAAGAGAGAAAAAAATGATGAGAAAATGGAGAAAATGCCATTCTATGTGGAGAGGAAGTGAATACACAGAGAGAGACTGATGAAAAATTATTGATAAAAAAGTATAGAAATAAGATTTCTTTTCACATATACGTTTTACAATATAATTTTTTACTATTTTGCTATTATGCTTTGTAAGACCATGACAAGGTTTATGGAAATAAAACTATTGAAATGATTTTTGCATCGTCATTGTGATTAAATTGTCGTTTACTTTTAGTCAATGAAAATCATCAGATGATAGGCTTGTCAAATCCAGTCCATGATCTGTAGGAAGTGTTGTCCCCGCCCTCCATCTGTTTATACAATTGTCACTACTTCTCAGAAAATAGTGATCTTTCTCACATTTCATTTGAAGGTCTTCAATAGGTCCCTTGTTAAGCAGCTGCATTTCACTAACAATCGTCTTAGATTTTGACACTAGAAATGTGTCATGCAATTTCTTCAAAAATGAAACAAATTCTTTGAACTTTCTGAGGTATAGTGACAACAAAGTTCAATTGTCAAAATCGATGATAGTCGCTATCTATCTTGTCCAATTAGTCTCAAAAATGTGGTAACAGGAATTTTTACTGGCAGACGAACTGCGGACAGAAGGCAAATTGACTATAAGAGGCCAGCACCTGTAATATTGGTGGGATAAAAAGGTTAACAAACATAAACAATTGAACCAATAATTTCATTGGTGCAACATATGCAAATGAAATTATCTCAAAATATCAACAATAAAAGTAAGTGTAGATCATTGTAGCTCTAAATCCATTTCTATGTTAAATGTAGTAGTACAGAGGACTCCACATAATCGAATAACGGTTATTCGAATATTTCGGTTATTTGCATAAAATTCTTTGGTCCCGATTTTTTCCTTCTTTATCTTTGTTTTTCAACTCCGTGTATTTGCATAGACTTTTACATGACCTCCGGTTATTTGAATAAAATATTTGGGAAATTCTAAAAATAAAATCGAATATTTTTCAATTTTGTAATATATCTTTAGCGAAATTCGCCGATATATGTTTCAAGATAGTCTACTTCGCTTTTACTAGAAATCATCCAGGTAACAGATTAACGTTATAGTATGGCTTGTTATTTTATGCATGAATCTGCAAAGGTATTCGACGCTGTTACGATTTACATCAGCAGCGGTTGATCATAACATCTAATTAAAGCATTTGCACTTTCAAATATGTTTATTTATTAACGTAACGTACCTTAGTTCGCGATCGGTTGGAGAAACCATGCTTCCTTACAACAATCGCCATTCATGTGTAGTCTCGTTCAACCAGAGTCTTGTTGACCGCGACAGACATGTGCGTATCAAGCGTCTCGTTGAACGAGACATAAAAGCATGCAAAGTCGGCGTGCAATGACTACCGCAAGTTTCGTACAATATGTAAGCTTAGGATACAAAAGATACTTGCTACGTTAATTGTTTCATTGCTACTTGAATATGCATTAATTTCTGAAATGTTATCAAGCTATTCGCCGCATAGATCAACAATACAGGGAGAATTCTCAAAAGACATTTAGGTCGAGTGAACGCATGGCTTCATCACCTGCCGCCATTTTCGAATTCATATGCACATGTGTAAAAGAAACTCTACTAGTTGATCGGCACTTTGAAGTTTAATCACGATCGTCAGTTTAAATAAACAAAGAAAAGACCAATATTGGTATTTATTGTGGTGGTACATTCAGGACATATACAAACAGATCTTTTATTGATTATCTACAAGACATAATATCCCCCTTCCCTGAACATAAAATCTGAAGAGGAGAGACATATGGGTATCAGTCTGTGTGCATGTCTCAACAGGGAAAAGCAGTGAAAACCCCATTTATCAACACAGATAAACCAAAAAGATATTTTCAAACACTGTCTTACATATCAGTCAACAATGTATAGCACTAAGCAGCGAAAAACCCCTGTATCAACTCTGATTTATCTTTTTGGCCCCTAAATCTACCAAAATTCAAATTAAGTATTTAGAAATTAAGTTGCTGCGTTTGAAATATCGAATACGCCCCAGATAAAAACTTAATGATACTTTTGTTGACAGAAAGTGTGTTTTTTGCTATATAACCATGGTAACTTTGCATAAATTATGCAAATTTGAAAATTTGGTAGATTATGTATAATAAAAATGGTTGTCATAGCAACTAGAATTGCTATATTACCTTATAGCACTATCAAATATGTCAGGTATGTAGTTAATATTTGAAATGCAAGATTTGCATCTTAAAGGTAGGTTTCGCCCAACCAAATAAATATTTTTTTTGTGAAATGCGATAAGCGGAAGAAAAGATGAAAAATACATATTAAATATCTCAATTTAATTTCTTTATGTGTTTGAGATTTAACAAATGTGTCTTGAATACAAAATTGAAGGAAATCCTTGATTTATTACGGTGTCCGTCAGACAAAATAATATGCAAATGAAGCTGCGATGGATTGTGTTGTCGAAGTTTGGCGCATGCGCATTGTCACGCACTAAAAGTAAACAAAATGGCTGAACGAAAGTGTGTGCGATGAAAAAAATATATCTGAATCGGCAACAAAGTGGAGGAAATAATAATGGATTCGGTAGCACCCTAGGATATCTATAGGGAATTAAATTCAGAGATGGCATGTAGCAATAGAAGAAACAGAAGCCACATCTCAAGCGGAACTTGCCGGGATCTGTTGGGACTCGTGTAACGGCATTGCACGTGGTGAGTTAAATTTCAACACATATGCCAGCGCACAAACAGCCGCGGACTAACTACGTGTATATTTGGTGTACAAAGTTAGCGAGCGTATGATATGATATGTATAAACAGTCCCTCTCGCTTCGATTTTTTGTTGTTGTTTTTTAACTGTCACTTCTATCCAGCTGCTTCTGTCTGACATTTTGTTGCACGCTTCCGTTTGTTGCTGCGGCTTTGTTTTTGAAAAAATACGTCATGTTCTATGTAAAGCTTGACTTCGCTCTATTTTTAGAGGAGTATTTTCCTGGTCAAGCTAGGCAACTGACCACCCATATTGTTCGCTGTATGCATTGAAAATAATCTGAAGATTATATCTATGTATAGGATAAATTTCAATTTCGTAGTCTTTATATTTCATTGGGCGAAACCTACCTTTAAAATAACAAACTGTGAAAAATATCGGATTTTGTGGGCCACAAAAGACCCTCCCAGATAACATGCCAATATTGGCCCGATGTTGGGTAATGGTCTTACGGTCGGGTGACCGCTGGCAGTCGGTGTACTATCAATGGCCCAATGTTGGCCCGATGAAGTACGACCAACGGTTGGGATGATAAAGTTGGCCCATTATTGGTCCGATGTTGTACGCCCAATGGTTGGCCTGCTTACATTGGTAAAATGTTGGCCCATTATTGGCAAATTGGCCGATTCTCAATACAGTTTCATTAGGCCAATGCGACGTGTGACAGAAAAAAAAAAAACTTTCAATAAAATAATGAAACAATGTTATGTACTACACACAGTTACCAGAATTTCTCTAATGACCGTGAGTTGATTTAAATGGTTTGTACCGTAAATAATGTAAATAAATAAAAAAAAACACTTTTTTTCTTTATATCCTAGGCCTATTTTATTTTTTGTCTGTGTGTATCTGCGAGATTCATTGCTTGAATTAAAATTTTTGCATATTTGACTCGGTCTTCTGGTCATATTTATACCATTACGTGTACAAGGATTTACAAGTAAGGCTAATTTCCGCTGGCGGGCACTATCAATGATCCACATCTGCTATGAGTCACGTGACTATTCCCGCCAAGACCATCCCCATCTATTTGTATCTGGACCACACTCTATAGCTAGTTGACCAGGAGCTGACCAGCACACATGAATTCATTTTGAGTTTTGCTGACATATAGGAAATACTTCAAGACCACATCAAAATTGTAAGTAGAGTTACTTTTGTTATAATATACTAGTTAATGATCAATAATAATGATATTATATCTGTTTTAACCAAGTACAGATTGTTTGGTGTATGTTTATAGTTCCATTTCCATGTTCAAACTAAAGCTAAACCTTTGCCAATTTATCAGTATTATTACACATGCCAAAAACATATTTCACAGAATTTGTGATCAGGTTGAAAGTGGTACATGTAGATGTAGATAATTAACATGTTTCAGTTATGAAACATGTGCATAATGTACATGCAACAACGAAATATATTATTTTTGAAAGGCTGGGAACGTCCTACTTAAAAACTCGGGTGGTTAACAATTAAGCTGATTAGGTAGTGGGCGGAAAGTATACTTATAGTGCATAGTGACCAGCCTCTGCTGCTGCATGTAAACATTACCACATGTGTCTAAATCACATGGTCAGTGTACGCATACACCTGTAGATGGCGAGAAAAGATTAAGTTGAATAACATCTCCACAGACATAATAACATTATTTCATAAGTAGTATAAGTTATTTGTCTGATATGATAAAGAGTTTGAAAGTTCTAATAAAGAAGTACATTTTACAGCATTAGAGCAAATTTAAAATTATACATCAGTACAGAAAATTCCTTTTCAATTATAATTAATGTTGCTATAATCAGGCTGTTTACGATCAAGCCTACTTTAGATAAGCAACTTAACAAGTGAAGAGTTATATAATTATATACAAGATTACAATTTTGAATACATAATCCAATGCTGAAATGGTTGTGATGTATAGAATAGATCACACTCCCTTCACAACATTCCTCTGTAACATGAAACTAAAATCACACATCCCTTATTTCTCTTCCGTCCATATCCTAAACACTGACCACTAGTCTCCCTCCAGGCACTTGGTAAGAAGGTTATTGATAACAAAACTATAGCATCACCTGATTGTGGTGGAAATCCCCAAAGTATGTGCAAATTTTGCTGCTTGGATATAGATAGTACACCAAATTTATAAGTATTCAAAACAATTAAGAGAACAATTGAAACAACAAGGGAGTCATTTGGCTTATAAGCTAATAAATAAATTAGTTTTAGGTTACAAGAATGATTGTTTCAGGAAGTTATGTTTTGTTTTTTTCTATTGTCACAGATTACCAACAATTGTCGCTACTTGCACTCGCCGGATTGAAACAACGAGTTTTTCAATTGGCAAGGAAAGGACACCAAGCCTCATTATGTGCAGTCATCACAAGTAAGTATAAAATTAGTCATTGTATAATGTCCATAAAGGGAAGACATATTATACTTTGTTCTGTCAAAGTTTGATATTGAAGCCATAAGTAGAAAATGCCTTAATCATAATGTAAAGTAATTATTACATATCAAAATTTAGTACTTAAACTGTACGATAAGTTAGCTGCATTTTGTTATCGAAGCAAAGCTTAGAAATGTGTTGGCAGAGAGTGAAAATTAAGCTCAGATATTGACATAAAAATGTAGAAATTTAGACTTGTGTTTAATGGTATACTCCTACAATATTTCTGTACAGTACATATCAATAGATGTATTTACTTTTTTATTATAGAGGCTGTAAGAAAAAAACAGAATGGCATCTAATGCAACAGATGCTGAAATTCACAACATCATAAAAGCCTGGCTTTGCACTTTTGGAGACAGAGAGGGAGGAAGCAAAGAAAGACAAAAACAAGAAGCTGGCCACTATATACAATAGTAGAGACTGTCCAAGAAAGTGGAGATCCAGATTAGATTAAACGTGTAAAATAATTCTCTTTGTGCCATTGGCTGGAATTCCTTTGGAGAGATTGACATTTTCCATAACTGACATTAAAAAAAACCCATACCAGTGAGCGCAAGTTATACAAGCTTATTTGGTGTTATTTCTTTTTATGTCCAGAGGAATTATAGTAAACTGTTATGAATACACAAACAATGAACATAGATTTGGGAAATACCACAAAAGGTTTGATCCATTAAAAACAGTTGGCATGCTCTTTAATCTTTATGATTTAAAAAAAAAATTCTTTTATTGTTTTTGAAGTAAGAAAAATACACTACAATGTTATTCCATATCTAATAGTTGCATTTTTCTTTGCTGACATTTTGATAATTTTAGAAATATATCATAACAGGTTATTTCATCATTTAATTAATATGGGTTAAGTTTTGGAATCTATATTTTTAATGTCATTTTAGGAAATATATATATATGGAAGAATATGAGCTTTTAAAGTCTATTTTGATCAATAGAAGCAATGTATTATCAAATGTTGAAATAACCTGTTCAGCTCATGTGGAATGGATTGGTGTTGCATTAATGAGAGAGGTATTTACTAAGCTTAAAATTAATTATTGCTTTAAAATTAATCGACCCAATGGATCAGACAAATCAACATCAGACCAGCATTGGGCCAACAGATAGCCGGAATTGGGCCAATGCTGGGCCAATATAAATGCTAACTTCTACATCGGCCCAATGTTGGCCTGACATTCAAAAGCCGACATGCCAACATTTGGCCGACATAGAACCGACACACTGGGCCGACAATGGACCAATTTGCAAATCAACAGCGGGCCAATGTCAACTGCCAATACTGGCCCGATGTAACTGCCAGCATTAGGCCAATATTGGGCCAACATTGCGATGCTATCTGGGCTTATACCATACTGTACCTAGTCCTTTGATAAACTCACATTACTGATTTTGAAAACCTTATTTAACCAATTCAATAATGTTAGGATTTTTTCAAAAACTGTCTTTACATACCAGTCAACAGGGTATATCAGAAAAAACCTTTATTAACTCTTATAAACATATATCATTGAATTTGATAAAGTCACATTACTGAATTTAATAAACCGATTCAACTAATAAATTTTCAAAAATTGTTTTAAATACCAGTCAACAATGTATAGCAGTGAAAAACCCCTTTATCAACTCTGATGAAAAATCATCAATTTGATAAACTCACATTACTGAATTTGAAAAACCTATTTAACTAAGTCAATAATGCTAGGATGTTTTCAAAAACTGACTTGACCTACATACCAGTCAACAATGTATAGCAGTGAAAACCCCCCTTTATCAACCCTGAAAGTGCTTAAGAAGTTATGTACATTGTAAATAATTTACTGTAATTAATAATTTAATATAGAAAATAGTATCCCTATGTCTTCAATGTACCACCATAATTTTCAAACTGTTCTAAAACAAGAGTATGATCATTTTCCTTAACGGTCACCTGAGTTCAACACTAATATATACTGGCCTTTGAAGTCGGTCAGTGACTTTATAAATTTGACATTTTAGCCCACCATCATCAGATGGTGGGCTATTCAAATCGCCCTGCGTCCGTGGTCCGTCGTCCGTCGTCCGTCCGTAAACAATGCTTGTTATCACTATTTCTTAAAAACTGCTGCAGGGATTTTGTTCAAACTTCACATGGAGGGTCCCCTTGGTCCATATTTGTGCCATACAGATTTTGAGGCTGATCGGAAAAACAAGATGGTCGCCAGGCAGCCATCTTTGATTTTGGCAGTTGAAGTTTGTTATCGATATTTCTTGAGAACTACTGAAGGAATTTTGTTCAAACTTCACATGGAAGTTACCCTTGGTCCTTATTTGTGCCATACAGATTTTGAGGCTGATAGGAAAAACAAGATGGCCTCCAGGCGGCCATCTTGGATTTTGATAGTTAAGGTTTGATATCCCTATTTCTCAAAAAGTGCTGAAGGGATCTTTCTCAAATTTAATATGTAGGTTCCCCTAGGGACCTAGTTGTGCATATTGCATTTTGGGACCGATCGGTCAACAAAATTGCCGCCAGGCAGCCATCTTGGATTTTTATATTCAAAGTTTGTTATCGCTATTTCTCAGAAAGTATTGAATGGATCTTTCTCAAATTTTACATGTAGGTTCCCCTAGGGCCCTAGTTGTGCATATTGTGATTTGGGACCGATTGATCAACAAGATGGCCACCAAGGAGTCATCTTGGATTTTGATGGTTGAAGTTTGTTACCGCTATTTCTCAAAAGGTACTGAAGCGATCGGTCTCAAATTTTATATGTAGTATGTTTGAAAAAGTTTAAAAAGTAGAGAAAAGATCCATCTTTCCTTTGTCAGATAAAGATCATTCTTTGGTGGGCGCCAAGATCCCTCTGGGATCTCTTGTTAATCTATGAAGAGTATTTGCTTCCTATAAACCTGTGAATTCAGAAGATTTTTTGAAATTTTAAGTCATTTTGACCCTGTTTGGCCCCGCCCCTCTGGTCCTCCAGGGGGTCAGCGAGGACTGATATGGATGTTAAGATACTATATCTCAGGCTAATCTCAGGCAAAGCCTCGTGCTTGACAACTTAAGAATCTTACCCCTCGGGTTGAGATTCTCCTGTCTCACCCCAAAGAGGGTGAAAGATTCTATTAATCTTACACAGGGTGGTGTAAGACATCTCACATGCGCTAGACAATAACATGACGTCATCAATACATGCGGCGTCTGCGTCGTGCATTGTCGATCATGTCATCAATTTTGACGCATAACAACGTTCCTGTGATAATGGCGCGATGGAAAAGCCTGAAAAGCGACGATAATTTCAGATTTTCCCTATTAAGTATGGGAAAAAAAGAATAAAACATTGATCTGTCAATTGAACAGGGATATCTCAACCCCCGTGAAAGATTTTGGCCATCAACCCTCGATAAGCCTCGAGTTGACAGCCAAAATCTTTCACTTGGGTTGAGACATCCCTGTCCACTTGACAGACCCATGTAAGATTATATTACTACACACAGACTGTGCAGGGAAGCCTCTGCAATCAACCTCAACAGGGTAGCTCCATTCTGCCAGCCCTGTTCCCTCATTCCATCAGCAATGCCTCATTCTTTGTCCTCTTTCTTTTGTGGGCTTCACTGCACCTTTCCTCCCATTGAACTGTAAGCTCAATGATGATGATTTTCTTCGATCCTGGTGACCAAAGAACCATATCCGGTCTGAAGTTGGTAGGAACAATATCCGGAAACTTTAATCTCTGGTTGAGATCTACAGCCAGTCTCCAGTCCCCTGCCTGGCTGATGATTCCGGTTGATTTATCAGATCTTGATGTTCTTCTTTCCCTTTCCCTCAAAAAACTAATCTGTGTATGAATGGGCCTTGGTTGATTGGACCTGGTGTTCTTGCGTTCTTTCTCTAAAATATCTGCAAGCTCCCTTAGGACTTTGTTGTGGTGCCATGTATATCTCCCCTGTACTAAGGCCACATGACAGGAGGTGAGTATATGTTGTAGAGTTCCTCTCTGTCCACACAGAGGGCAGTCTGGTGTTTCTGCAAGGTACCATATATGGATATTTGCTGGTGTTGGTAGTACATCATACACAGAACGGAGGAGAAATTGCAGTTGGAATTGCGGATACATGTACTTCCAGATTTCTGTTCATGATAGTACACGTTGTTCTGTGTCCCACCTTGTCCAGGGCCCCCTGGACGCCCAGTTCCACTGCCTTGGTCTGCGACATCTGTTTTCTTCCAGAGAGTGGTTTTAGCTGCTACAAGGCCCTGTCTCCCTACAACGGTTGTCACCACGATGTCTTTGTGTCGCAACCGGCTCTCTGCTTCCCTGACTGCCTTTGATGCCGACCACTTCCTGTCAGTGCGTACTTCTACGCCTGCTAACCGCACCTTCTTATCCTTGGACTCTTTTAAAGCCATGTTGAGCCTTGCCTTGCCCGTCTTGAACTCTTCAACTAATGAAGAGAGAGTAAGTTTGAGTTTTGCCGTCCTGCTGTATAAGCCTACTGCAGTAAAGCTTGGAGATACTCCCAACCACTTCCTTAGATGTCGATTGATGGTTCGCTCCATCCTCTCCATTGTTGCCGTTGTGATCTCATAGAGCATCAGGGGCCAGGCTAGGCGTGGCAAGAGACCATGCTGATAAATCCATGCCTTGAATTTCCCCGGGAGACCTGTTCTATCTATGCTTCTCATCCCTTCCTGGACCTGATGTTCTATTTTCTTGATGTTGCTTTTGTCACCGAGTGATTCATCAAACCACTTTCCCAGGCATTTGATGGGGTTTCCGATTATTGTCGGTATATCCTCTCCCTGGATCTTTAGTTGGAACTGTCTGGTTACTCTGCCCTTCTTTATTATCAGGGATCTTGATTTTTCTGGGTTTGAAGGTCATTCTTGCCCAAGATGGTGTTTCCTCTAGGGCTATCAGTATCCATCTTGCCTGGACATGGGTGTCTGTAGTGATGGTCAGATCATCCTTTAAAGCCTCTGTTTGGTGGCTGCCTAATGTTATTGGATGTCTTTGGACCTCTCGACTCCCTTTCTCCAGCTTGGATGATCATCTTCATGCCCATTACGAAGAGGATAACTGAGATAGTACATCCTGTCATGGTACCCTTCTTCAACTCCTGCCAAGATGTTGTATATGACTTGGTTGAAAATCGGAGATGTGTCCCGGTGAAGTAGCTTTGGATCAGTCTACTAAAGTGCTCTGGAATATGGTAATGTTCCAAAGCCTCGTGTATCAGCATATGAGGAATGGTTCCATATGCGTTTGTAAGATCAAACCATATCACAGTGAGGTCTTTCTTGTTGACCTTGGCTTCCCGGATCAGTTGGGTTATGATGCTGGTGTGTTCTACGCACCCTGAGAATCCAGGTATTCCTCCCTTCTGTACTGGTACATCAATATACTGGTTCTCTGCCATGTATGTTGTCAGCCTCCTTGCTAGAAAAGAGAATATCTTCCCTTCTACATTCAGTAACGAGATGGTGCGAAACTGGTTGATGCTCTCCTAATTTTCTTCCTTTGGTACGAAGCAGCCCTTCGCCTTTTGCCAGCAAGACGGGATCTCTTTCCTTTCCTCCATATGACTCTGAGAATTTCCACAGGTGCCTCGAAATCTTCGGACATCTCTTATAAACCTGTTAAGGGATTCCATTGGGCCCGGGTGATTATCCTGATCTGGCTTTCTTTACAATCTCTTGGACCTCCTTCCATGATGGTTTCTTGCCGTCCAATCGTATCCCTGGTTCTGGCACTGCCTCTATCCTTTAACATGGGCCTAGTGGTCACCCTGCTGTTCATCTCCGTGTGTTTCTGATGGTTACCTTTCTACCTCTTCTATAGAGCTCTGCAGTGACCCTGACTTAGACCCTTCCAGTGTTGATTTGGTAAGTCTGTATGGGTTTGCTATGAACCTAGCCCTCTTTTTCCCTCTCTCTTTTCTGGCTTTCCGTATTCTCTCTGCTCTTTGGAGGTTGTTCCTCTTCTCTCTGAGAATAGCTCTTAAATTGCTTAGACCAATCTTCTCCTCCTCATTTGCTGTCTTATATTGCTTGGTGATAGTCCTGATTTCCATTCGAAGGTTGAGTATATCCTTTTGGGGCCTGTTGGATGTTACATGTTCCTCCTTTCTGCTACCACCTTGCTTTGTTCCAAAGCGCTCTAATCCCACAGCGTACACTAGTGTTGACAGTGATGTTATCTTCCGGTGTACGTTGCCAACCAACGTCCTCTGCAAGATCGTATCAAGGTCGCTGTCAAATGCTTCCCATCGTTTATCTTCTGAAGATGACCACTGTACTGCCTCCTTCCTGGTCTTTACATTTTCCTCCTTGTAAGTCTGAGTTGGGTTTTGACTACCTGGCTCTGTTTCAATATAGTCCTGATCTACTTCAGTGGGTAGGAGGTCCTCAGCACTGTGATGTTCTTCCTGGCTGGAGTCCCCTCCATCTCATTAGTGTTAGCTGTACTCTATAAACTATAGTAAATTGACCCCCTCCCCAGGAGGAAACGTTGGACCCCATGCAGAGTCATATAATTCATAATTTTTGTGAAGGACCTTTGGACCTTTCCATCTATGAAAAAAATTTGATTTAGCCTATTTGACCCCTTTCAGCTCCGCCCTCTGCCCCCAGGCCTAGAGGGTCGGCCAGGACCAACGATTTGTAAGTGAGTCTCATATAAGTCCTTGGCCAGGACCAATATGGATATATTAAAATGCTATCTCAGGCTAATAATTATAACCAAGTTTGACTCATTTCCTACGAAAATTGAGCAGAAACTGCTCATAAACGTGTTTTCCCTTTATAGTAAACTTGATCCCCTCCCCAGAGAAACACGAGACCCCATTTTACCATTTCCAGAATTTCAGAAGAAGACATTTGAAATTTTAGCCTATTTGATCCCTTTTGACCACGCCTCTAAGGCCCCTGGGGACGTCAGTCATGGAAAATTTGTTAATAGGATTCAATGCCCATCTCATACTGATAATTCTGACAATATTTGACTCATTTCCTATTACAAATGACCAAATAATGCTCATAAATGTGTTTTCCGTATATGTACTGGGATAAGTTACAGTTTATATAATTATGGACCCATCAGAGTGTCCATATACCATTTTTAGACGTCACGTGTTAGGGTAGCCCGAGATACTCTGGCCCTGACACCAGACTTAGACATAATGACAGATAGATGGCTGGCGTAGGGCCAGAGCGCAGTAGTACTCGAAAACCTGGAATAAGCCGACACCGTTTGGTATCTGGTCAGGTCATCTCCGATTCAGCTGCTTACAAAACATTACTGCCGAGAATCGTCCCTTACCTTGGTCTTTTCAACAAATGAATATTTTTTCTACCCATACCAATCCATTTTACCACGCATGCACCTCATATTATCTCAATACAGTAGCTTCTTTTCCGCAGTTTGAAATTTCCCTCCTCGCCGTCGCCATTTTCTCATATTATGCAAAGCTACTGTATTAATATGATATGAGGTGCATGTGTGGTAAAATGGATTGTCATGGATAGAAAAAAATATTCATTTGTTGAAAATCCAATAAAAGGGACGCTTCTCGGCGGTAATGTTTCGTAAGCAGTCTGAATCGGAGATAGGCTTATTCCAGGTTTTCGAGTAATATTGCGCTCTGGCCCTACGCCAGACATCTATCTGTAATAATGTCTAAGGCCGTTTTCGTTTATTCGGGACAACCGGTTCGACCGTTGGTTAAAGTCATTATTTCAAGTATAAATCCTGTTTTTGATACAGGCCTGTGTGACGTTTCTAAATGGGTTCGTCACTTATAGTGAATGATCTTGGTTAGTGACTAGTCTACAGAAGCAAATATATACAGATATGACTACTATTTGGTAGCGTTAAACATTATATAAATTCCGAGCGATTAACAATGGACATAACTTCATATATAAGTATATATACAGTGGTCTGCCTGACCATCGGCACCTGGTCTTAATGATTGGGTATATAACAAACAATCTATATTCACTGACTATCCTATAGTCGTCAACCACCCCGTGGTCACTGACCGTGTCGCTGACTACCGTGTAGTCGTTAACCACCCTGTGGTTACTGGCCTAGTCGCCGACTATCGCTAGCCGGTGACTCTCGACAACAGTTGTCGCTGACTACCTTGTAGTCGCTGACTACCTATGTAGTCGCTAACCACCTTGTGGTTATAGGCATATAGTCACTTAGAACGAATAATCATACCCTGCCTCCACTCCGGTTCCCGGCAGGGTATGAATTCCACCCCGTTGCCGCTAGTGTTGCAAGCCCCGCTGTGATTCACATGCGCACTTTGAGACTGATAAAAATATATTTTTCGGATAATATCCTTATGTAACTGTATTGTTACGACAACTATGATCAATATTCAATTCACAAACCTTTCGATTATAATGTTTCATCAACTATTAGTGGTAAAATCCAAGGCAAACACAACACACGTATAATTCTGTTCAAATACGCCGCCATGTTTGATTTACCGGAAACCGTGACGAAATGAAACACTCAACAGGTAAAATATGTTTAAACGTTTTTAAAAGCCAACAAACTAAGAATAAACATGGTGGAACTGAAAAAATGTAAGTATTATTTAAAATTTAGCGAAAAAAGAATTTTTAAAGTTCATGTTTAAAACTTTATGACATTATATTTCTTTCGTAGTGAAAATTTGTAGGTCATTCCATATATGGTACCTAGTTGCCATATTTGGAGCGCGAGACATTCTAACGAGAAGCATCATGGCGGCCAAGTGAGCCGTGTCGGAGATGTGAGCCATTCAAAAGTGCTTTAAAACATAATTTAGACATGGAGGTGGGTAAATAAATAATCAGTTTATCTTTAAAATGTTTGATATTGTTGAATTTAATTACCAAATTACATGACACACGTGAAATGCAACATTTTCAGCGCTGGCTGTTTTGCAACACTACGGTCAATGGGACGGAATCGTAGCTCTGACGACGACCATTTGTCAGAAATCTTCCGTCCGTCGTTCAGAGCTACGTCATCGCAGCTAATAGTCACTGTCCTGTGACTCCCGACAACTATTGGACAATAAGCACTTAAAGTGTAAGGTAGAGCAGTTAGAATCTAAGGTTGATTATCTCCAGAACTCCTTAGAGGAATTGGAGCAATACGGGAGACGTACATCATTAAGGTTTCACGGGGTGCCTATGGGTCATGAAGAAATGCAGTTGACTGACGATAAGGTGGTGGATATCTGTGTGAGCAAACTTGGTGTGAATATCAATAAAGAAGATATCAATAGATCACATGTCATCGGTAAAGTTACGGATGGTAAAGCCCAAATTATATGTCGTCTACGTAATTGGAAGGTTAAAAACGAGATCTACCAAGCAAAAAAAAAGTTGAAGACTCGAGATAAAACGGACAAAATTTTCATATCTGAAGACCTCACACCAACTCGCCAAACAATTGTCCGACGTCTTGGTAAGGCCAGAAAGTCTAATGAAATTCACTCTTACTGGACCAATGACGGACGTATTTTCTACAAAGTCGGGCAGGATTCTAGAAAAATCATTGTTAAATCAATAACAGATATCGCGCATCTTGCCACTGACATTGATCAAGCAGATGGCTGAACAGGTCACTTTCAAAGTATAAATACCCAAATGACATTAATTTTCATTTTTGTTTGTATTCAAATTTATGCATATGTAAATTGTACAATTGGTGTTTACACTTATCTTATGAGATAACCTGCTTATGTATTCTTATGAATAAGTGACATTTAATTGATATATGGAACATCTACACTGGTATCCAAATGGTAAAAGATATTTCTACATTGGTATCTGGATGGTATAGGATATTTTTACATTGATATCTGAATTGTATTGACTACTTTTTACATTTGTATCTGAATGGTATAAGATATATCTGCATTACTATCTAAATAGTGTAGGGATTTTCTACATTGACATCTAAATGGTATAAGAGATATCTACATGAGTATCTGAATGATATAGATGATATCTACATTGATTTTTGAATGGTATATATGTCTACATTAATATTTGATTGACATAGGAGATTTTGATATTGGTATCTGAATGGTATAAGGAATTTCTATATTGGTATGTATCTGAATGGTATAGGAGTCTTCTACATTGGTATCTGAATGGTGTATGATACATCTACAATGGTATTTGATTTGTATAAGATATATATGCATTGATATCTGAATGGTATAAGAAATATATACATGAGTATCTAAATGGTATAGGATATTTCTACATTGGTATCTGAATGGTATAAGATATATCTGTAAATGTATTTGAATGGTATAGGGTATTTCTATGTTGCAATCCGAATGATATAAGAGATATCTACAACGGTATATAAATAGTAAAAGATATCTCTACATTGGTATCTGAATAGTACATGATTTAAATACGTTGGTATCTGAATGGTATAAGAGATATTTACATGGGTATCTGAATGGCATAGATGTCTACATTGATATCTGAATGATACAAGATACATCTACATCGGTATCTGAATTTGGTGGGTTTTGTTTTCTTTTTATTGTGATGTATAATATCACTTTGGGCCTGATAAAGTTATTTTTTGGTAAATCACATCATCAATCCGATAGTTATTTGTCTTAATATGCAAAATTGAATACTACATTGTGTCCCCTAGAGATTGAATAGCATTAAATTGTATAGTATATATAGGAACAATTATAATAATACCACATAAGATCTTTCTTGTGTGTTTTTTGGTGTCGGTTTTTGTGTTTCTATTTTGTTATTTTCAAATGCTTCAATGCGCTCAATTGTTAAAAACATTAATTAAAGTTGAATTTATCCTCATTGTTGTTACAAATATCCCATGTGAAAATGTACATACAAAATGTTTATGTTTTTTTCTCTGTTTCTCTATTTATGTATTTTTTCTCTAAATACGAAGTGTTGTTACCTTGACCTAGAACAATTAACCACGTGCCTTTCTGTAGTGTACCTTATCCGGTTTTTCCAGCGTTTATGTGTGAGTGCGTCCGTGCGAGACCTTGTGCTATATTTATGCTATGACAATGGTTAACAGGCGATATATCTGCGATTTGGCATAGGGTTTCAATCGGTTGCTTCTATTGCAAAGCGTATGGAGGACCAAATTTTAAAAAGAGTCGATATATTATAAACGTTAATTTCGATTTCTTTGCCCATGAACATGTTATTTATCGTGACCTCTTTGTTTCTAGTATAAAAGCCAGTTTGGCATCTGTAATACTTATGTGCTTACAATCACATTTTAAGAATATTAATTTTTGTCATATTTTATTACTATTACTCTTTTTAGACATGGATGTAGAAAAAAATCCAGGTCCAACTGAAAATGAATTGTCTATATTCCACCTGAATACACGAAGCATAAGGAACAAATTAGAATACATAGAAAATATTTGTGATGAGTTTAACATTGTTTGCTTTACAGAAACACACTTAGATGATCGGGTGCCTTCATCTGATTTAACCCTATCGGGATTCATGGAGCCATTTAGGAAAGATAGAAATTTTGCTGGGGGTGGAATTTTAGTCTACTACTCTGATTTCTTAAAATGCATACGGAGAGATGATTTAGAATTTCAAGGCGGAGAAGTAATCTGGATTCAGGTGGAAATAGCACGTCAAATTTTTTTTAATCTGTACTGTTTATAGACCCGAAAACTCACGTCATCCTTTTTGGGAGAATTTTAAATATTCAGTTGAAAAAGCTTCAGAAAGTACACCAAATGTTATTATTGTTGGTGACATTAATATTGATATGTTAACTCTATCAAATAATCACATTTTAAAGCAAATTATGTTGGAGCTTGACTTAAGCAATGTTATAAATGAACCGACCAGGTATGGGGCCACAAGACACAGTTTACTCGATCCAATTTTGTTAAGTGATATTTCGAAATGTATAGATTCACATGTAATTTCAGTTGATCGTTATATCAGCGACCATGACGCATGTGTCGTATTTTTATCTACGCCTATTAGCCTTTCACGAACCTATATTCGTGAAGTTTGGTCATACAAACATGCAAATTTTGAAAAATTAAATATATTAATAAATTCTTTTGACTGGGAAACATATTTTTCTAATTACACGTCAATTGATATTGCGAGCGTTAAATTTACCGAACAGTTTTTGTTATTTGCTAAAGAATGTATACCAAGGAAAAAGTATATATACGACCACATGATAAATTATGGATGAATTCTGATCTGCGGAAAGCCATCCGATTGCGAGATAGGCTACACAATGCAGTTAAACGAGTTAAGTCCGCATCCAACATCGATAAGTTTAAAAGACAACGTAATAAAGTCAATAACATGAAAAAATATGCTAGAGAAGTTTTTTATGAAAATGTGGGCGATGTTATTGATAATCTTAATACTAGTGATCCTAAAGCATATTGGAGATTGGTAAGGAAAATTTTTAAACAGTCGAACAACAAAGAAGCTATACCACCTTAATTAAACGATGATACGGGAAATGTAGAAATAGGTGATTCTGAAAAGGCAAACATTCTCAATAAATACTTTTGTTCTATTTCCACGATAGATGACAGAAATAAACCTCTGCCTATTTTTGAATCTCGTACAGAATCTGTGCTTGAATCTGTTGTGGTAACCAGTAATGAAATTTGTGATATTTTAAAAATTCTTAAATTAGGTAAAGCATCTGGTCATGATAATATTAGTCACCATATGTTAAAATATACTGCAAATACTGTGTGTAAGCCATTGGCTCTTCTATTCAATATGTCATTAAATCTTAATATTTTTCCAGAAACTTGGAAAAAAGGTATTGTTCTACCCCTATTCAAAAAAGGGGATAGGCATTTGGTATCCAATTATAGACCTATAACGTTGCTATCTTGTCTAGGTAAAGTTTTTGAAAGAGTTATGTTCAAACATATTTACAATTTCTTTTTTGAAAATTCATTGTTTTATGAAAAACAGTCTGGTTTTATGATGAACCATTCAACGGTTCATCAATTAATAGAAATGTATAATACTATATGTTGTTCACTTGAACAAAAGAAACATGCCTGTCTTATATTTTGTGATATCTCCAAGGCATTTGATCGAGTATGGCATAAGGGTCTGTTATTTAAATTGAATGCGTATGGCATAAAAGGTAATTTGCTTAATTGGATGAAAAGTTATATATCAGGTAGACAACAGCAGGTAATTGTTAAAAACGAATATTCCAGCACAGGTTGCACCAATGCTGGAGTCCCACAAGGAAGTGTGTTAGGGCCTCTTTTGTTTTTAATATATATTAATGATATAGTTGACAATTTAGATAGTGTATCACGTCTATTTGCTGATGACACTTCTTTGATGTATTCTTCATCCTCTGTTCACGATATTGAATTAAATCTTAATAGAGATTTAGATAGATTAAACAGATGGTCTCTAGATTGGCTCACTAAATTTAATCCTCAAAAAACGGACGTTTTACTAGTATCCAACTCTGAAAACCTGCATCCCTTGCAACTTTCTTTTGGTGATGAAATTTTAAGATGCGTTGACAGTCATAGGCACTTAGGTGTGACATTTAGTGCAGATGCTAAGTGGTCGTTACACATTTCAGAAATTCAAAAATCGTGTATGAAAAAACTTTCGGCATTACGTAAGTTAAAAATTTTTACTCAATAGGAAAACTTTATTAAGGATATATAAAGCATTTGTGTTGCCTGTGTTGGAATATGCGTGCGAAGTATGGGATGGTTGCTCTCTGGGAGATGTTAACAAACTCGAACAAGTGCAGCTTGAGGCGGCAAGAATCATAACGGGTATGCCATCCTTCTCAAGTAAAGACTCACTCTATTTCGAAACTAATCTTGTACCTCTAGTAAAAAGAAGAAAAAAATAAAAAAAAACTTATTCTAATGTATAAACTCCATAATAACCTAACCCCATCTTATCTGACCAATATCCTTCCTCCTAAAGTTGGAGAGCGATCCGCCTACAACATGAGAAATAGAGAAAACTATGTTATTCCGAAAGTTCGTTTGTCATGTTCACTTGAATCTTTCTTGCCATCTTCTATTAGATTATGGAATGATTTGCCTAGCAATGTCAGAGAGCAGCCATCCGTTCGTACCTTCAAAACATTGATACAATCTGATGTAAATTCTTTACCCGTTTATTATTTTACTGGGAAAAGGAAGTTTAATATTTTACATACAAGATTGCGACATTCGTGTAGCAGTCTGAACTATGATTTGTACAGAGTAAATATAATTAACGACCCATCATGCGCATGTGGTAATCAATGTGAAAATGCAACTCATTATTTTTTTGAATGTAGTCTTTATACTAGGCAAAGGGATGTTTTATTCCGTAATGTTTCACAATATGGTAATATTTCAATTAATATTTTGCTTTATGGTGCTCCACACTTGTCCAACATGGAAAACCAAATGATATTTCAATGGGTACAAACCTTTATTAAAGATAGTGCTAGATTTTAGGTCAAGTCTGTAACAACAAACTCATTTTGATTTTTTTTCTATTTCTTCTTCAATATTTTCTGTATATATACATAATTATATGATTGTATGCTGTCAAAGTATTGTATATACATGTATTATGGAGAAGGCATTATTAAGTTGTGATAACTTGTGCCTAATCCATTATTGTATTTTTGACAATAAAAAATATGTTTGAATCGAAAAATCGTTGTCGCCGACTACCTTGTAGTCGCTGACTACGTATACCTATGTAGTCGCTAACCACGCCGTGGTTACTATAGGAGATTTCAGAATAGACTGGTTCCCGCCTCAGTTACCTCCCTTGCGTACGCTTCACTGAGGACCGGTAGCGAGTAGCCATCTTGAGTGAGAATTCCAACTCCAGAGTAGTGCGCATAATTTCTGCGCATGATATGTCATCATGGAGACGGCTACTTCCGTTAAGAGAAAATAACGTCATTAACGTCGTTCCTATGAACACACTAAACTCTGTTAGCACGAAATGATTTCAAAACTTAAGATCTTATTTAATTTTGTTTATATATCGTTCAAATAAATTATTTATTCTTTACGTTAAGATCCGTCGCTTCGTGCGTAAAGGGGTTTCCCACGTCTAAAAAAAAAGTGATACCAGCGAACCGGATATGTAGATTGACCAATCAAAAAAATCATCATGGTTACCCGCTACCGGTCCCTAGTGAGCGGAGCGCAGCCTGGCGGAGAGTAGAGAACTAAGGGAAGGGAACCAGTCTAATTTCAGAAAAGATGGCGATGACGTCACACAAAGGTACATCCGGGCGCTCAAAGGTACAACTCCGTATATCTGTACACATTAAAGCCCCATTATGTTTTGGGGTGAAAAAATATCGTCATAAAGTACCAAACTTTGCTGAATAGTAGAGCATATATCCTTATGAAAATATCTGCTAATAAAAAATGCCCAACATTTCCATGTTTTTAAAAAACAATAGAAAACCCCTCTTCGGAGAGGGGGAAATCCGTAGTTCCGCCCCAGAGCCAAAACAATCTAGTACGCATGCGTAGGCACAAAAAAGTGGAATTTCCCTAACAAACTTCAACATCGTGCATGGCGAACGCACTGATGACTCGCCAAATACGTGTCAGCGAACACACATGGGTCCGTTCATCACCACTTGCACGTTCCTTCAAACAACGACAATTTAGCGGTCAAGTTGCATTGCTCGTTCGCGATCGACTGCACGTTATAATTACGATCCCACGCATTCCACGCGTGGACCTACAAATACATGTTGTACTTGCATGTATTTACATGTAGTTTCTATATAAAACTAGGCTAAAACTATTCAAAAAGTGTTTGTTCTTGAATGGAAAGCAAGCAATTAACAAAATTATAATTGCAATGGTATTTGCTGATCTTATGTATTTTGTAATAAAGATTTATAGATGCCTATAGGGTCTAATCTAGCTTTGTTGAAATGTACATGGAAACCGAACACACGTTTGTGTACATCTTACCTGATGAGGCCTCCCACGGGATGACTCGCCAAACTCATAAACAAATGAAAGTAAACACAAACACGCCATGTCGTTACCTGCTATATAGATATACATACATACAGTTCTACTCCGTCGCAGACCGATCGCGAGCATGTACATGAAACTTAGACCAGTGTTTGAGACAACATGTAGGGTCAACGACGATATCGGCATTATCGGATATATCAATGACAAGTGATCATGATCATGAATTACTAACTGAGTACAATCCACATAGTAGCATAAGATCATTATTATGAACTTTGTAATTACTACATGCAAAAACATATATACATAATATATGTTTATGCTACATGTAAAGATACATGTATATGAACCACAGGTGTTTGGCTCTATAGACTTTTTTTTCTCTATATATGATATATACATGTACAAATGTATATGTAATACTGTGTCAATATATAAAGAGAGAAAAAATGTCTATAGAGCCAAACACCAGTGCATGAACCACATATGTAGGCCAATGTGATTCATTTTATCTCATAATTCATTGCATGCACGGGACAGGAAAAGGAATGCATGTACAAAATGTAGAATAGTTTGGTTTGATTGAATAGTACTAATTAAAAAATGGAGTATAAAAACAGTCCGTTAATGATTTCTATACAGTTCATCAAGTGAAGAAGATCTGATGGAAAAGTATACCAAAACAGCTAAAGAAAACCTGGATCAGTCCTTCATTAAAAGCAGAGAAAATGGGGAAATATCCGTTTAAATAAGACTGGTAAAGTCCTAGCAGGCATCACGAACTTATTTTTTCTCACATATTTTATACAAATCGAACTTTTCCTATGAAAACAAATGGGCTGAATGCTAATAAACATAATTCACGTTCAGCGTAAAATGGAATGCACACTCGTGAAATTAGAGAAATTTCAGTTTCAATTTCCTTTTCCTTTTTACTACGTACATATAAGAATTACGTACCGACGGCAAATGATAGTCCACCAGGTAGTATCAAGGGTCAAGATGATATATGTTGTGTCTTTTTAATGATGAAACTCCAATAGTCTGACAATATTTATATCCCCTTAGTTCACTCTAATACTGACATTTGTACTAATACTACGACAGTTTTGAGTCCTACAAAAATGTTGCCTATATTTAAAATGCCCATACGATAATTAGGACTCATGCACCTGGTTATCACTACTTGATGTATATAATGATCCTTTTCTAAATACACGAAACGTAATCGAAAAACATTTAATCAGCAGTTAATTATATATAAATGAAATCTCGACAGGTATCGGTATATAGATACAACATACAGATTGATGTATCTCGACTAGCGTCGATTCCAGTGATCTTTCATCTATATGTACATGCATGTACTATCACATATTTCATAGACGAATATCGTTATAAAATACCCAAAGAATAAATAGAAAGCAGTTATAATACATGTATATAGTAAGCTATTAGTCCACCTCTTTACGTATGTTCTAAGTATTTAGATATACTGTGCTCTCCTTACTCTCAAATCATGAATAGACAGTAGCATCATGGTATTTATTTATCTATATATAGTTTTGGATTAATACTGTATTTATCTCAAATTATTACACGAGAGGAAAGAAAATCAACCGATCATCACCAAAAATGACACGGCCACGTGTTTATATTTGTACGATAAAATACCCCATATGGTGCCCCATGTATGCATTTCACTATTTATATCCAGTATTTTTCGATTAATACGTATTATGTATTAAGCTTTATATAAACTATATGTAACCTTTGACAGGACACATTTATAATCTGTGGAATCTAATATGTATCATATACTAAACAATTATAGAACATTGTATTGCTCACCGTTTCCTCAAAACTGCCCTCTGTCTCGGCCATGCCGATGCATACGCAATAGAAAGATATAATTTTAAAAAAGATTGTATCGTACAATTTCTCATTGCATATAACTTTGATAGTCCATGGTATAAAATAAAAACTGTCGTTTTCTCAACGTAACACAAGCCACAGGAGTTTGACGTTCTATCAATAATATATAGTATAAATATATATAAAAAATACCCCTATATACTATATAAAAACACCAGGAATGAAATGCATCGCTGGCCAAAATTTTCACCACCTTCGGTAAAAGTTCTGTAAAATTTGTTCTGAGAAATGTCTGCATGTGTCACCGTGCCTATAATACAATAAGATGTTATTCTTCACATATATCAACACTAACCTGTTCAAACCCCATCACAATAAGTTTAAATCCCATGTCATTTTTAGTTTGCAAGATTTCGCGAACATATACTACATAAGTTCCGCAAACACTCCAAACCTGTTCTATAAGTGACCCCATATCTACATTACATAAGTTTATTTTTTTCAGTGAAATAAAAAGTCAGTTTTCAAGGGAGAGCACTCAAAATGGAACAGATGGAAAGAACTGATTTGCAGATTCGGAACGGATAGATGTATAATGGAGGTTAAGATATTAAAAATTTCGTGGTATTTGTGTCATTATGTGTTTTTAGAGGAGATGATTTATCACAGTTAACTTTTAAGTATTTAATATCCGCCCATGAGGTTCTTGATTTGGATTCAGACCCAATGTCATGTTTTTAATATCCCATCCATCTTGATGGCCGCCCAGGCATGGACTGCGGGAACCATAACAAAGTGGCCCCGAATAACTGCAAACTTTTCAAAATTTTTGAACAGGTTAGTGTTGATATATGTGAAGAATAACATCTTATACAAATCAAACTTCACATGGAAGGTCCCCTTGGTCCCTAGTTTTGAGGCTGATCGGAAAAACAAGATGGCCGCCAGGCAGCCATCTTTGATTTTGGCAGTTGAAGTTTGTTATCGATATTTCTGGAGAACTATCGAAGGGATTTTGTTCAAACTTCACATGGAGGTTACCATTGGTCCCTATTTGTGCCATACAGATTTTGAGGCTGATAGGAAAAACAAGATGGCCGCCAGGCGGCCATCTTGGATTTTGAAAGTTAAGGTTTAATATCCCCATTTCTCAAAAAATGCTGAAGGGATCTTTCTCAAATTTAAAATGCTGAAGGGATCTTTCTCAAATTTAATATGTAGGTTCCCCTAGGGCCCTTGTTGTGCATATTGCATTTTTGGACCAATCGGTGAACAAGATGGCCGCCAGGCCGCCATCTTGGATTTCGATATTTAAAGTTTGTTATGGCTATTTCTCAGATAGTACTGAAGGGCTCTGTCTCAAATTTCATATGTAGGTTCCCCTAGGGACCTAGTTGTGCATATTGCATTTTGGGACTGATCGGTTAACAAGATGGCCGCCAGGCAGCCATCTTGGATTTTGTTATTCAAAGTTTGTTATCGCTATTTCTCAGAAAGTACTGAAGGGATCTGTCTCAAAATTCATATGTAGGTTCCCCTAGGGCCCTAGTTGTGCATATTGTGATTTGGGACCGATCGGTCAACAAAATTGCTGCCAGGCAGCCATCTTGGATTTTTATATTCAAAGTTTGTTATCGCTATTTCTCAGAAAGTGTTGAATGGATCTTTCTCAAATTTCACATGTAGGTTCCCCTAGGGCCCTAGTTGTGCATATTGTGATTTGGGACCGATTGATCAACAAGATGGCCGCCAAGGAGTCATCTTGGATTTTGATAGTTGAAGTTTGTTACCGCTATTTCTCAAAAGGTACTGAAGCGATCTGTCTCAAATTTTATATGTAGTATGTTTGAAAAAGTTTAAAAAGTAGAGAAAAGATCCATCTTTCCTTTGTCAGATATAGATCATTCTTTGGTGGGCGCCAAGATCCCTCTGGGATCTCTTGTTATATAGATATAGGGGTATTTTTCATATATATATATACTCAATCTCTCCCAGAGTGCATTGCAGTTACCCTTCATTTATCTCTGTCAACGGCTCACGCACTACCAATCTAGTGACCTCGAGGTCAAGTTATTTTTACATGTTCCAACATGGCGGCCCCCATACACACGTATCCGAAGAAAGAAACAATTATTGGTTGTTTATATTTGACCATAAATTCGGCCTCTAGACTAACACGTTTTTTCACTTTCCGGGTAGAAAATGTGCTTCCTTTAATTTGGAAATTTTATCCTCCGAGCTTATTTCAAATGAGACAGTGTACAACTGCAAATGACACAGGCCTTCCGACTGTAGAAGCTGCTTCACACTTTAGAAAAGACGAGTTAAGAATTCGTAAAAAAGGTAAAGGAAGGAGCAGAGCGAGTTATTGCCAGGGGTAACATATACATCTAAACGTACTGCATTTAAATTAACACCCGAATCACCCCCGAAATCAAATACCTAACAACTCTGACAGTGAGCGTGACAACAAACCCGTTCAAGGTAATTAGTTTATATATACAGCCTATATACAGCATCTATAGTACAGTATCCTTGATAAATCGGGTGCAGATTCATTACTTTGATGACCTATTCTAGCTACATCATTATGTATTGGATAACACTGAACCGTATGAAATAATGTGATAAGTTTTAGATACAGGTAACTCAGTTTAGAGTGCTCATTATATATTTAAGTCTGTATTTAAATGTTTAATAACATATGCTGATTTTTTTTCTTATCTCATCATAGAAAATTCAAGAAACTGAATTTCGCACAGACAGATGACTCAGGATCTGCTAAAGAACACAGGTATGTAATTTATATACATGTATGTATGTAAACATATCGAGTTTATAAATCCAATTGGACAAATACTTGTTAGTTCCTATTCTTCCTCGATACTCCAGGGCTTCCGATCACTTACGATCTCTACACCCCTGGACTATCTCGTAGTGAAATTGAAGGCAGCTCAGCGGAAAACAATTTGACCAATCACAGGCTAGCAAAGATTTCCTTTGAAGACTACAGAGAGAGCGACGCCTACCATCAAAGTCACAGTCAACCACAGTGTACCGTTATACGGCTCTTTTGATGTACACCAAATGACTAAATTACCTGTTCTATTCTGTTGCCTCCAGTTTTACTATGAGATAGTCCAGGGGTGTAGAGATCGTAAGTGATCGGAAGCCCTGGAGTATCGAGGATGGTTCCTATTATGCTATATACATAAATATATATATACACAATGTACACGTGTATATCTAAGGTCAAATAGTAATAGCAACAGTACAGACAAGAAGATTGTCGAATTTTCGAGATATATGTATACCAACACTGCACCATTGAAACATTCCTTTTTAGGGATGCTGATATGTGCTGCAGTGGTATAACTGGCTAGCTGAAAGTATTTCGGGCAAGCCGATTGTATGTCGTACATTGTAGATGATATGAGTTTGAGTCCCTGTCAGGGCACGAGTACTAAAATTGTCTTCCTTCAATATTTGTGTTACTGCGTGGACTGGTATATACGGTATATATAGATTGTATGTCATAAATAACTACATGGATAGTTTATTCATGAATGTCTTTTAAAAAACTATTTATTGTTGTATTAAACCTATAAAAGGGTTGCAATAATTTCTTTCCCTTATATTGCAGGACATTCCAAAGCCTGGAACACAATGTACCTGACAAAATACAGGATCCTATTTCTCTCACTAGTACTGCCAATGAACATGGGTATGTGTTTCAGTCAGGAATTGGTTATTAAAAATCACTGTCTGGGCAGGGATCACATAGTGTGAAATTTATAGGTGACACTAAACATGGTGTGTTCAATAAATATAATATAGTATTTTCAAAATCAATGTATTAGCAAAGCCCATAAACTTCTGAAGGAAAATTTGGTGCAGACTGCATACATTGCATGTATATTTTCATGGAGATAGTAGTCACAGGTGTATGTTACCTGTTATTGCACGAATAATTACCTGGTAATTAACAAAATCACATTATTACATGGCCTTAACAACAGATATCATACAAAATTAACGTCCTAAAAATTCCTTTGACAGTGAATGTATAATATAAGGTAATATAAAATGAATGTGTAATTAAAATACCATGCTTATATAACTTGTACTTGCAGGGCTTGAACACTTTTACATATTAATGTGTATAACTGATTTACTTTATTAGTTATGCTGCCTGTTCAACATCATTGGAAGAAGACACGACAAGTGATATTCTGTCCCATGTCAAAGAAAGTTTTGAAAATCTGTGTTGTTCTGAAGTTGACCCCCGCTATCGGAAAACTGAGACACCAGGCCTCTTCGCTTACATCAAGGACAACTCTGTTTTCCTCTGTGTTATACAAATACAGGAACATAGTGGACTTTCACAACAATGCGAACAGGTTGTTGTGTTTGATAGTAGAAGAGATGAGAAACAGGTATATTAATTATGTGTGTATGATGTATCAACTGAAATCTCCTGAGTTACATAAGGACAGATAATGTAGAATTTATTGAATGATACAAAAAAAAAAATCAATTACAAAATCTTGATGATTAAGTTGTTTTTCAGTGAAAGTATTGAAAGTAGAACCAGTCATTGATGGAAACGTTTCATTCTTATCTTGTTCAATTTAGGCCATACAAAAAAAATATTTGTGTTTCCGGTAACCTGACCGACCCTGTAAAATCAGTGCCTACTCAAAAACTTTTTATCAGTTTTTGTCCTCAAGCAAACAAATAACAACCTAAATTTTGTTTGGTTTTGCACAAAATCAGGAATTTTGGTACAAATTCCCTTAGAATGAAATCCATGGTTTATATAAGGTTATATAAAGTCTATTTCAGTTTTTCACTACAAGAAAACTGGGATGAAGAGAAAAAAAATTTCAAACAAAAAAGAAAAAAAAATCTCTTCCTACCGACCCTTCATTTTCAAAGGGTGTTACCGGAAGCAAAAATGTTTTTTTATTTGGCCTTACAACACACATAACTTCTATTAAAGGGTACCCCATCTGTTTGATGCCATGCTCTGCGTGACAATTCCTGACAGTGGTGTGGTAGATAAAGATGTGATTCCATGTCTTGCTGCTGCGTACTCAATTCTATTGAAGCACAAGTATAACAATCTTAAGTGCTTTTCATCGCCTCTCAACAGCAATTACTATAAAGGGTGGTATTAATGAAAGGGTAATTGAGCATTTTATAAGCTTGTGTTTGTTGGTGAAAACACATTTCTTATAACTCTAGGACATGGCTGCATTTCTATTTCACCAAATGACCAGTGACCTTTTGCAATGGCATTTGTCCGAGAGAATTTCACTGTAATTAAGGAAAATGAAATATCATTATAAATCCTTCTTTTTTATCTCCATTTTTTTTTCAACAAAATAATTCCATAACCACATTTAGCCATGTCCAGAAAACTATGAAAGTGTTTAAACACCCGAAGAGTTTTGTTCTACGTTTCAAGTTAAATCTAGATAGTTGAATAGATAGTTACTGTAGATAGTTTAGATAGTTGAATGCTGTTATCCAAGTTATGTTGTTGTTATTTTTTGTTAAGTGTTGCTGTTTGGTTTCAGTTGTTGCTGTTTGCTTTGTTACTGGAGGAAATAACAAATGGTATGTGAATAGAATATTGAAAATGTAGGTACTTCTGATATGTATACATTATATACATTTTATGTTTATTTGTCATGAATAATGACAATTTAAATGAAACTAAACTAATTTTTTATATACATTCGTAACGATACAAATACATATATAATAGGTTTGAAATCTATTTATAAAGTAACAATATACATAACTTTATGATTTTAATCATGATTAAAATTAAAAGGGAAAAAATCCAATAGATAAACATGCAAAAATAAGACAAACAGAAAGTACAAATTGGTAGTACATCTAACTATATTTGTAATACAGTATAATTTGTCTAAACCGGATGTGAACGGGACCAGTCTATTTGTTCGGTTTATACAGGTGTCCGGTTTATAAAGGATAGAACCTTATCACAATATGTTCACATGGAAATCATCAGAAGAGTTTTTTTATTACAGCACTAACAATTATTCTCACATATGTACACGGTAGAACACAGAATTCCATCCTACGTTTTCTGAGGTGTACATGTACGATCCATTTCTCTGTGTGTGCTACATTCAAATGAACTCTCAGAAGTTATGTGTATGTTTTATTGTTAGAATTGGTCACCCTGAAAAGTATTCACGAATACAATGTACATGTAACAAAACCGTTGAATGAAAAGTGAAAAGTTGTCACTATCTAGCCCTTAGTATACTGGTACAGGTAAATCCCCTAAGCCACCTCATGATCAGTCCCATGTTGTGAAAACATTGCTGTCGGTTTGCCCAAGTTAATTTTACAAAGAAAGATATAGTAACATTACCTAGACAGTTCCGGTTTTCAGAGTAGACAGGTTCCGGATTATGCAGTTTTTGGGTAAAATAGTTTATTAAGAAATTTGCCGGGACCAAACAAATTAATCGGTATAGACAAGTTTCCAGTTTATACAGGGTGCGGTTTAGACAAGTTATACTGTAGGACAAAGAAAAACAAATTCCAAATGAATGTGAAATGATTTGATAATAAAATAATAACATTAAATGCTCCTTGCTTTACTAATGTCAATTTTCCTTCTTTGAAATGTTTTATGTAGGGTCAAACAAGACTCAATCAAATGGGGTTGGTACTATCTCATGAGAGGAGATTGAAATTCCAAGACAGTGTGAACGAATCATCAAACAAACTACTTGTGGACCATCTTAAGAAGAATCCGTTGATCAAGATCACAGGTAAATAGTCTTTTATTTATATGTGAATTGTATGGTCCAGGGGACAATTAAAGTTTTCTGTTAGTCTGTAGTCTACATAAAGAATAAACGTTTGACAACTTCACTAAAATAAAAAAAAAAATTCCTTCTCAAGATCCCAGTCAGGTAAAACCAAATACTCTTCATAGATGGCCTGAAGAGGTATCAGAAAGTGTCAGCTTGACAACTTGAAATATTTCAAGACATAGTTGACTGCTTAGGGCAATTGAACTCTTATTAATTTAATATTATTTGCAGGTGACAACTTGGATATATACGTGAAGACATCACAGATAAACACGGAAAGGAGGAACCAAGATCTGCATCTGTTCACATCCAACATAATCTTCAGCCGTCTTGCTAGAATCGATATGGACAACAAGCCTCCACGTACTGATGTCAACAATATTGGTGCAGAAAAAATTTTACTATCGGATGATCAGAAGGATCAGCTGTTAGATGCCTATGGAATTTTGGTGGGTCGGATAATGTGTCGTCTCCCAGCATTAACTTTCATGAAGCCCCACATCCCATCCCACATACCTCATCAGAATGCTAAAAAGATGTCAGAAAAGTCCACAGTACTGCCATTGCCAATACAGTTCAAGAATGAATCAAAGCATGAAGACTGTCTTGGAATTATGGACAGCTATGAAAACACCCTAGTCAAGTTGTATACAGATGCTTTTGGTAGGTAAATTAGGTGATGACAGTGTACAAGAATATATTAAACATGAATCCTGTTAATTATGATATCATTTTTCTGACTGGAATTATTTCTGTATGCTTTACAGAAATAAAAGTTTCACATCATATGGGCATACAGGTCAATAACCAATATCGTTATCTGAACATTTCCTTATTAAATGTGGTTTCTATTGTGTAGACTGGCGAAACAAGTGCATAATATGTACCTCTAAAAGTCTTTCCTTTAATAGTTTCATTCAATATAATGAATATATGAAAATCAATTTCAGGTTTCAGTTAAGATTTTGATTTCTTCTTACAGGAAATACAGACATTCTGAGACAAGTAAAAGTTCCTATTGGAGGAGACCAATTGACCCGAGTTCGTTTGCAAGAATCTAAAAATCTTAGAACACTCTCAGTTAGCCCAGAACGAAGATTTGATGACCTTCATCCCATTGTGTTTGAAATGTGGCACAACAAACAAGATTTCTTAGAGTTAAAACAAATGCTTTCTTATTCGAGAATACAAATCTGTAGATCTATGTTTCAGCAAACGTTTAAGGTCAGTTTAAGTCTGATCAACAATTATGTTTAATTTACCGTCATTAAGAAAATCAATCATTGTAGCTAATGTATTTTCTTGTATCTCTCAGTAATGGTAATCGTGTCCCACCAACCCCCATTCTACAACCAATTAGAATATATATCATAATCCCTCACATAATGAAATCCTCTTTTTTCTATTTTTTCAGAAATGCTTCAAAACACTGTACAAACCAGAAAACTCCCCAGGAACACTTCATCATTTTAAGACCATTTTACACCGCTCTGATGTGAATGGAAAAGTGAAAGGAAGATTCGAACCACACCACAATCTTCTCATCGCTGTTGGAGAAGGCCTCCTCACAGAACAGATATTGGAATTTTTCAATATGGAAGATGGACACTGTGATCCACAGCATAGCCTTTTAGGTGACTTTGCAAAGCAAAAACTTCCAGAAAAGAAGAACATTGTCAACAAAATCTTAAGGGAATTCCTTTGCCATTATGGGTATGGAAATGTAGGGGATTGTAAAGGTGCATCTCCAGTTAAACACTACAAAGTATCCAGCGTCACTGCAGACGGAAAATTCATATTACAGGAGGTTCAGGATCCAGAGGATGAGCTTCAAAACTACAGCCAGAATTTATGCCACTGGGCCCTACACTTGATGGAGTTAGACGATACAGCAAAAGAAGGTGATCTTGCAAGATTGTTACTTAACTGTAGATACTCGGTACCTTTCTTTTATTCCCATTCACCATTGAGTAAATACCTGGTCGAAAACATTGATTATCTTCTCAAAACTGAATACCTGCTCTCGCCTCTTCAGCGTTGTAGAGTGCTTGAAGGCTCATTTGTGAATATACATGGAGGGGTTGGACGAAATGTTGAAAGCGATTTAGTACAAGAACATTCAGTATGTAACCAGAAAAGTTTAATCAAAACTCTGTGTGCCAACAAAAGTAAGGCAGCGATACGTCGTGTCACTGGGGCTGCAGATATGATTGCAGATCTTTGCGAGCAATTTGACAAAAGTGTTGGTGTAAAGTCCAAGTCTAGTAGACATTCAAAGTGTGTGTCTCCTAAAGATTTGGAAACCATTGAGAAAACCCTCAGGAAACTTCGTCCATTCAAACACACTCCAGGGAGAAAGTGTCCAGGATTTAAGAACATTAAACCATCACCCCTTCTTCCAGAAAAAGTGCCATTAATGAAGGCAAAGATTAACACAACTATTAAAAGACTTACAAGAGGACTAACAGTTAACGTTCCAGCAGAAGAGTTCGATGACAATCTCATTCGGGAATTCGATGAAGAATTTCTTCCTGCAGTATAAGTCAATACCTGTGATTGACAATGCTTTAGAATTTATCAGTATTAGAACATTTATTTTCATTTCTTGAATACATGTACACTTCCAGAATTATTTAAGACTGGTGGTTCTAATAAATGAACATCTGATGGTAAATAATGTCACACTGGAATTGATTAAGAAATCATGACAAAATTGTGATGTAGATGGATGGAGATTAAGAAGGATGAAGGCATATGGAGATAGATAGACGAATGGATGATGTCATAATGTATATGTTAAAAAAACCCAGATTTGACAGTGCAAAAAGTATGCAAGACTTTCATTTCCATGTGCAGATTTTGCATCAATTGGGTCTCCCATTTTTGCATACATGTAAATATTTATAAACAATTTTCTTTTCCTTACTCTCATTATTGCTACTTGACCACATCTACTTATATAAATTTTCAAAAAGGATAACATGTCATTGTCTTGTAATTTTTATTAGCCCACCATCATCAGATTCAAATGGCTTTTCGTCTGTGGTCCGTCCTTCTGATAACATTTCTTGTTACCTCTATTTCTTAGAAAGGACTGAATGGATCTTTCTCAAATTTCATATGTATGTTTACCTAGGGCCTTATATTTAGTTGTGCATATTGTATTTTGGGACCAATCAGTCAACAAGATGGCCGCCAGGCCACCATCTTGGATTTTGAGTTAAAGTTTGTTACAGCTATTTCCCAGAAAGTACTGAGGGGATCTTTCTCAAATTTCATATGTAGGTTCACCTAGGGCCCTAGTTGTGCATATTGTATTTTGGGACCAATCAGTCAACAAGATGGCCGCCAGGCCACCATCTTGGATTTTGATAGTTAAAGTTTGTTATATATCTTAGAAAGTACGTATACTGAAATGATCTTTCTCAAATTTTATATGTAAAAATATGAAGTTAACTTTGAAAAGCAGAGAAAAGATCCCTCTTTCCATTGTGAGACTTAGATCATTCATTGGTGGGTGCCAAGATCCCTCTGGGATCTCTTGTTGAAAACTTATGTACCTAATGCACAACACCGGTTTACATTTAGTGTCATTATAAATGCATGGTGATCATAATAAGAACAACTTGTAAAACTAATATGTTGGAAGTATTTTTTTTATATTATGTAATGACATTCCAGTACTGAAAATGTAGTTACCAATTTCTGAAACATCAACTGTGCCACTCTTTCCTTGAATTCACTTATACAAGGTAATTACTTCCTGTACTATGATCTACAGCAAGAACAAATTTAAATTTCAAAATTTTCATATAGTTCAGCAATCTCTTTTTTTTAAAGTCCATCCTTTCTGGTAATCAATTTTCACATAGGTGTGACTGTCAATGAAATGAAGTCTGTAATCATCAGAACACCTGTACATTCATAAGTTGATCATTATAGAATTAATATTGATTACCAGGGAAATATTGTTCTACTGTAAAACTGTAGTAATTTATAAAGATCTTTGGCATTTCAGAAATACAAGAAATGGAATATGTAATACATATATGTGAATGCTTTATTAATGTAATCCTATTAAAGGAACACATGAAAAGATATATGGTTTAGTTTGATTTTTCCCGGGAGTGAGATTTACAGTTAGAACAACATTCTGTAGCAGTAATCGACTGATCCTTCTCAAATCCAAAAACATTTAAGATTGCATTTCTTAAACATGTTGTGTCATTCTTGCAGTAAACGATAATATCTTCTGTGATTCCTGGAAGATTCTTGGCGATGTCATGATTATTGAAATACAAAACAGCCCTTGCAGGTTGACCCTGGCGCCCTGCACGCCCAATCTCTTGCATATACTGTGAAATGTTCCTTGGTGGGCAAGTATGAATAACTTGTGTCACATTCCTTGGGTCAAATCCCATCCCTGCTATGGACGTTGTTAATACCAATCGTATTCTAGGATTTTCAACTTTCAACTCCTTTATTGTTCTCGAAATCACGTAGTCATCTTGACCGGAGCATATTGCACTGTACAGTGCATCATCTATAGACTTTGTTCCAAATAAACCGTGGAGATGCATTAAGACTTCACTCATATAAAACACAGGGAGAAACATGAGTGTCACAGGAAAAGCCTCCTTTTTATCAAAGAGTTCTTGGCAAATTGGATATACAATTTTCTCATACTCTCCCAGCCTATCTTCACTTGATTCCTTCCTGCATTTTTCAAAGAAAATGTTCCTCTTGTCTGGGCTATGTTCAATCAATTTACAGTTCTCCAGATGGAGTAAAGCTGGAATCTCCTTCTGCTTAACAGTCAAGGTCCCACTTAATGCTATGAATGGCACTGAAGGAAAGAACACTTTCAAACTTGACATCTTTCCAAAGGCAGTCCGAAATTCTTCACCCCTGCGAATGATAATGTACAGATAAATGCAAAGTTCTTAAATAAGATTCTTCTGTGTATATATTTTTATACATCTGAGGTCATATTTTCTTAATCTGTCCTTCAATGTCCCCTTTTTCAATTTCTATATATTTTTTTTTCTTCTTTTTAGAAACGCAATAAACTCATTTCAGTGATCTATATGTTGCAGTTACAATTGCTAGATTTGCCATAAAAATGTTTATTTTATGGTTCCCTCTCCAAGGGGACTGATGAACATGACAAAGAATATTTCTAACCTCAGGTGACACGTTGTTATGTGTGAAATGTTTATTCCAATATTAATTTTACCTGTATTGAATTTGTCCACAAGAGATTACAGTGATAGAGATTGATATTATCCGACTCCCATGGACTGATAGGTGGTGGCGAACAGGGTCAAATTACACCTGAAATTCTTCAGAACTTAGATTTCCGCTGCGGCCCAGTTTTTCATTTCAGTTGAAAAAGCTAAATTGTGGTGACATTTCACTACACATGGTCCTCTAATAAAATCAAGTAACATAAAAACAGTTTTGAGTGAAAGACTTACCCTGGTATCATCCATTTGGGCTTTAAGTTAGTATAAAGTATATAAAATGATCTAACACTAACCATTTCTGGATAATGTGGCATTCATCAATGACAACAGCTTTGACATTATGGGTAAATCTCTCGTTGGACAGTAATCCTTTCCCTTCAGTAGTATTGAGAAGAGCCTCTGGATGACACAGAATAATTGAATATTCCCCGTTGATCACAGTTGTAAGAGGGACATCACATTTAACATCATACTTTTCAAGATCAACATCATCTAGTGTATCCGTAGTTTCATCAACTTTAGTTTTTATGTCCAGTTTGCAAGCTGAAATTCCACGCTTTTTCATCGATTCCAATTGGTCTTTTTGAATGATATTCAGTGGTGAAACAACGACAATGATAGGGTTTGAACATGTGGTGTCAATGAATAGTTTTGGCAGTAGGTGAAAGATTATACTTTTACCATAACCAACAGGTAAATTAACCAGTAAGTCGCACCTTTCATTACATAAACACTCTAGTGCCTCACTTTGTTTTTCTTTTAAAACCAGGCCAGGTTCATAATCACTTACTATTTTGTTCAGAATATCTTTGGTGGCCATCTCGCTGAACTCACAATCATATATATATACGTTTTAGGTGAAATAAACGGTTATCTCGCAGCTTCGGTGACTGGTGGGTGACGAACGAAAAGTACAACACGTGTACATCAGCGACAACTCGAGCCAAGAATGTTTACAAACAAGACTATTTACTCACAAATACTCCTCCGCAATGTAATAATAATTTTCTAAATTGATATGAATACTTCTCAAAGTAAATTATTATCAAATGAAGGTAACTGACACAAGAGGAAATTTATACATAGCAAAAAAAAATTATTACATGCCACATATACGTTTTTCAAGAATCTTGAAATGGCGCGAGCCGTTTACAGAGATAATGAAGGGTAACCGCAATGCACTCTGGGAGAGATTGATATATACTATGTATTATTGACAGAACGTCAAACTTCTGTGCACGAGCCCATGGAGACTGTGCTTCGTCTCGGCGAAATCTAACTCATTCCTCTCAGGAGATGTCTTCACCGACGTTCGAGCATATCAGAAAAAAAAACCGATAAAATAACAAACAAAGATAATCGTATACCAGTTATATAAAAGAACAACAAAAAAATGTGATTTGTGATCAATGTGTTATTATCTTTTTTTTTTCACTTTTCTTCATGCTGAAACAACAGCTACATACACATTACATTTACACATTTATATTTTTCCTAATAGGAAATACTCAATCATACATCATCAAAAAAATAACAATGTTATCTGCTTCTTACAAAAAAAAAATCACTGTATATAAAAAAGCAGAAATCTGGCTTAGTGTTAACGTGCAGATCTTCTTATCTTTCGATTCTCACCACCGGCGGCAATTTTTTTTTTCGTTTTTTCGTTTTTTTTTTTTTTTTTTTTTTTTTTTGTTTTTTTTTAATATATATCATGCAAACATGCCTATTCAAACTATTCACAATATCTGGCGAGGGCTACATTTACATGTAGCTCTATTACTACAGAATAAATAATTATATATCTGAGGATTTACATCGGATATATACACGGTCAGTATCTTACAGTAGCTAGGCCAAGGACGTGTCCTTGAATAGGCCCGTTAGTTTTATTTTGGTGTTGACACGGAAAGACGAGATGACTCCTGGTCTCCTGAACATTAAAACAAATCATTTATTTCATCTAGGCAAATAATAATTTGAAAATTCCATATACCGCCTGCAAGGAGACGTCCTAGGCCTATCGCTACCAACAATACACTCGATCGTGGTCTTATACATATGTATTATGTAACTTTTCATCGATAATTTGATCCAGATATATCTGTCTTCGACAGTTATATTTAGAATTATGAATATGTGGAAGGAACGTGTGTTTAAGATAAAAACAACCTATCTCAACTGCTATTCCGGGACCGTGAAATGTAATATTGGTCACCTCAGCCCAAGCACAGGGGCACACAAATTATTCATCATGTAAAATAATTCCTATGTACGTCATGTCCACATGACTGAAAATTGCGAAAAATGAATTATATATTATGTAAATATAGGTTAGCTTGTAATAATTACTTACATAATATATACTAATAATAATAAAAATACTGTTAGAGGTATCTTCATAATTCCAACTGTTCCGAAATCAGAATGATTTTTTTAGTGTTCCAGCAAAATTAATGTATTTTATTTTTCTTACTTTTTGAGAAAATCAACTTTTTATGTCCCTGTTCCCCCGATGCAAAAATTAATTTGGAAGGTCTTTATCACTACGGTGTTAAAGTTGTATGGTCTATCACTTTCGCTCTTTTTGTCATAGTAAAAACTGTTTAAAGCCGCATAATCCGTATCTTTCAGGGTCCGTAAATCAACAAAAGAAAAATTCGGGTACATATATTATAAAAAGTTATCAACTTTCCCCTAATTACACACCCAAAAAGTCCCGAATTCAAAAGAAATTAATGATTAAAAATTCGATATCCAGAGTATTTGAATATGCATTTTCAATCGTAGACGATCACGTGACTTTCCAGACCAAACGAAATGGCGTGCCCAGTCAAAAGCGTGTCGTTCATGTTAGCAGGAACTTCTACGGAAGAACTTGTTACTTATCATGAACAAATGAATGTTTTGTTATGTGATGAAGTTAAAGAGTCCTCCAGAACAATATATATACATTATCGTCGTGTAAACAATACTTCCATTCGGTCATTTTGAGTGTTTACAATACGGCGATCGGTTGACTATGCTTTGCCTAATTTCCGGGGGCCACCGGAGGGATTTTTGTGGGGACGGTATTTAACCTTCGTATAAAATATGTGTTGCGATACCACACATCGTACTAGACAAGATAATAAATTGTACAAAAATGTATCAGATATATAAATAATGGTATTGATAAATAATGAAATAGACAAGACACATCGTACTATATAGAGACGAAAATGGTTATCTACATGTACATGTAAATCTCTGGTGATATTTTTTAAAATAAATAATTCGGACGATATTTGACTTGCCAGTTGGATAACCATATAACTTGTTTTATAAAGGTCCAAATGAAATATAATAATAAATCAAGTAAAGTAAGCACGGAGAGCAAACTTGACATAATATGTATTTTTGTTCAATGTCATATATATATGTATACATGTATACATACATATCTATTAGTTAAAAAATCACCATGTACCGCCATAAACGAGTATAAAATTTAATACGCGTTATTGTATGTATATTTCTGATATTTACGTTGGAAAAGCTCCGTGTTCGTTAAAAACATGATGATAAATTTCTGGTGAAACTATAAACATTTGGTTATATGATTTCAAGGATTACAGAAAATTAAAAAAAAAAATAAAAGAAAAAATGCGGTCGAGGTTGCAATACGGCGGTTTAATGTGTGTTAAAAGTTCTGAATGTCTAACATGCAATTATGTATATATTTTCTGTGTAGATAATGAAGACAGCTCCCTTGGTTAAATGTACATGATAGCTTGCCAATGAACCATATAATAGCTACCATATAATATGATGTCCAGCCGTGAATTTGCCTCTGAATCAAATGAATCAGAAACATGTATAATGAAAGACCTAGGTGTTTCTTATACAATCATATTCATGCACAAATAGCACATTCATATACATGGTATAGTGTGCATGTACACATATTATGCATTGAATTTTAAGTCAATAAAAAAAATGACTGGAGTTCAAAATAGCATCCAGTAGTAAATAAGCTGACCATTGCATGTGATTCTCATATCATCAGAGTAATTGCAGTAAAATTCATTTTTTTAGTATTTATTTAGTCTAACCTTGTGGAAAATCCAACTTTATTAGTTGTATTTTGTTAGTTTATCTTTATATATTTAAGCAATCCTAATTCCTTTAGTGTGATCTTGCTCCAAACACTAAGTGAATTTGCTAAGAGCTTGTACATGTAGACCTTCATTGACCTGGACTAATTAAAATTATTGTCAGTCTATTCCTTTCTAATTCAATCAAAACTTTGCAACTTAAAATAGTCTATAATGAATAATGCAATTTAACAACATACATCACAGGCTATTGTCTCTACAGATATATGGATATTCTTATATATATGTGCAATTTGTGTATAACACAACAACAAGATTTTTTTTTTTATTACACATAGGGATATCTGTATATCTATAGAGCCAAAACCTTGAGATTTGACACTGACTTTTGACCCAAATAACCCTTGATCTAGCTCCAATCTTGTTTGCTATTTATTTTCTGTATTTGAACATTTCTAAAATGAACAATACATAATTTAAAATTAACAACTCAGACAAATGACATATTATTTTAATTGGTTTATTGTTCATAAATTGGAATTACTTCCTTGTCCCATATAAATTATTCAAAAGTTATACATACTAGGTATGTAGACATGCAATAATTGTTATTATTCCTTTTTTCATTTGTGTGAAGAAGAAATAAATAATTTGAAAATATCCTGGTGATAATAGTAAAGAATTATGCTAGGTTTGTTCTGTCCTTCCTTCTTGAAAATAATTTCTTTCTGGTTCATAATGGGTACATTACAAACAGACTTTATTTTTTACTGTCAGTTTTGATCTCAGAGATACATGTAGTTGTTTTTCCCTATTATTTTTGGGCGAGCTGCCATCACATCTTGCACTCCTGTCATCTGGTTGAAGGTCCCATACATTCTATAAAGAAAATATGGAGTAAATGTCAGTTATGTACATAGATTAATACTGTATACATGCATGCATATAATCTTTCAGTGTTATCCTGCATGTAAAACAAACTAGTTCCAATTGTTTTCTGTCAAACACAAATTTATAACAATTACACATCTTTTGAACACAAGTTTATCAAAATCAAACCTCACTAGATACTAATTATAAGTTAGTCATTTCTTGAATTACAGGGGTCTAGGCATTTTCATGTGAAGAATAATGGTACTAATTAGTACCAGAATTTATGTAGCCTAAATATATTGCCATTGGACATAATATATAATACATATTGTAAAAAGTCAATTACTATTCTTTACTTACACCACTTATGATGTATTGGTGTGAATTTTATATAATTATGACCATTAGATAGGATAACGAGTACGTGACTAAGTGACTGTAAGTCTAAAAAAAATACAATCTTACACACACGAGCACTGATGAAGTAAGTTTGAAAGTGGCTTCTTTAAAGATGCTCCACCGCCGACGGAGCATAAATGATATTCATTATTTTAACAATAATTGGTGTATTATCGTGTTTATATATGTCTAATTAACACAAAAAATAATATAAAATAATTTATTTTGCCGTTGGTGCATGCGCAATCAGTACATCATTCCATATAGGATATAGTGCTGTGGAATTTTTTCGGGATGCAATTAATTATTTTTCATATTTTTAACTTGAAGTAAAATTAGAAGCTCAAACTTTTCAATGTTGGTAATGGTGTAAAGTAAGTAACTTTTGTAACTGAAGAAAAATACCAAATCGTCTGCTCCTGTTTTTGATAGTGAAAAAATACCATTTGTCAGCGGTGGAGCATCTTTAATACAGTAATATCCATAGCATACAGTAAAATGATATATATCACTGATATACATAAATACACAAATAGATATCGGAAAAGATATCACACTCCTGACGCTGTAAGCCTGTAACAGTAGCTACATGTATATATATCGTACATATGTACATGTATAACACTAAAGAATGCGATCATCTTTTAAGGAAACGCGTATAATACGACTCTATTAATGCTTCTGTTGTAATCCAAGATTAAATCTGTTATATGTTCCCCGATTTATCAACACTTTTCCTGATTTCTAATCTCTGTTTTACTATGGTACCAATTCCAAAAAGCGACCAAACACTTATAGAATATAGGCCTAACTGTTACCCCCTTCGGGGCCCCACTCACCTTATAGAGACGAAGGGAAATCGGTTTATGTGGTTTTGGTAGATCATTCGCAAATCATAGTTGTTGTCATAGCTCGAATTCGTTTCCATATAATATTCTCAGCAATTCACAACATTTCTTAGTTTAAATAATCTCCTTATTCACTTCGAATCAGCAGTTGATTCTAAGCCGGCGAGCTTTCACTGCAAAGTTCGCTCCATTGCGGTAAACAACTTTTATTTCCGGACATGCGCAAAGTAGCATTTTTAAGATTTGGAGGCGTTAACTTTTGACTTTCTGTCGGACCGCGCATAAGTCTAAAATAAAATTTTGTATATTTATATCTTTGGACCTCTTAACTTTCTAGACTTGTAATTTGGGGAAAGTTCGTAACTTTTTAGGGCTATTACACAATATCTTGTCATTGTTTGTTTTACGGACCCTGAAAGATACGGATTATGCGGCTTTAAGGAAGTTTTCACATGAGAGGTGTAGAGGAAAAAATCCTGTGCACACTAAATACTAGACGTATCCGTTCACTGATGTGGTGACATGTTTTTAACCACTTGCAGACTGGTGTTTGCAAAACAATCTGCTATGAGAAAGGTTACAGCCCATTCGCCTGACCAAACAAGTATAACACTGAAAAGACATTTTTTTCAAAGTTTCATCGTCATTGCTGTTTCCGTGACTGAAGCATCATGGGATATCATTTTCGCGTATTGATGGTTATCAGGATATAAAATCCGGCCCTTTGATATCAAACGTAGACATAGAAATAACCGATGAAAACATAGTTTAAGATTTCTGTCGCCAATTTTGGAATCTCGTCGATGTCCTGGGTGTGCTCTATTATACGATGGCCGAGGTGAGCCACGTACTCACAACCATTAGTTGGATATAGTTGTACACACAAACTTGACATAAATAAGAATTTACTTGTCGACAAACACATATAAGTAGTGTAGTTGTAGACAGCTGATTTTTTACAAAGTTACTTTTCGGCACACACATATAAGTAGAACGAATAATCATACCCTGCCTCCACTCCGTTCCCGGCAGGGTATGAATTCCACCCCGTTGCCGCTAGTGTTGCAAGCCCCGATGTGATCCACATCGGGCACTTTGAGACTGATAAAAATATATTTTTCGGGTATTATCCTTATGTAACTGTATTGTTCTGACAACTATGATCAATATTCAATTCACAAACCTTTCGATTATAATGTTTCATCAACTATTAGTGGTAAAATCCAAGGCAAACACAACACATGTATTATTCTGTTCAAATACGCCGCCATGTTTGATTTCCCAGAAACCGTGACGAATGAAACACTCAACAGGTAAAATATGTTTAATTTATTATTTATTATGCCAACAAACTAAGAATAAATATGGTGAAACTGAACAAATGTAAGTATCATTAAGAATTAAGCAAAAAAGAATTTTTAAAGTTCATGTTAAAAACTTTGTAACATTTATTTCTTTCGTAGTGAAAATTTGTAGGTCATTCCATATATGGTACTAGGTGCCATATTTGGAGCGCGAGACTTTCTAACGAGAAGCATCATGGCGGCCAAGTGAGCCGTGTCGGAGATGCGAGCCATTCAAAAGTGCTTCAAAACATAATTTAGACATGGAGGTGGGTAAATAAATAATCATTTTATGTTAAACATGTTTGATATTGTTGAATTTAATTAAAAAATTACATGACAAACATGAAATGCAACATTTTCACCGCTGGATGTTTTGCAACACTACGGGCAATGGGACGGAATCGTAGCTCTGACGACGACCATCTGTCAGAAATCTTCCGTCCGTCGTTCAGAGCTACATGTACGTCATCGCAGCTAACATATAAGTAGTGTAGTTGTAGACATTGAAAACTTGTCAAAGTGACCTGTCGACACACACATATAAAGTAGTGTAGTCGTAGACATTTAAAACTTGTCATAGTTACTTGTCGACACATCATATAAGTAGTGCAGTTGTAGATAACTGGATTTTTATAAAGTTTCTTGTCGTCACACACATATAAGTAGTGCAGTTGTAGACAACTGAATTTTTATAAAGTTTCTTGTCGTCACACGTATATAAATAATGCTGTTGTTTCCCAAAATAATTGATTAATATGTGGTAACCTATAGACCTTTTTGTAATGGGTTACATTTATCACCTAGTTTCTCGTAGCATCAACTCGTTTCGTCTCCGTACCTGTACGCGCGTATCCACGTTATCTTTAAGATTTATGTTGGGTGTATGGTATATGTTGGCTGTAGGAATCTCACGTCGACAAGTAAATTCTTAACTATGTCAAGTTTGTATGTACAACTATATCCAACTTATGGTTGTGAGTACGTGTACAAAAAGGTCTATAGGTTACCACATATTAATCAATTATTTTGGGAAACAACAGCATTATTTATATACGTGTGACGACAAGAAACTTTATAAAGTTTCAAACGCTAGCTGCAACCTTAGATAACCAATGACTAATCTAACAAGGATACGACGGACTCCTAACCCGTTCCTTTTTAAAATGAATAGGCTACATTCTTGAATTTAGTCCACTAGGAAAAGGTCAGTAGGTTATCAAGTAAAACAAATTAATTACAAGTATCGTGGGAAACACAATATCACTTATATGTGTGTGTCGACAAGTAATTATGACAAGTTTTAAATGTCTACAACTACACTACTTTATATGTGTGTGCCAACAAGTAACGTTTTCAAGTTTTAAATGTCCACAACTACACTACTTATATGTGTGTGTCGACAAGTAACTTTGTAAAAAAATCAGCTGTCTACAACTACACTACTTATATGTGTGTGTCGACAAGTAAATTCTTAACTATGTCAAGTTTGTATGTACAACTATATCCAACTTATGGTTGTGAGTACGTGGCTCACCTCGGCCATCGTACTATTAGGTCCTGTGATACCCTAGCCTGGATGCGTTCGATTGCATAACTTACGCCTACGACGTTAGGATCAGTTTTCTGTGTGCTCGCGGTGTTCACAGACTGATACGTGCTATCACTATGTTAAAATGCTGAATTACACGCAATATCATAAGCACGTATTGTCGAACACAGCCAGCACAGCTGAGATTTCAGTGTGATTAAGCACCATATCGATGTGAACATTTTTACTGGATATATTTCTTTATTTCATTGTTAACCGATCATTTCCTTTTGAAGACTAATGCATTTGGGGGAAAAAAACCGCAATCCACAACATAACCTAGTGTACAAAACACATTTTAAATTGCATACTCGTCTGTCCTCTTTTTTAGCTGCTTCTAAATAGTGTTTAGCAGTCGTCCGAAAACAAGGTAAACACATGACTCGACAATCGATAATGCTGATTGACTCTTTTTAGCTTGGAAGTGATGTTTTCAATACGTTCGGTAGAATGCCGACGTAATGGAAGAAATTGGCAGCTATAGGACGACTTAAATGGACATCAATGAGCGAGATAAAATGTTTATTTTTAACCAGGAACGCGATACTTAATATTGAATTATATTTATCAAAACAATCCGGTTATTTGCAATAGTAAAACATAGCATCTGTCGGTGTTAACCTTATTAATCAGTGAATTCTATACAAAGTGGTTAGCATGAAAAAAAATCCATCGTATTTCTACAATTAGATGAAAAGTTGTTGTTTTCAATATTCATTATTTCCATCAGTTGTGTGAACAGCTGTGTGAAATATGCAATATTTTCTATAAATCATGTACCAAATATATTATTGTTGTCCTATCATTATCTGTGTTTGAAAAGAAACATATAATTCACCTTAGATCTTAAGGTATTACAGATTAGAAGAAATTATCTTAATTTTGATTTACGTCTAGAAAAAAAGATCATTTCATTTTATAAGGAGGCAAATATACGTTTCAATGTTACTAATTTATGTAATTCCTTGAATTACTGTTTCGATCCCGTACTTGAAATTTTCTCCAATTTCACACAATCATATGCTGCACGGTAACTCAAACATTATACAAAATACATCAGAATATTTATTTCATGTGCCTACAAGTAGCCAGTAACACAAATCCTATACTGGTATCTAATTTTCAATTTCAAAAATACTGAAAAATAGAAGCAAATATGATTTGGCATCAGTCAGTGCTTATCTCATCCTTGGTTTGTTTATTTTTACGTCCTATTAACAGCCAGGGTCATGTAAGGACGTGCCAGGTTTGTTGGTGGAGGAAAGCCGGAGTACCCGGAGAAAAACCACCGACCAGCGGTCAGTACCTGGCAACTGCCCCACATGGGATTCGAACCCGCATCCCAGAGGTGAAGGGCTTGTGGTAATATGTCGGGACATGTTAACCACTCGGCCACCGCGGCCCCGCTTATCTCATCCAATTCTAGACCTTATCTTGGACAAGGTATGTTCATTATGCTAATCAGTAACTAGTATTGTCATATCTATTATAATGTTGCAATATTATTTACAAGTAACTTTGTTAAAGTTTGTTTTCTTTTCATGCATGTTTCAATTCTTTTCTTTATTTCAACACGCAATTAAAATTATAGTCTAAGTCTTCAAAGATCGCTTCTTTTTTTAATAAATAAGAAAAAAAAACACGAAAAAATCTCGATAGTTGCTCGCAACCCAGTGGTACCGCGGTTACATCGGTTTTCGACGGCGAAAGAACAAACTAGATTGTTTTACACACAATGTCAAACATATTCAATTCAAATCATTAATTATATGTTTCAGAAGCATGTAAATGATGTTTTTGTGCAATATTTCATGAATTTCATCTACTAAACGAAGCACTTTATTCACAAACGCTGTAAGATTTACATTGTAACTGTTAGCCAACGTTCGTAGGCCTAGGCCTACTGTTTCTTTTTCTTTTTGTCAAAGTGACGTTTAAATAATGAAATGTTTCAAGATAAAGTAACACTATTATTTTAAACTATGTTAAGCTGTATATGAGTGCAAATTGCCATCATAATACCACAAATGAATGCTTATTCTATCCTTCAAAACGTCAGCTTCCAAGGTCGAATCACCCGGGCTCATAGAGGACAAAAAAGTGACGTCATTGGAATGTTCGGGATCAAATCGTCAAATTTAGAAATGGTAATCAGAATAAAGAAATTAATCATTTATTTACTCATATCGCAATATTTTCATATCGCAACTGTTACAGGAAATTCTTATTACCTGGTATCGAGTTCTATGCCTGGTTAATCTCGATATTAGAGCTGAAAATATCTGGTTTATTGATATTGTTCCGCTACTTTTGTTGAGTTTGAATTCGCAAATTCGAAGGGCGTCAGAACTCTTGTTTAAAGTTGTATTTCTTGTAATTTTCACTGAAACGACATGTCGTTTTAACATTTGATATTTGAACATGGACATGTATCTTGATGATTTAGCTCCCTAAAACCATATGTCAGCCTATAAGAGAGCCGAAATCTAGGGATAATATATTCCTGGTTTTGAATAAAACGCCTTCAATCATCGCCATGTTCAGTACCTTCGGGTTTTGTCGGAATTCCGAATCGTATCATGTGTCTGGCGTCCACACGTCCTGCACGTGGGGATCCAGGTAACTAGTGTAAGCGCATACATGTACAAATGTATGTGTTTGTTTACGTTTTCTTCTGGCTAATATGAGCAAATCTTGCTGGTATATGTCCACAGAGCGAGTATTTGAAACATCTAATTTACACATACAGTAGCTGTAATTCAATATTGTGTGCATCAAATATTGTAATGTGCGAGCATTATTTTCTTTGTCGATCCAGTCTGCTGAGTCGACCACAAGTTTTGTTTACGAAAATAGTTGACATTTCTCTTGGTTCACAACTCTCGTGTTACTTCGAGATTGTCGCGACGATGTTCGGAAGAGTTCGGAATGATTCGGCCACTTTCGAGCCTATTTTTCACGTGTACACGTTAAAAAGATTTTTTACTTTTATAATTAATAATACTTCTAGTGCTGCAACTTTATAAAAATTGGTAAAATTTGAAAGTTTAAAACTCAGACAAATGGAGAAAAATATGTATAACCCTTAAAGCCGCATAATCCGTATCTTTCAGGGTCCGTAAAACAAACAATGACAAGATATTGTGTAATAGCCCTAAAAAGTTACGAACTTTCCCCAAATTACAAGTCTAGAAAGTTAAGAGGTCCAAAGATATAAATATACAAAATTTTATTTTAGACTTATGCGCGGTCCGACAGAAAGTCAAAAGTTAACGCCTCCAAATCTTAAAAATGCTACTTTGCGCATGTCCGGAAATAAAAGTTGTTTACCGCAATGGAGCGAGCTTTGCAGTGAAAGCTCGCCGGCTTAGAATCAACTGCTGATTCGAAGTGAATAAGGAGATTATTTAAACTAAGAAATGTTGTGAATTGCTGAGAATATTATATGGAAACGAATTCGAGCTATGACAACAACTATGATTTGCGAATGATCTACCAAAACCACATAAACCGATTTCCCTTCGTCTCTATAAGGTGAGTGGGGCCCCGAAGGGGGTAACAGTTAGGCCTATATTCTATAAGTGTTTGGTCGCTTTTTGGAATTGGTACCATAGTAAAACAGAGATTAGAAATCAGGAAAAGTGTTGATAAATCGGGGAACATATAACAGATTTAATCTTGGATTACAACAGAAGCATTAATAGAGTCGTATTATACGCGTTTCCTTAAAAGATGATCGCATTCTTTAGTGTTATACATGTACATATGTACGATATATATACATGTAGCTACTGTTACAGGCTTACAGCGTCAGGAGTGTGATATCTTTTCCGATATCTATTTGTGTATTTATGTATATCAGTGATATATATCATTTTACTGTATGCTATGGATATTACTGTATTAAAGATGCTCCACCGCTGACAAATGGTATTTTTTCACTATCAAAAACAGGAGCAGACGATTTGGTATTTTTCTTCAGTTACAAAAGTTACTTACTTTACACCATTACCAACATTGAAAAGTTTGAGCTTCTAATTTTACTTCAAGTTAAAAATATGAAAAATAATTAATTGCATCCCGAAAAAATTCCACAGCACTATATCCTATATGGAATGATGTACTGATTGCGCATGCACCAACGGCAAAATAAATTATTTTATATTATTTTTTGTGTTAATTAGACATATATAAACACGATAATACACCAATTATTGTTAAAATAATGAATATCATTTATGCTCCGTCGGCGGTGGAGCATCTTTAAAGAAGCCACTTTCAAACTTACTTCATCAGTGCTCGTGTGTGTAAGATTGTATTTTTTTTAGGACTTACAGTCACTTAGTCACGTACTCGTTATCCTATCTAATGGTCATAATTATATAAAATTCACACCAATACATCATAAGTGGTGTAAGTAAAGAATAGTAATTGACTTTTTACAATATGTATTATATATTATGTCCAATGGCAATATATTTAGGCTACATAAATTCTGGTACTAATTAGTACCATTATTCTTCACATGAAAATGCCTAGACCCCTGTAATTCAAGAAATGACTAACTTATAATTAGTATCTAGTGAGGTTTGATTTTGATAAACTTGTGTTCAAAAGATGTGTAATTGTTATAAATTTGTGTTTGACAGAAAACAATTGGAACTAGTTTGTTTTACATGCAGGATAACACTGAAAGATTATATGCATGCATGTATACAGTATTAATCTATGTACATAACTGACATTTACTCCATATTTTCTTTATAGAATGTATGGGACCTTCAACCAGATGACAGAAGTGCAAGATGTGATGGCAGCTCGCCCAAAAATAATAGGGAAAAACAACTACATGTATCTCTGAGATCAAAACTGACAGTAAAAAATAAAGTCTGTTTGTAATGTACCCATTATGAACCAGAAAGAAATTATTTTCAAGAAGGAAGGACAGAACAAACCTAGCATAATTCTTTACTATTATCACCAAGATATTTTCAAATTATTTATTTCTTCTTCACACAAATGAAAAAAGGAATAATAACAATTATTGCATGTCTACATACCTAGTATGTATAACTTTTGAATAATTTATATGGGACAAGGAAGTAATTCCAATTTATGAACAATAAACCAATTAAAATAATATGTCATTTGTCTGAGTTGTTAAATTATGTATTGTTCATTTTAGAAATGTTCAAATACAGAAAATAAATAGCAAACAAGATTGGAGCTAGATCAAGGGTTATTTGGGTCAAAAGTCAGTGTCAAATCTCAAGGTTTTGGCTCTATAGATATACAGATATCCCTATGTGTAATAAAAAAAAATCTTGTTGTTGTGTTATACCACAAATTGCACATATATATAAGAATATCCATATATCTGTAGAGACAATAGCCTGTGATGTATGTTGTTAAATTGCATTATTCATTATAGACTATTTTAAGTTGCAAAGTTTTGATTGAATTAGAAAGGAATAGACTGACAATAATTTTAATTAGTCCAGGTCAATGAAGGTCTACATGTACAAGCTCTTAGCAAATTCACTTAGTGTTTGGAGCAAGATCACACTAAAGGAATTAGGATTGCTTAAATATATAAAGATAAACTAACAAAATACAACTAATAAAGTTGGATTTTCCACAAGGTTAGACTAAATAAATACTAAAAAATGAATTTTACTGCAATTACTCTGATGATATGAGAATCACATGCAATGGTCAGCTTATTTACTACTGGATGCTATTTTGAACTCCAGTCATTTTTTTATTGACTTAAAATTCAATGCATAATATGTGTACATGCACACTATACCATGTATATGAATGTGCTATTTGTGCATGAATATGATTGTATAAGAAACACCTAGGTCTTTCATTATACATGTTTCTGATTCATTTGATTCAGAGGCAAATTCACGGCTGGACATCATATTATATGGTAGCTATTATATGGTTCATTGGCAAGCTATCATGTACATTTAACCAAGGGAGCTGTCTTCATTATCTACACAGAAAATATATACATAATTGCATGTTAGACATTCAGAACTTTTAACACACATTAAACCGCCGTATTGCAACCTCGACCGCATTTTTTCTTTTATTTTTTTTTTTTTTTAATTTTCTGTAATCCTTGAAATCATATAACCAAATGTTTATAGTTTCACCAGAAATTTATCATCATGTTTTTAACGAACACGGAGCTTTTCCAACGTAAATATCAGAAATATACATACAATAACGCGTATTAAATTTTATACTCGTTTATGGCGGTACATGGTGATTTTTTAACTAATAGATATGTATGTATACATGTATACATATATATATGACATTGAACAAAAATACATATTATGTCAAGTTTGCTCTCCGTGCTTACTTTACTTGATTTATTATTATATTTCATTTGGACCTTTATAAAACAAGTTATATGGTTATCCAACTGGCAAGTCAAATATCGTCCGAATTATTTATTTTAAAAAATATCACCAGAGATTTACATGTACATGTAGATAACCATTTTCGTCTCTATATAGTACGATGTGTCTTGTCTATTTCATTATTTATCAATACCATTATTTATATATCTGATACATTTTTGTACAATTTATTATCTTGTCTAGTACGATGTGTGGTATCGCAACACATATTTTATACGAAGGTTAAATACCGTCCCCACAAAAATCCCTCCGGTGGCCCCCGGAAATTAGGCAAAGCATAGTCAACCGATCGCCGTATTGTAAACACTCAAAATGACCGAATGGAAGTATTGTTTACACGACGATAATGTATATATATTGTTCTGGAGGACTCTTTAACTTCATCACATAACAAAACATTCATTTGTTCATGATAAGTAACAAGTTCTTCCGTAGAAGTTCCTGCTAACATGAACGACACGCTTTTGACTGGGCACGCCATTTCGTTTGGTCTGGAAAGTCACGTGATTGTCTACGATTGAAAATGCATATTCAAATACTCTGGATATCGAATTTTTAATCATTAATTTCTTTTGAATTCGGGACTTTTTGGGTGTGTAATTAGGGGAAAGTTGATAACTCTTTATAATATATGTACCCGAATTTTTCTTTTGTTGATTTACGGACCCTGAAAGATACGGATTATGCGGCTTTAAAACATCAAAGCAATAAGGTGTACACAATACTGGGGTGACGGACATGACACTTGATGTCGCTTACGTACAAACAAAATAAATTGTATTGCATGGTGGTACTTCATTCCATTGCAGGATTGTAATATGCAATCTGATATATATATATATATATACATTAGATTATACAGTACTGTAATCAAATTTACGTCCAATTATATTCATACGCATTTCCCTTCACATACCGCTTTACTTCTTTACATCATTCAATTTACATGAAAATACCACATAGACATTTTTGTAATATAAATCAGATTTGCCATAAGAAATTAATGAAACAATCTGATTTCTAAAACAACAATTTATGTATTTATTACGGTGGCTGATTTGTGCCATTTCGTCTTTTCGCCCCGAAAAGACGAGAATTAAGAAACCTTAATTTTCGTCTTTTCGCCCCAAAAAGACGAAATTTAACAAATTTAAATTTCGTCTTTTCGCCGCGAAAAGACGAAAAGATGAAAAGTCAAACACGAAAAGACGAAAGTGATACACGCTAATTAGCGACTTTGATTCTCGTCTTTTCGCCTTTTCGCCCCGATAAGACGAAATTTAACAAACCTTAATTTTCGTCTTTTCGTCTTTTCGCCCCGAAAAGACGAAAATTAACAAACCTAAAATTTCGTCTTTTCGCCCCGAAAAGACTAAAATTAACAAACCTTAATTTTCGTCTTTTCGTCTTTTCGCCCCGAAAAAACGAAATTTAACAAACCTTAATTTTCGTCTTTTCGTCTTTTCGCCCCGAAAAGACGAAATTAAACAAACCATAAATTTTGTCTTTTCGTTTTTTCGCCCCGAAAAGACGAAAATTAACAAACCTTTATTTTCGTCTTTTCGCCTTTTCGCCCCGAAAAGACGAAATTTAACAAACCTTAATTTTCGTCTTTTCGTCTTTTCGCCTTCCGGTCCGGTGTGGAAGTCATTTTGAAATCTTTTTATCTTAATATTGACTTAATTGTTCAATATGGAAGCATCAAAGTAGTTAATGATAACAATCGATTTATTAAATTGATAGTATTACAAGTATCTTCATCAATAACTAAGATTAGAAGTTTTAAAACAGAAGTCAACATGTTTGTTTACAGCAGTTACGTAGATTCTCACACGTGGCATATGCCACGTGCCACTAACAGAATCATCATTACGCAAATCCTTTAGCGTGATTGATACATTTTTCTAAAATTCATTAATATCTTATTTTTTGTGTTCTAATCGCCCTCTTTAGCAATTACGCTTATCAAAACATTGCCGTGTAGATGCTAAACATAGCACTTACAGGAGTTGCCTCCCCTACACAACTTGAAAAAAAAAGTTGTCGGCTGGTATTATTTGAAAGCGTTTGAACCACGGATAAACTTGTTAACAAAATAATTTATGAAAGACAACTCGTGAAGACTTTGAGTTTAAAGGAAGGACTTATACCAAGAAATTGCTCAAATACAGTTGATTATAACAGTCAATCAGTAGGTACAATGTACTGTGTATTATTTGAAAAGACATTTTGACTACATACATGACATGGTCTTCATCATAATTGTACATTAGAAATTACATTATAATCTCCGTCGTATATGATAGATGACAAAGTATATCTGTAATTTGTATTTTTTCAAGGCGAAAAGACGAAAAGACGAAAATTAAGGTTTGTTAATAAAAGACGAAAAGACGAAAATTAAGGTTTGTCAATTTTCGTCTTTAAAAGACGAAAAGACGAAAATTAAGGTTTGTCAATTTTCGTCTTTTCGGGGCGAAAAGACGAAATTCAAGGTTTGTAATTTTCGTCTTTTCGGGGCGAAAAGACGAAAAGACGAGAATTAAGATGACGAAAAGACGAAATGGCATAAATCAGTCACCGTAATTTATGGAGTTTAAAATTTTATCAGCAGCTGTTTACTCTAACCTTTGTGATAAATGTAATGGTCAAAATTGTCGTCAGAAAATCTTCTATTTTATTTGTGTTGTAAGTTACATTGATAAATATTGTGGGAACCTCGAAATCACATGTGAATCAAATGGTAGAGAAAACAAAACAAAATGTTTTTATAAAGCTTTTCCATAGAAACAAGGGAATAAGGTCATCACAATGCGTGGTGATTGTATCGGAGGTGCGATTTGGCGTTACTGCTGCTTTGTATGGTGTCGTGATGAAGACTAACAATTGATTCTGTTTATTACATTGTCAAAGTCGTGACCAACGAAATCAGCTCAGCAGCAAACGATTTCGATAAGAGTTGCAACAAGAGCCTTGTCGACATCGGCCTGTAGTTTATATGGCAGCAGGCAAGCGTTATGGGGCGAAGGTCAGCTGATTGATTACAAGACTTCGCCACAACATAGAGCCTGCCACACCCGAGACCCCGGGGCACCTGTAGCGGGATGTTGCTGCAGTAGCGCATTGCCACATCAACTACTCTCGGAGATTAAAAAGTCCGATTCTGCTCAATATTTTGAATTATCATTAGAAATACTATGGGAAATTTCGACCTCAACAATTATTTTGCAAAAAGTATTATACATGTCCTTAATTTTATTTCATATTCTCTAAATATTATATCTTAATTTACATTTTATGATGAAAGTTATTAGGTCGTTATACAAGTCAGTGGTTCTTCCAGATCATTTCACAAAAGATATATACGATATTTAGTAATTTGAACTTTAAGTTGACAACTGTTTAGCCTGTCGACATTGAAGATAGAAGGTAACTAAAAAAAATGAAACATAGACTTTGATTGCGTTATATCATTGACGAGAGTTGATTATGCGAACTTGTTGGTCATTGAAATGGTATCTGAATGTTTTGTATTGTAAAAATACAAACGTAAACATGACACTCGGCATCGACTAAAACGTCAATGTTATACCTCTATAATTGCTGAAGTAGGTATAAATAATATTATACATAATGTATTTAAAAGTATATACATGTATAGTTTTGTAACCCCCCCCCCCCCCAAAAAAAAAAAAAAATAATAATAATGCTTGGAATTTAATTTCATCTCTCTCAAATAAGGTATGAAGCTGAAATCAGTTGCCTTAAATGATACTCTTTGGTATTGTACCAATGACAGGATCCTGAGTATCTACAATTTGGCGAATTATCTGAATTTAAATGTTAGTTTGCATGAAATAAGTCGACTCGTGTTTTTTTCAAGACAGATTTCAATGAAGGACATTTAATGCTTTATGACAAACAATAAGCAGTCCGTCGTACGAACATCTACCTGGGGAAACAGTAACTGTAGTCAGACAATAAGCAGTCCGTCGTACAAATATCTACCTGGGGAAACAGTAACTGAAGTCAGACAATAAGCAGTCCGTCGTACGAACATCTACCTGGGGAAACAGTAACTGTAGTCAGACAATAAGCAGTCCGTCGTACGAACATCTACCTGGGGAAACATTGGTCAGACTCACAACAGTCCGTCGTACGAACATCTACCTGGGGAAACAGTAACTGTAGTCAGACTCACAACAAACAGGAGAACGTCTTGTCTAACGGGCGTTATCCGTGACTAATTCGCCACTATTGTTTTCTGAATTGCTTATCGACGCCGATATGTTTTTAGAACGCAAGAATACATTGAATCGTTATACTTCGTATATTTTGTTTACAGACCACAACAATGTAAACAATGCGGATAAATCGTTTCTGTTAAATGAAATCGGATAATAACAAATTGTACATCGTCAAGAAATGTTGAGCTGAATTAATTCCAAGTATGTCTATACGAAGGCAACACCTGAGTTGTAATTAAGACGGTCAGGTGTGTGAAGTGGCATGTAAGAATCGCTATGGACTCCTGAAGATGGCATGAGAACACCTGTTTGTTGGTGTCACAGTCAACACAGATACCCATTCACATGCCATTTAAACTCCTTATTTTTCTGTTAATTCATATCCTAGCATACAGTACTGAATACCCTTAGTTAGATAAGTCGGGAGAGTATCGTACTGAATACCCTTGGCTAGATAAGTCGGGAGAGTATCGTACTGAATACCCTTGGCTAGATACCATTAGCTAGATAAGTCGGGAGAGTATCGTACTGAGTACCCTTGGCTAGATAAGTCGGGAGAGTATCGTTCTGAGTACCCTTGGCTAGATAAGTCGGGAGAGTATCGTACCGAATACCCTTGGCTAGATAAGTCGGGAGAGTATCGTACTGAGTACCCTTGGCTAGATAAGTCGGGAGAGTATCGTACTGAATACCCTTGGCTAGATAAGTCGGGAGAGTATCGTACTGAGTACCCTTGGCTAGATAAGTCGGGAGAGTATCGTACTGAGTACCCTTGGCTAGATAAGTCGGGGAGAGTATCGTACTGAATACCCTTGGCTAGATAAGTCGGGAGAGTATCGTACTGAATACCCTTTGCTAGATAAGTCGGGGAGAGTATCGTACTGAATACCCTTGGCTAGATAAGTCGGGAGAGTATCGTACTGAATACCCTTGGCTAGATACCATTAGCTAGATAAGTCGGGGAGAGTATCGTACTGAATACCCTTGGCTAGATAAGTCAGGGAGAGACTCAATATGTTATCACGTCTAAATAAAGTATATTATTATAATGTATGTGGGAGAAATTCAACTATCAAAGTCATCAGATTGTACACCCATTCTACACCATCAGCCAGTAGAGTCGTTACAAATATCACCAAATCACAAAGTTGAAAACTTAATTTGATTAGTCCATTGCCAAGTAATGCCTATTTGATAATCTGCAGACAAGCCCATCTGTGAACCAACCTGTCTAGCTGTAGTTGTTCTCACTTGGTAACGCGCTATTGTCAAACGCAGCATCCGTTTCTATGGAAACAGAATTTCACTCCTGTTCTTACCGAGGAATGGCGAGCATGTGAGCCCAAAATTAATCGATAAAGAGTTGTTAATTAGCAGATGAGAATCTGCCGTGTATGGCAATTGTTGGATTGGTATAAATGTCTCACTGAGACTGCGGGTTTGTCTTCTAGCATGCGGGCTTACATAAAAGTTATTAACGTACAATGAAACTTGATCACTTCTAATCGCCAGTTTCCGACCAGGCTCCGCGCACATGCGTATAGGAATAGCAGGATGTGGCCGTGCATATTAGAGACCTTAATCTAGCCATTCAGTGGTAATATTATCGAACAAAGTAGTGGATGTACACAGACAGTCTTCCTTGAAACTCCCAGCACCCTGGCTTATACTAAATCTCAATCATTTCACGGGTAAGTTGACTATTAAACTAGGGTTTCTTTCTGTGTATGTCTGTATTTCATGTGTGTTTGTGTGATGGGGCACATGTATACAGATGTTCCTCCTCTGTAACCTCCTCTTTTACGTGTGTGTATGTGTATGTGATATACACGGTCATTCACTAGCTGTCAAGTCTGTGTAGTTGTTTGTTTTTCTGAACGCGTGTTTCACATCTCGTACCCTCCTGAAACAATAATATTATATAAATAAAAGGATTCCACACACATGATTCAGATTGTCAAGTTTAGGCTAATGTATAAATGTGCATTGTTTCTATAAATAAAATTCTTAGTAAACAAAATTGAAAATTTATAGATATCTAGGCTGTTTTACTCCGATTTTTAATAGCTTGACGTTTTCATGCGTTCTGACCATCACGGCGTAATTACTGGCCACATGTGTCAACATCCCTACAGGGGTTGTCTTCTACTGCTGAAATGGTCACATCTGGTCCAGTGACCAGTGGTCAGTTGTATAATGTCCACACAATGACCATTCAACACAATAGAGACATAATTCTCTGTAAGCATCCTCGATTTCTAGTGGTTTTATATTGTATGTACTAAAGCTGGACTTAATCAAAGCATGTTGCTGAAATATGACCCAGATACTGAACATGTGGATTACAGCACTTTGTTTAAAACTCATGTAGACTACTACTGAAAGTAGAATTACGAGGAAAAACAATTATGAAGGGAAAGTAATGTTGACTTCCTCATTAGAACGTGTGAGTGTCAGTGAAGGACAAACTCACGTTTCATTTTACCAACACCAGAAAGGAAATTTACAACTGGTACACAGCCTCGAAATCTCCTTACATATATGCATGTATCAATGTAGCACACCAGGGCACGAAATAACCAAGGTTTTTGACATAAGGAACGACAACGGTGGATAGAACCCCCACTCCACCCCACCTCATCCAAATAAGGGGGGGATGGGAGTGGGGACTATAAACATAGGAATATCGTTAGTTTTGTACACCTTGCAAACATTTAGATTATATCGTTTACATAAATTGTATGAGTAAACTGACTAGATGTATTAGATGTTGACACACAATTTAAAGACATTTTCGAATAAAAAGTAGAATATTCTTCAAGACGGAAAGAATCAATTTGACTTTCACTTCTATGATATAACCTATTTTATTCGATATTTGTTGTAGCCTTAAATCAGCAATAGATGGATTTCCAAATATAGCAACCGAATTAATACTTTACGATGGGTGCGTGTAACAAGCTCCTTTGTCAGGAAACGAATTGCAATATTCATTGTATGGTATCATCCGTGCCAAGAGACCTAAGCATTGATTAAAGTCATAAGTCATAAAGTACACGCTTGTATTTTGACCTCTCCTATCGTTTCTTTTAAGTACCAACTCCAGGTAAAAAGTCGGAGTAGACGCTAAAATAGGTCCAAAATACTGCATGATTTTATGTAGTTTTCACAGGGACATGATGATGAGACCTTATATTTTGATATACATAGGGACTTGATACCTTATATTTTGATATACATAGGGACTTGATACCTTATATTTTGATATACACAGGGACTTGATACCTTATCTTTTGATATACTCAGGGACTTGATGCCATTTTTTTGGGTTGTATTTTGTTTACTGTTCTGTTAACAGTAAAGGTCATTTAAGGACGTAGCGAAGGAAGTTGGAATCCTGGAAGAAATCTATCGCCCTAGGTCAGTACCTGGATTACATTAAAAGTATTCAAAACAATAAATACTAATTATAAGTAATTTCAACACTGAATACACGTACAACATTTGTTTTTAAAAGTGATATCAGTAGTTGATCGTTACCTGTACCAGTTAATTTCTTAATTTCAAATTGGTGTCCATATCTATTTGCCGCATATTGCATAATTGCCACAACCCGTACCTGTATACACGTGACCTAGTGCGTGCCAATACGTGAAATAACGAGATCTTTTAACTATACCTGTACACTGTCTTCTGCCAGTGGCATGCATAATACATGAGCTTATCTAGACTTTGTCGGCTAATGTAGATAAAAACGGGTAACTTATAAAACGTGCATTGTATACCATGTCTCGGTTAATTATAGGCAAGTCGATTCCTTTTTGCTGGATGTGTTGTTTTTTCTTTCTCTTTCTCTCTTTTTTTTTTAAATGTTTAATTTTCCGACCACTAGATGTATTGAACACCTTTTTAAATATCGTTCTCTCACGTTCATTATCAAAGCTTAATTCTGTTTGTCGCCAATCAAAGCACACGTGTGAATTGTATGTCCGTCTTTCGTCAACAAACACACATGTAAATTGTTTGTATGCCTGTCGTCCACAAGCACACGTGTAAATTTTCTGTCTGTCGTCCACAAGCATAAGTGTATATTGTTTGTATGTCTGTAGTCCACAAGTACACATGTAAATTGTTTGTATGTCTGTCTTCCACAAGCACACATGTAAATTGTCTGTCTGTCGTCCACAAGCACACGTGTAAATTGTCTGTCTGTCGTCCACAAGCACACGTGTAAATTGTTTATCTGTCTGTCGTCCACAAGAACACGTGTAAATTGTCTGTCTGTTGTCCACAAGCACATGTGTTAATTGATTGCCTGTCGTCCACAAGCACACATGTAAATTTTTGTCTGTCTGTTGTCCACAAGCACACGTGTAAATTGTTTATCTGTCTGTCGTGCACAAGCACACGTGTAAATAATCTGACTGTCGTCCACAAGCACACGTGTATTTTGTTTGTATGTCTGTCTTCCACAAGCACACGTGTACATTGTCTGTCTGTCGTCCACAAGCACACGTGTAAATTGTTTATCTGTCTGTCGTCCACAAGAACACGTGTAAATTGTCTTTCTGTCGTCCACAAGCACGTGTAAATTGTTTGTATATCTGTCTTCCACAAGCACACGTGTACATTGTCTGTCTGTCGTCCACAAGCACACATGTAAATTGTTTGTATGTCTGTAGTCCATAAGCACACGTGTAAATTGTCTGTCTGTCATCCACAAGCACACGTGTAAATTGTCTGCCTGTCGTCAACACGCACACTTGTAAATTGTTTGTATGTCTGTAGTCCATAAGCACACGTGTAAATTGTCTGCCTGTCGTCCACAAGCACACGTGTAAATTATTTGTATGTCTGTAGTCCATAAGCACACGTGTAAATTGTCTATCTGTCGTCCACAAGAACACGTGTAAATTGTTTGTATGTCTGTAGTCCATAAGCACACATGTAAATTGTCTGCCTATCGTCCACAAGAACACGTGTAAAATATTTATATGTCTGTAGTCCATAAGCAGACGTGTAAATTGTCTGCCTGTCGTCCATAAGCACACGTGTAAATTGTTTGTATGCCTGTAGTCCATAAGCACACGTGTAAATTGTTTGTCTGTCTGAGCAGTGTCTACAGTTCACAAGCACACATGTAGATTGTTTGTCAGTCTGTTGTCCATAAGCACACGTGTTAATTGTTTGTCTGTCTGTGGTCCACAAGCACACGTGTAAATTGTTTATCTGTCTCTTGTCCACAAGCACACGTGTAAATTGTTTGTCAGTCTGTTGTGCACAAGCACACGTGTAAATTTTTGTCTGTCTGTTGTCCACAAGTACATGTATTAATTGTTTGTCTGCCTGTCGTTTGACGTTTGGTCATTGATACGCCAAGGGTTACTATCACTGTCGGTATATCAACCCTGGACTATCACATAGTAAAACTGAAGACAGTTCAAGAGGAAAAACTGACCAACCACTGGCCACTGGCCAGTATAAACTTCATTTGAAGATTACAGAGAGCGACGCCACACAGTCGACCACAGTGTATCGATATTCGATTCTTATGGTGGACATCAAAGCACCAAATCAACTGTTCATTAGGTGTCGGAGACAGAGCCTTCAGTTTTGTTATGACATATAGTCCAGGGGAGGATGTTATGACATATAGTCCAGGGGAGGATGTTATGACATATAGTCCAGGGGAGGATGTTATGACATATAGTCCAGGGGAGGATGTTATGACATATAGTCCAGGGGAGGATGTTATGACATATAGTCCAGGGGAGGATGTTATGACATATAGTCCAGGGGGAGGGGGGTATGACATATAGTCCAGGGGAGGATGTTATGACATATAGTCCAGGGGAGGATGTTATGACATATAGTCCAGGGGGGGGGGGGGGGTGTTATGACATATAGTCCAGGGGGGGATGTTATGACATATAGTCCAGGGGAGAATGTTATGACATATAGTCCAGGGAAGGATGTTATGACATATAGTCCAGGGGAGGATGTTATGACATATAGTCCAGGGGAGGATGTCATGACATATAGTCCAGGGGGGGGGGGGTGTTATGATTATGATATAGTCCAGGGGAGGATGTTATAATATAGTCCAGGGAGGATGTTATGACATTTAGTCCAGGGAGGATGTTATGACATATAGTCAGGGGAGGATGTTATGACATATAGTCCAGGGGGGATGTTATGACATATAGTCCAGGGGAGGATGTTATGACATTAGTCCAGGGAGGATGTTATGACATATAGTCCAGGGGAGGATGTTATGACATATAGTCCAGGGGAGGATTATGACATATAGTCCAGGGGAGGATGTTATGACATATAGTCCAGGGGAGGATGTTATGACATATAGTCCAGGGGAGGATGTTATGACATATAGTCCAGGGGAGGATGTTATGACATATAGTCCAGGGGAGGATGTTATGACATATAGTCCAGGGGAGGATGTTATGACATATAGTCCAGGGGAGGATGTTATGACATATAGTCCAGGGGAGGATGTTATGACATATAGTCCAGGGGAGGATGTTTGACATATAGTCCAGGGGAGGATGTTATGACATATAGTCAAGGGGGGGGATGTTATGACATATAGTCCAGGGGAGGATGTTATGACATATAGTCAAGGGGGGGGATGTTATGACATATAGTCCAGGGGAGGATGTTATGACATATAGTCCAGGGGAGGATGTTATGACATATAGTCCAGGGGGGATGTTATGACATATAGTCCAGGGGAGGATGTTATGACATATAGTCCAGGGGAGGATGTTATGACATATAGTCCAGGGGAGGATGTTATGACATATAGTCCAGGGGAGGATGTTATGACATATAGTCCAGGGGAGGATGTTATGACATATAGTCCAGGGGAGGATGTTATGACATATAGTCCAGGGGAGGATGTTATGACATATAGTCCAGGGGAGGATGTTATGACATATAGTCAAGGGGGGGATGTTATGACATATAGTCCAGGGGAGGATGTTATGACATATAGTCCAGGGGAGGATGTTATGACATATAGTCCAGGGGAGGATGTTATGACATATAGTCCAGGGGAGGATGTTATGACATATAGTCAAGGGGGGGGATGTTATGACATATAGTCCAGGGGAGGATGTTATGACATATAGTCCAGGGGAGGATGTTATGACATATAGTCCAGGGGAGGATGTTATGACATATAGTCCAGGGGAGGATGTTATGACATATAGTCCAGGGGGGGATGTTATGACATATAGTCCAGGGGAGGATGTTATGACATATAGTCCAGGGGAGGATGTTATGACATATAGTCCAGGGGAGGATGTTATGACATATAGTCCAGGGGAGGATGTTATGACATATAGTCCAGGGGAGGATGTTATGACATATAGTCCAGGGGAGGATGTTATGACATATAGTCCAGGGGAGGATGTTATGACATATAGTCCAGGGGAGGATGTTATGACATATAGTCCAGGGGAGGATGTTATGACATATAGTCCAGGGGGGGATGTTATGACATATAGTCCAGGGGAGGATGTTATGACATATAGTCCAGGGGAGGATGTTATGACATATAGTCCAGGGGAGGATGTTATGACATATAGTCCAGGGGAGGATGTTATGACATATAGTCCAGGGGAGGATGTTATGACATATAGTCCAGGGGAGGATGTTATGACATATAGTCCAGGGGAGGATGTTATGACATATAGTCCAGGGGAGGATGTTATGACATATAGTCCAGGGGAGGATGTTATGACATATAGTCCAGGGGGGATGTTATGACATATAGTCCAGGGGAGATGTTATGACATATAGTCCAGGGAGGATGTTATGACATATAGTCCAGGGGAGGATGTTATGACATATAGTCCAGGGGAGGATGTTATGACATATAGTCCAGGGGGGATGTTATGACATATAGTCCAGGGGAGGATGTTATGACATATAGTCCAGGGAGGATGTTATGACATATAGTCAGGGGATGTTATGACATATAGTCAGGGGGGATGTTATGACATATAGTCCAGGGGAGGATGTTATGACATATAGTCCAGGGGAGGATGTTATGACATATAGTCCAGGGGAGGATGTTATGACATATAGTCCAGGGGAGGATGTTATGACATATATTCCAGGGGAGGATGTTATGACATATAGTCCAGGGGAGGATGTTATGACATATAGTCCAGGGGAGGATGTTATGACATATAGTCCAGGGGAAGATGTTATGACATAAAGTCCAGGGGGGATGTTATGACATATAGTCCAGGGGAGGATGTTATGACATATAGTCCAGGGGGGATGTTATGACATATAGTCCAGGGGAGGATGTTATGACATATAGTCCAGGGGAGGATGTTATGACATATAGTCCAGGGGAGGATGTTATGACATATAGTCCAGGGGAGGATGTTATGACATATAGTCCAGGGGAGGATGTTATGACATATACCATAGTAATCCCTGGAATGTCGAGCATGTGGTTTCCTGTCTGTCGGGGTTTCCAACAAACACACATTTAATTGACTGTTGGATTTTCATACAGTGTATCTCAACCATATTGTGTGTATGCCTGTCGTCAACCGAGTAGATAGATGATAAAGTGTTCGTTCTTAACTGACCACACGTGTCGATCGGTCCATCAGTCTGTTGTCCATTTTGTCTTTAGATCATCTATTTGTTCCGTATTACTGTCTTGACCCCGAGTGTCATTCTTCTGTCTGTCTTGTTTGTCCATGCCATCCGTTCATACACCTGTGTATTGTTCCCCTCATCTGTCTGTGTGATATGTCTCAGTTTTAGCTCACCTGTCAAATGACAATTAGAATGTAGGCCATGGTGCGGTGTCCGCCCGACCGGCTGTCGTCAACTTCTCCCATGTAAAAAAACCCGAATAATTCAAACAAAAAAAAACAAAAAAACCCACCTTGACGTGATTTTGGGTCTTTAGCATGTGCTTGAACTGAGAATATTATTTGCTCATGTTAACTATTTTGACCTTTATTGAATGTTACATATATAGGTAAAATGCGGCAAAGTCAATAACTAGAACACGTAGTCTGTAGTAGGTTGCATTACCAAATGGTTGAGATTGTGGCGTTGTTACTACTAAAATCTTGACAAATCAAACAGAGAGTATGGTGGCTGATTTGTGCCATTTTCGCTTTTTCGCTTTTTCGCGTTTTTTCCAACGCGAAAAAGCGAAAAAAGCGAAAATGGCACAAATCAGCCACCATAGGGGGGAGGTCAATGAAATGGAATATTTTGGTTGAACGGATTTATGAACTTCTTACATGTTTGCATATTAAAATGTGTTTTCTTTTGTAGAACATTTTCCGATATGACTGGTTCCGGTAATGGAGGTGCGTGTTCCGGTAAAGGTGTGTATCTGAAGTTGACAGTCCTGTTTTTACTCAGTAGCACTATATACGTGTACCTGTACTCTAGCATCACCATGCAGACGTTCGCTATCGGTGAGGTGATGAAAGGCACCATCAATGACATCCAGCGATGGAGAGATAAGATGGAAGGCTGGGTACAAATGATTGGTGGTGGCGGGTCTCAAATTAATGCAAAATTTGTCAAAAATGCGTCATTTGCAGAAAACATGCAAAACAAAAGTAAACTTGAAGTTAGACATCGGGTATCAGAACAGTATAATAACAGTGTATCGGGAACGAAAAAACCTTCGAAATCAACATTTTTGCACCAAAAGCCTACACGAAGTTTTGTGAAAAATTCAACAGGAAGTAGTGTCGGTGGTAAAACGGAAGTGCTTCTAACACTATTTACCTCATGGCCGACAAAAGCAGAAAAGTATACTTGCCACAACAACACAATAAAGAACTGGGCACAGTTAAAGCCTCATATCCAGCCGGTTCTGTTTACCCAAGAAACATTACTGGCAGAGGAAGCAACAGAGAAAGGCTGGGCTGTACTTCCGGTTCGAAAAGCCGGAAGAGGAGTGCCAATTCTGAAATATATGTACAAGGATGCCATGGAACGATATAATTCAACATTCTACGCTTTTTCTAACGGTGATATACTGTACAGTCAATCACTTATAGAAACATTACAAACCGTGCTTAAATCTTCTCAGATACCTAAAGGCAAACCAATGATGATAATCGGCAGAAGAACCAACGTACAAGATATGACGTCAGCAGAGGCAGTTTCTGGCGACAAAGTTCAAAAGACGGCGAAAGTGCGAGGAAAAATATTCACCGTTTGGGCTGAGGATTACTTCATAACGTCAGCGAATTACCCGTGGAAGGATATACCGGAAGTTGTAATTGGTCGGAGGGCGTATGATAACTGGTTAGTATCGAACGCACGTAAACAGAAACATGTTACTATAGACGCTACTGACACACTTGTGGCCCTCCACCAAACGACAAAGGCGGGGAATCAAGAGGGATTCAAGGCCGACAACCCTGAGTACAATCACAATCTACTTCGGCGAATGTATCGTCATCTTCATTACGCCGCCGGTCTGACGTCATGCGCAGACTATTACACGCGTTACCATGAAAAAAGACAAATACAAATTTTAAAGAGAACGGTTCCGAGATCGTGTTTTCCTGTTTGATGAGGTTGTTTATAAAAGAAATATTTCAATTTGGGAGCAAGTCTTCGAATGGAGCAGAAAAGGGAACATTACCCGACAACGAGATGGACTATAGCTAGACCTCGAGTCGTCTTCCCTTACAGGCTATCCCCCATATAGCCTTGGACAGTTCAGGCCAAAGAATCTAAAGAGAATTTTTAATATTGATAATTTAACACAAAAGAAGCCTTTGTCCATTGTTTCTCTTAGTGTACTTGAATACATTGTACATGTACATACTTGTCGGAATCATCTTCCACTGATTACCATCAAATATTTAGAGGTGAAATTTTGCACTCTCATAGCCATCGTAGATCTGTGTTTCAGTTGTCATTCGTGAACATGATGAAATGATGTTAAAGGAAGATGGGTTCCAAACGTACAAAATATTGACGTCACAATCGACATATCCGCAAGGGAGGTAACCAAACTATTTTAAATACCTGGGTGAAGTCACTGAATACTACACATAAAAGGTTGTAAACACAGAAAGATTAATCTATCCATCAATTAGTACTGTCTGCGTTTGCATTCTATTGTAAATCATTTGGAATGTTATTTAAAACCACATTATACGTATCTATCAACAAAAAATCACGTTAGATTCGACCCCGATATTGTAAGTATTTGTAGATGTAAACTTGGTTGAAATTAAGTTATGAAAAAGATACATGGATTGGAAATGATTTCTTAATAACTTTGGTACAGCAATCGTGCAAGTTACGATTATTGCCGAACGGAAGTCAGGAAGTTCTCGAAAGAGTTCGGACAGACGTTACGTAGTTACGGGAGTCACATGACGTTATTGGCAACGACGTTACAATGTCGGCTAATTTCGGCTTGTTTGACTACAATGATGGGACCCACCTAGCGATGTTCAATATGTATTTGCTTTTCAAAAGTTTCCGAATCATTATCGCTCATCCTGACTTCGATTTAGTCCTGTATTTGCACGATTAACAACAGGATTCTTTCTCTCAACATTCTTCTAAATCATGAAAAAATAAGACAAATACGGATATTGGGACTTTTAATATTAAGTGTACATGACTATGTCCAATGGGTGAGTTGGTAAACTCGGCGTCATAAGCTTGAAACTTGTGTGTGAGAGGTTATTGTAAATGTACAGACATCACTTAACATTCAGTTGTTTATTAGAAAATGTAAGAAATTGTGAGTTGGACCAGAAACGTATGTAATTAATCGTTTATCATGTTGTTGTTTATTGTGATAATTATGATAATATGACAATTCTAATTTACCTAGAGTATTATTGTAGGAATCAAACTCCACGTTACTGTCAAACATTATATTATATGTGTCATGCGACTTTGTTTTACAAATATATTTAAGGTCACCTGAGACTATTCTAATCGCCTTTTGTCCGTCGTCGTGTGTCGTGCGTCGTTCGACGTGTGTTCGTAAACAATTAACATTTTTAACTTCTTCTCCAAAACCGCTGAAGCAATATCAAAGAAATTTCGCACAAACCTTCTAAGGCATAAGGCCAACCAATATTGTGAATTATATGACCCCCGCCACCCAGGGGGTTATGGGATGGGCCAAAAGGGGTCAAATTGACTAAAATTTCAAATATCTTCTTCTCCACTCACATATGTGGTAGAATCAAATACTCTCCATAGATAGAAAGGTCTCGATGCCCTCTACAAATGTGCATGATATGACCCTGGGGTCTCCGGTTTCCCCCTGGGGAGGGGGTTAAGTTTATTATAGTTTATATAAGGAAACACATTTTTGAGCATTATTTGGTCATTTGTAATAGGAAATGAGTCAAATGTTGTTAGAATTATCCCTATGAAATGGCCATTGAATCTTGAAACAAGTTTTCCATGATTGACTCCCAGGCGCCATAGGAGCGGAGTCAAAAGGGGTCAAATAGGCTAAAACTTCAAAAATCTGAAATTCTGGAATTGGTAGAATCAAATACTCTACATAGATGGAAAGGTCTTAAGGTCCTATACAAAAACACATTTATGAACATTATTTACTTAGATTTCATAGGAAATTAGTCAAACTGGGATAGAATTGTTAACCTAAAATAGCTTTTACATCCATAATGATCATGACCAACCCCCAGGGGCCTGAGGGGCGGTGCCAGAGGGGCGGGCCAGAGCGGCGGGACCAGAGGGGCGGGACCAGTACTTGAGCATAGAGTATCAGAGCGTAATCGAAGATCTGAATTTAATCAGAATGGGCGAAATGGCTAAAATTTTTAAAAAATCTTCTGAATTCATAGTTTTGATGGAACCAGATACTCTTCATAGATTTAAAGGTTTTAAGGTCTCTACAAGAATTGGGAATTTCATGACCCTGGAATCTCAGATTTTCCCCAGGGGAAGGGGTCAAATTTACAATAGTTTATATAGAAAACTATATAGGAAAAACACATTTTAAACATTTTTTGCTTAGTTTTCATAGGAAAAGAGTCGAACTGGGTTAGAATTATTAGTCTGAGATATCATTTTAACATCATATCAATATTGGTCCTAGCCAACCCCCGGGGACCAGAGGAGCGGGGCCAAAAGGGGTCAAAATGGCTAAAATTTCAAAAATATTTCTTCTGAATTCACAGATTTGATGGAACCAAATAAGCTTCATAGATTAAAAAGTCAAATTTATAGAATCATTGACTGATTTCAAGGGCCTGATGACCGATATACATGTACGGCGTTTATATGTCTGTTTCATTTTGTATCCGAACTCAGGTGACCGTTAAGGCTCATGGGCCTCTTGTTGTTTAATATCTATTTTCATTCCCATTGCTAATGTAAATGAAATTATTGCGTTTTGTTCACTGTTTTCAAGATTTTCTGAACCATGTGTAGTATATAAAAGCTTAAAATTCTGTAACGGATTCGGCCGGAGTTTGCCGATTGGCATCATCGATCTCATCAACATTTTAGCCTACCAGCATCAGATGATTGGCTATTCAAATCGCCTTTTGTCCGTGGTTCGTGGTCCGTCCGTTAACAATTCTTGCTACCGCTATTTCTCAGAAAGTACCCAAGGGATCTTTTTCAAATTTGATATGTAGGTTCCCCTAGGGCCCTAGTTGTGCATATTGCATTTTGAGACGGATCGGTCAACAAGATGACCGCAAGGCAGCCATCTTGGATTTTGATAGTTAAAGTTTGTTACCGCTATTTCTCAGAAACTACTGCAGGGATCTTTCTCAAATTTCATATGTATGTTCCCCTATATCAAGTACCCTAGTTGTGCATATTGCATTTTGAGATTGATCGGCGTACAAGATGGCCGACCGGCTGCCATCTTGAATTTTTATAGTTAAAGTTTGTTACTGCTATTTCTCAGAAAGTACTGAAGGGATCGCTCTCGAATTTCATATATAGATTCCCCTAGGACCTTCGTTGTGCATATTGCATTTTGGGACTGATGGGTCTATAGGATGGCCGACCGTCCGCCATAATTGATTTTGATAGCTAAAGTTTATTACCACTGTTTTTCAGACAACACTGAAGGGGTCCTTCTCAAATTCACATGTAGGTTCCTCTGGGGCCCTAAATGTGCATGATACATTTTGGGACCGATCGGTCAACAAGGTGGCTGCCTGGTAGCCATCTTGGATTTTGATAGTGAGAGTTTGTTACCGTTATTTCACAGAAATTAATGAAGGGATCTCTCTCAAATTTCATATGTAGGTTCCCTTAGGGCCTTAGTTGTGCATGTTAAACTTTGTAAGTGATCGGTCAACAAGATGGCCGACTGGCCGCCATCTTGTATTTGATAGTTACCGCTATTTCTCAGAAAGTACCGAAGGGATATCTTTCAAATTCCATAAGTAGGTTCTCCTTGGATCCTAGTTGTGCTGGTACCTTTTGGGAATCATCGATCAACAAGATGGCCAACCGGCCGCCATCTTGGATTTCATCGTTGAAGTTTGCTACCGCTGTTAATCAGAAAGTGCTGAAGCAATCTGTCTAAAATTTTATATGTCTTATTTTTGGAAAAGTTCAAAAAGCAGGGCAAAGATCCCTCTTTCCATTGTCAGACATAGATCATTCTTTGGTGGGCGCCAAGATCCCTCTGGTTAATTTAAGCTTCCCTTTTTCATTTTGTCAGAGGCCTAGAATACATTCATGTACAATAAATCACTGCCATAAAAGTATTAATTCTCAATGCAGCATATTCAACAATGCTTAAATACATATACATTAATTTTATAATTTAATTTCATAGCTACATTGTATTTTATTAAATAAACTACGATGCGGATTTGTTTAATCAGCATATTTTATAAAATCGTGTTGATATTACAGTTTTGCCAGTTTCGTAAAAAGACTGACAACACCAGCAAGAGAATGTAAGAGAGTACACTTTTCTACTTTGAATTTTCGATATACATGGCGATTATATATATACATGCATATACAAAAGAAATCCATGTGCTTTTTAAAGAACAGTATATGTACATTGTAACATACACGTAAAACTGACAGTTTATGGTGCAATGTTTGCGGTTCAGTATAAAAAGAGACCTTGTTTAACATGCATTGACAATAAAATGAGTATATTGCCTTATATTTTGACTTATGTTAATCTTTTGGTAGTTACTGCGCCAGTATCCGGTCCGTCTCCGGACCCTTTATTATTGTTAACACTTTCCGGATATGAAATCACGTTGTTTCATGTTTAGTTTTGCTCGGTATCCCTTGAAGTAAACACGTTTGTTTTGACCAATGTTTTGACCTACTGGTGGTGTTGTATTGAAGATTTATATTCACCCTGGCACTGTGTGAAATGTTTGAATCCTGTAAAAGCATATTGTCTTACATCCTCGATACTCCGGGGGTTGCTGTGTTTGTTTGTTTGTTCGATTGATTAACGTCCTATTAACAGCTATGATCATGTAAGGACGGCCTCCCATGTATGTGGTGTGTTGCGTGTATGTTGTGCGGAGTGTGTGTTTTGGCAGACTACGATATATTCATGTTGTGTCTTCTTGTATAGTGGAACTGTTGCCCTTTTTATATTGCTATATCACTGAAACATGCCGCCGAAGACACAGCAACACATCCCACCCGGTCACATCAATGATACTGACAACGGGCGAACCAGTCGTCCCACTCCCGTTATGCTTAGCGCTAAGCAGGAACAGAAACTACCACTTTTATAGACTTTGGTGTGTCACGGCCAGGGGATAGAACCCAGAGCCTTCCTCACAGCGGCAAGCGCTAAACCAAAGGCCAAAAGTGAGGTGGTGTCAAGAGAGACGTTAGAATAAAGTAATTTAGGAAGAAAGAAAAGATAAGATCCAAAATTTAGTCGCCTTTTACGATCATGCAATAGGGGCAGCAGGTACAATTTTAACGCCCTACTTGCAGGGCCCGGGGGTTACTATTACTAGTACTGGCGTTATACCCATCCTTAGTTTATCGCATCGTAAAACTACATGCAGTTCAGAAGAAAAAATCTGACCAATCACCGGCCTGTGTATGTACTTTCTTTGAAGACAACAGAGAGAACGACGCCCATCTTCAAAGCCGAACAGTATACCACAGTGTGCCGTTATATGATTCTTTTGATGCAAACGACTAAATTACATGTTCTGCTCTTTTACCTGTAGTTTTATGACATATAGTCCAGGGTTGGATATAACATCAGTACGAGTAAACCCTAAAGGATGGTGACCTTAACGTCATTATAGTGTGAGCCATTAATAGGCAACACGTTCTTACTATCTCTACCATTGCGTTTAACTGTCGAAGAAAAAGAATCAATCAGTGATTAACATACATTATATAGTTTACAGTCAGAACTGTGATGAGGACAAGTTTGAAAGAAAGTGTTTGATTTTTATAAAATCCCTTTGGTGAATTAATTGTGGTAAAATAACTTGTTCTGTGTTGTTGTTTTGATAGGCCAGAGAGGCAAAAGTCCTTCATTTATAGATAACTCGATTTATGGATATAACGATTGATGGATATGATATCTCGACTGATGGATATTGTAATCTTGATTTATGAATATATCGATCTAAGGATATCCCGATCTTTACATGTATATACATGTACCTTGATTTATGGATATATCGATCTATGGATATCCCGATCTTTACATGTATATACATGTACCTTGATTTATGGATATATCGATCTATGGATATCCCGATCTTTATATGTATATACATGTACCTTGATTTATGGATATATCGATCTATGGATATCCCGATCTTTACATGTATATACATGTACCTTGATTTATGGATATATCGATCTAAGGATATCCCGATCTTAACATGTATATACATGTGCCTTGATTTATGGATATATCGATCTAAGGATATCCCGATCTTTACATGTATATACATGTACCTTGATTTATGGATATATCGATCTAAGGATATCCCGATCTTAACATGTATATACATGTACCTTGATTTATGGATATATCGATCTAAGGATATCCCGATCTTTACATGTATATACATGTACCTTGATTTATGGATATATCGATCTATGGATATCCCGATCTTTACATGTATATACATGTACCTTGATTTATGGATATATCGATCTATGGATATCCCGATCTTTACATGTATATACTAATTGCTTGGTCCAATAATATAAATCAGATCACTGACTAAAACATGGAATTTATATGCCCGCTTTCGTTAATCAAAGGGTCATAACTCCAATCCAAGTCCCGATCAAACTTTGCCAAGGCTCCGAGATAATAATCCTTTAACCACGTGATAAGTTACAAAAAAATCGCCCAAAGTTTGTGGCAATTATTGCAGGGAAACCAAGCGTTACAGACAGACCTAAAGTAATACCCCCGTTTCGGCGAAAGCGGCTGATAAAAATATTTAAAAAATGTACTCTATACTCTATGGTGGCTGAGTTTAACCGACCCCGCTATATGACAGTGCGACAAGTCGTCAAGCGACAATGCGCTAAGAGAAGAGCTACAATACGACAATACGGCATACGCCATGCGGCAGAGCGAAAATGTGTCATGCAAAAGAAACACACACATTATCGCACTGTCGCATGGCGGGGTCTCTTGAATTCTGAATGGAGCCGATTAATGGATATCCATCAATATATATTATAATGGATATTCATAAATCTATATTATAATCGATATCCATAAATCTATATTATAATGGATATCCGTAAATCTATCAATTGACATTATAATTAAAATATAAGTTACATAAAGAAATCATGGAAAAATGCGTTTAAAGGGGAGGGAATTGAACCAAAATTGAGAAATTCACATTCTGTTGTTACTCATGACAAAAACGCTTGCTGCAAGTGCTATTTTTCTTTAAGAAGAGAAGTTTTGTTATTATTTTAACATAATTAAAAATTCAGAATACTTTTAACTTTTCATGCTATGTTCTTTATTTTGGCGATCGTCAATTTTGTGAATTGCCGTCAGACGTCGTCTTCTCATATTCAAATTACGGAATTGGTTAGAGAACTTTTCTTATCGTTGGAAGTAAAGTATCAAGTACCATGAACAAAAAATCGACTTATTTTAGAAATGAGAATCGAAAAATAAAATAAGTATTCGAGCAGCTGGTAAGTACGTGAGTATCAGATGTATTGTTAGGTATTATTTTATCAATTTTAGGATGGCGAAGGTTTTATTAGCTAATATCATCATTTTTGTCTAAAATACAAACAAAGTACAAACAATGACAAAAATTGTGTGGATCCTTATTAAATTAAGATATTTAGATAGTATGCGTAAACCAAGGTGAACGAGTCAATGGCGTGAATCGAAATTACTCATACAAGCATATCTTTAGAAGCGAATGCGCCCTTTAGAATCTTCTTCCGGTTTCGTTTAACTCGCCGGTAGGACATGTCAAAGACATGTATACATATTGTTCATTTGTATGTGTAAAAGGCTAGTTTGTAAGCTGGATATTAGTATGGTTAGTATACTGGCAACTTTGTATTTCCTACTACACAGAAAATTTGTGAACAGAAGATTCTGGTTTGCTAAACCTGTCTAAGTTATATTATTTTTTTTCCTGTAACGTTAGGCGTTTTTTTAGTTTATTAGATTAACTGTTACTAGACAAAGAAAAAAAGAAAAGGCTAATAATATAGGCAGATTAAGCGGACTAAGTCGATTCTAGACCACTATATCCTACAATCAGAAAGTGTGCAATATACACAACAGGCCTATCGTTTTCTATTTTTTTCTAGGGAGTACGGGCTGCGGTGGACAAGTGGTTTAGATATTTCGACACATGACCACAAGCCCTCCACTCCTGGGTCTCGAGTTTGAATCCCAAGTGGACCAGTTGCTAGGTTCTGACCGCTGGTTGGTGGTTTTTCTCTTGGTACTCTGGCTTTCCTCCCACCATCAAAACTGACACATCATTACATGACCTTTCTTCGTTTTTCGTTGAAGTGTCTACATGTAGAGCTCTACAGTGAGGTTAGAGTGCAATAGACCCTTTAAATGACCTTTAAATTAGCTATTTGGTCACTGTTGGTATAGCAATTCTGTTAGATACAATTATATAGATACAAATGTATTATTCGCAATAATTAATACACATATATTATAAACAATCAACTACATGTACATATCATATTTAATTTCTTTATTTCAGATATTGTGCAACTCTAACATAACATAAGAGAAAGATGTACAAACACTCTAGTTTTTGTCAGAGACTACTGTTGTTGTCAAGAAAACATCAGGTACAAAATAATGATACACATGTACTTTTGATACATGGTACTAACTTGTGTTAATTATAACAGCTAGGGAATAATAACTGGTGTAAAATACAAGGTAGAAAAACACTTTGCTGATACATTACAGGCCCCATCTCACCCTGATCTTAGTTTGTGGATACATATCCCCTGATCTCGCCCTGGATCCTGGTTTGTGGGTACATATCCCTTGGGTACATACTCCCTGATCTCGCCCGAGGTCCTGGTTTGTTGGTACATATCCCCTGGTCTCACCCTAGGTCCTGGTTTGTGGGTACATATCCCCTGGTCTCATCCTGGGTCCTGGTTTGTGGGTACATATCCCCTGGTCTCTCCCTAGGTCCTGGTTTGTGGGTACATATCCCCTGGTCTCATCCTGGGTCTTGGTTTGTGGATACATATCCCCTGGTCTCACCCTATGTCCTGGTTTGTGGGTACATACCTCCTGGTCCCATCCTGGGACCTGGTTTGTAGGTAAATATTCCCTGATCTCATCCTGGGTCCTGGTTTGTGGGTACATATCCCCTGGTCTTACCCTAGGTCCTGGTTTGTGGGTACATATCCCCTGATCTCACCCTGGGTCCTAGTTTGTGGGTACATATCCCCTGGTCTCACCCTAGGTCCTGGTTTGTGGGTAAATATCCCTTTTTGGTTTCATCCTGGGACCTGGTTTGTGGTAACATATCCCTAGGGTACATATCCCCTGGTCTCACCTGAGGTCCTGGTTAGTGGGTAAATATCCCCTGGTCTCTCCCTAGGACCTGGTTTGTGGGTACATATCCCCTGGTCTCATCCTGGGTCCTGGTTTGTGGATACATATCCCCTGGTCTCACCCTAGGTCCTGGTTTGTGGGTACATACCCCCTGGTCTCATCCTGGGACCTGGTTTGTAGGTAAATATTCCCTGATCTCATCCTGGGTCCTGGTTTGTGGGTACATATCCCCTGATCTCACCCTGGGTCCTGGTTTGTGGGTACATATCCCCTGGTCTCACCCTAGGTCCTGGTTTGTGGGTAAATATCCCTTGGTTTCATCCTGGGACCTGGTTTGTGGTTACATATCCCTAGGGTACATATCCCCTGGTCTCACCCGAGGTCCTGGTTAGTGGGTAAATATCCCCTGGTCTTATCCTGGGACCTCGTTTGTGGGTACATATCCCCTGGTCTCATCCTAGAACCTGATTTATTTGTGGGTACATATTCCCTGGTCTCATCCTGGGACCTGGTTTGTAGGTAAATATTCCCTGATCTCATCCTGGGTCCTGGTTTGTGGGTACATATCCCCTAATCTCACCCTGGGTCCTGGTTTGTGGGTACATATCCCCTGGTCTCACCCTAGGTCCTGGTTTGTGGGTAAATATCCCTTGGTTTCATCCTGGGACCTGGTTTGTGGTTACATATCCCTAGGGTACATATCCCCTGGTCTCACCTGAGGTCCTGGTTAGTGGGTAAATATCCCCTGGTCTTATCCTGGGACCTCGTTTGTGGGTACATATCCCTTGGTCTCACTCTGGGTCCTGGTTTGTGGGTAAATATCCCTTGGTCTCATCCTAGAACCTGATTTGTGGGTACATATTCCCTGGTCTCACCCTGGGACCTGCTTTGTGGGTACATATCCCCTGATCTCTCTCTAGGACCTGGTTTTCTATGTCTATATGTTTTTAAACTGTATTTTTCTCAAAAACTGACTATTTGAAGTAAGGATAAATTCATAAGGAATAACCAGGTTTAGTTTGTAGATTTATAATCACATATAAAATACATTTGCTTTCATGTTTGTATATAATTCATTTCAGAACTTTCCACTACCCTACCTTCTCAGTCGTGGATTTCGAACGACAGCTGCCCATAATGCAACACATGAACCCAATTCTCATATCAGCGGGGATCAAACAAAACAAGCAAGAAAAAAGACTTATCAGAAAGCAACTTCATCAAAATTGCATGTCATTGTTGATTCTGAAAACCAGAAACTGGATCTGAACAATTTATATCCTGGTGGACAAAGAGCACAATCTGTAGTAAAAAATGCATCACAGCAAACCTCTAAGACGAATCCCCATCTGTCATTGTTTAGAAAAGACGGCGTTGACCCGTTTCATTACTCACTGATTTACAACAATATTAAAGAGACGGAAAAATTCGGGACAAAACACCATCTTCTGAAAAATGTCGCCATAAGATTGTGTCTGGGTTGGATGGTTGCCAATTTTGCCTTTGTAAGTGTCGTGGACTTCCATGTGATTCCTCAACACCTACAGATAGTAATAGTCTTAGCTGCCGCTGGCTATCTCTATTCCTTTTATAGATTTTACCATTACAGAAAAGCCTACAAAGAAACTGTTTTTCGACTTTACAAAGAGAAGCATGGCTTCAACAAGACATATATAATGGTGTACCCATACAGGTTTACCTCTTCAAAACAAAAAGTGTTTACTGAATTGGAAATGAAGAAGTTAGACCCATACGAACACCCAGAACGATTCCAGGTAGATTGGCAAAAGCATCGTCTCTTACCAGATGGCTTTTTACCCAATCATAAATCATTTCTGTGGGAAGTTTTAGGTCATAAACCAAAAAATGATTGAATAAATTATTATGTGATTTAGCATGCTAAGTTTGTATTTTTTTTATGTATTTTTGAAAGTATTAACTTCCTTTCAGTGTAACTTAACATAACTATATCTATATAAATATTTAAAGTGAATAGTCGGGCAAAGAAAACCAGTCTAAATGCGTTCATTGGCATTCCAAAAGTTCTCACATATTAATACGACGGCCAAGTTCTGCTTAGTTTCCCAGTTCTGACCATTGATATAAAGAGAAGTTGAAAGCATTGAAAGCGAGGCTGCGTGGAAATGTAACCACGGACATAGTGAGCCGGGAGGACGTTTTAGAATTTCCATACTTTAAATTAATGTCTTCGTACGCAGACCAATTTTGACGAGAGATTTTATTTTTCCATTTCATAAGAAATTATACTGGATACATTCACGCCATTTTTACCGACTTTAGTCATCCTTGCCCGACTGTTCACTTTAACATTTAATTAGCAAACAAATACCGATAGTTTTATTGCCAGTGAGGTTTATATGAAGACTTATACCAAGTTTGGTCTTTTGGTCAAAATGTTTCATCTTTATACTGATCAAGATTATATGTATAAAAGTAGACTAGGTATATATTGCCTGAATACATTTTACATACGAGTGTTTCTATAAACCTGACCTAGCTGGGTGAAAGATCATACTGCGTGAGAGTGGAGTTACCTCAAGTTTCCATGGTAACCATTATTGAATAATGATGCACATTCATGCATTACAATAATTGACCAAGTATGAACAAAATTGATCCAACAACTGGCGAGTTATTGACCATTTTACAAAACCTATGTATAGTGACCTGGTGAGTGCCATGGTTACTAGGGCCGTTTTTGTTTATACGGTCTGTCTGGTTGGACCTAGTTGTCTGTTTATGAATTAATGACGGATCTGGCGATTTTGTATTTTTGTCAGACAAGCTCGGACAAAGCCCTCAAAGACCTGTATCAAAAACTGCAGGTCTGTCAGGATTTATACCTGAAATAATGACAAACAGTCGAACCAGTTGTTTCAAATAAATAGAAACGGCCCATGGCAACCAAAGCTTCGATCGACAAAGAAAACCTATATCTAGATATAGTACCAAACATAGCTTTGGATTTCCATTAAAATAGACCAAGAAGTTTAATTCAAAGGAGTTAATTATATATTATGGAGTTAACTAACAAATGTTTGGATTACATTAATACAAGAATTAAAGTTTCACTGTGTCAACAAAGGTCAAATTCATTGAACTACAACAAAAAATCAGAAACAAATCTTTTGCCATAACTTGTTTTGAAGTTTATTGAATTTCATATCCAATGCTATACATGTATACAAAGATGTCCTCAATGTCACATATAAACTCCACTCACTCTTCAGAAACTGTTGGCACAAATCCTAGGAATTCATTGTAACCACTATATTCTCTAAAACAGTCAGCGGATACTCTATAACGCGCTCCTTTGATACGGACATTACCTGCAATCAAACCTAATATTGATGTTTCCCAGTCTTGACAATATTCAATGTCTTTGTCAGTAAAATGTTTTTGTTTTGTCCAGAAGACCCAGTGTGTTTTAACAACAATGTATTTGTTTTCCTGTTTGTTGTTTTCCTTATAAATGCGTAAGATCCGTTTTTTGTCATCAATTAGAATTAATCCCAATACAAAAGGAGCCAGAGCAACGGCGACTGATGTTCCTAAAAACGACAAATTATCGTAATTGAGTGGGTAGAGAGTGAAGGGATCAACACCAGCATTGGTCATGTTCTGATATTTTTTAATTAAAGTATCTATAAGCAACGCCTCCACTGCACATAGGCCTATCTTAGAACATGTATTCCTTATCAGGGAATTGCGCTGAAAGGTATCATTATAAATCATTGAGTAATCCCTTGGAATTTTGTCCTTCTTCAGTCGACTTTCCAATTCACTTTCCACTGTAACATCAAAGGAAGACTTGATGTAGTTAGGGGTCTGTTTAGTACCTTTTTGTCCAATAGGTTTACCTAATTCCCTTTTTCGTGCACTTGGGTGAATATTTTGTGAGACATTTTGATATCCTCTTTGTGGATTCCCTTCTGTTTTTTTGTCGTTGTTACTCCTTGCTTTGGTGCTAAATGCCATGATGCATTTTTTCTCCCAGCATATTTGCCTTGATATTATGACCTAAACAGAGAAAGATGATTTAATAGTGATCCTTTCATCAAAGTGTCTAATGGTATGTCACCCTTAGCCTATTATTTACTACCAATATGATTACTATACATATATGGTGGGTTTTTCCTCAATCTAGTTGAATCAACCATTTTTTTCCTAAAATGAAATATGTGCCTTTTCCCAATGTGTAAAAAACCCAAAAACACTGAATACTTATAATCATAAAATAATATTGTATAAAAATTTATTTTTCTCATACCATACTCAAAAAAAAAAAAAATCTTACCTTCCCTTTGTGCTGCCAGAGTGAATTATATTCATTAATTAGTTAAAATATGAGAACAACATTTTATGAAACAAAGGTAGACACTGATAGCTCATCATAGCTGTACAAGAGATTGTTTACCTGTGCATGCCTTGTAGTGTGTGGAGCAACACCAGACATGACTTGGTGCATTAAAGGTAATATCTTGTGCCAGCTCATCATTGTTGTAAGGATCTCTGGAATGTATAACAATGCAATGTGACCTTATCATTGGAACTAGCACAACAACATGTGATTGGGTAGCTGAGACCCATATACCGGGGTCATAAGAAAACATGAAACAAACCTATACGGTTCAATGATATTCTGGTTATGGAAATTATCTTGTGTGAATCAAAATTCCGATAAGCTGTGTTTTATCGTTTGTCTCTTTCTTACCGGGTAAATATATTTCTGATTGCTTACTCCAGTTGGTCAGAACTTATTATTAAGGGGATGGTAAGATTATTCTAACTAAGATCTTCTACATGTACATGTGTAAATGAATATCATCAAAGATTTATTTTGTGAACAAATTGTATATATACGACACTAAATTGGTAAATTAAATGCAATTGAAAATTGCACAGACGGGGGTTTAATCCCTGGGCTCTTCAGTGATTTTTGTCTGGGTAATCTGGCTTTCCTCCACCAACAAACCTGGCAATGTCTTTACTTGACCTTGGCTGTCAATAGGATATTAAACTATTTAAACCCTAACGTTGGAATATAATACTGCTTTACTTAATTGAAAGAAACAATTTTCTTAAGTTACGAAATTAAGTCCTGTATTTGTTAATTCTGTATGAACATACACATGTATATCTCAGAAACAAAATTGATGTGTGTGATGCATGCAGGTCTGTGACTTACTATATAATACTTTATCGTGTTTATCACAGGCGTCTGTGTTTATGTACATACAGTATGTCACAGGAGCTTGACGGATGTTTTTATAAAGTCTATAGTGGTATTATATATATATATTTATGCTATATACTATTGACAGAACATCAAGTTACAGGTGTTTTATAAAATAAATATGGTGTAGGGGTATTTTATATGTAGGCCTAACATCATTGTACCCAAATTGATACTGTACCCAAATTGATACCCTAATTAAAACAAGAGGCCCAGAGGGCCTGTATCGCTCACCTGGTTTTTTGTTAGTAATTATCACAAGACTCAGACAATTAGAAAAATAAGCAAAATTGACTCCCAAAGTTTAATTTTGAATCACAACCATACAATGATGCTATTGATACCATACAAATATGCTATCCAATACATAGGTTCAGAGACAAAGTAATTTATATGAAAATAGTAGCCTAATTGACCTTTTGACCTCGCATCTATTGCCGTCTAAGGCCCCGGGGGTCAGCCCTATCATTTGTACAATTTCAAATCCCAACCCTATAAGGATGCTACCATTGCATTATAAGTGCTCTTCCATTCTTAGTTGCAGAGAAGAAGTCGTTTATATGGAAATAGCTAAATTGACCCCTTTTGACCCCACCCTTCAGGCCCCCGGGGGGTCAGCCCCATCATTTGCAAAATTTTGAATCCAAACCCTATAAGGATGTTACCATTGCATTATGAGCGTAATCCCATGTTTAGTTGCAGACAAAAAGTCATTTATATGGAAATTGACCACTTTTGACCCCGCCCCTCAGGCCCCCGGGGGGTCAGCCCTATCATGTGCACAATTTTGAATTCCCACACTATAAGGATACTACCATTGTATTATGGGTGCTATACCGTGCTTAGTTTCAGAGAAGAAGTCGTTTATATGGAAATAGCCAAATTGGCCACTTTCGACCCCGCCCCTCAGGCCCCCTGGGGGTCAGCCCCATCATTTGCACAATTTTGAATCCCCACCCTATAAATATGCTACCATTGCATTATGGGTGCTATACCATGCTTAGTTTCAGAGAAGAAGTCGTTTATATGGAAATAGCCAAATTGGCCCCTTTTGACCCCGCCCCTCAGGCCCCCTGGGGGTCAGCCCCATCATTTGTACAATTTTGAATCTCCATCCTATAAGGATGCTACCATTGCATTATGGGTGCTATCTCATGCTTAGTTTCAGAGAAGAAGTTGTTTATATGGAAATAGCCAAATTGACCCCATTTGACCCCGCCCCTCAGGCCCCCGGGGGTCAGCCCATCATTTGTACAATTTTGAATCCCCACCCTATAAGGATGCTACTATTGCATTATGGGTGCTATCCCATGCTTGGTTTCAGAGAAGAAGTCGTTTATATGGAAATAGCCAAATTGACCCCTTTTGACCCCACCCCTCAGGCCCCTGGGGGGTCAGCCACATCATTTGTACAATTTTTAATCCCTACCCTATAACGATACTACCATTGCATTATGAGTGCTATTTCATGCTTAGTTTCAGAGAAGAAGTCGTTTATATGGAAATAGCCAAATTGACCCCTTTTGACCCCGCCCCTCAGGCCCCCGGGGGGTCAGCCCGATCATTTGTACAATTTTGAATCCCCACCCTATAAGGATGCTACCATTGCATTATGGGTGCTATCCCATGCTTGGTTTCAGAGAAGAAGTCGTTTATATGGAAATAGCCAAATTGACCCCTTTTGACCCCGCCCCTCAGGCCCCCGGGGGGTCAGCCCCATCATTTGTACAATTTTGAATCCCCACCCTATAAGGATGCTACCATTGCATTATGGGTGCTATCCCATGCTTGGTTTCAGAGAAGAAGTCGTTTATATGGAAATAGCCAAATTGACCCCTTTTGGCCCCGCCCCTCAGGCCCCTGGGGGGTCAGCCCCATCATTTGTACAATTTTCAGTTAGTAGCCCATAAGGATGCTACCAGCCAAATTTTGTTGAAATCCGACCAGCGGTTATGGAGAAGAAGTCGATTGTTGACGGACGGACGGACGGGACGGACGACGGACGACGGACGACGGACGCCGGACGCCGGACGCCACGGTATGGCATAAGCTCACCTTGGTCCTTCGGACCAGGTGAGCTAAAAATACCTAAAACATATTTTGGTTAAAATTTACCTCATTTCTTAGTGGTGATACCAAAGATTCATCATTTATTGATAATTACGCTTCGATTTATGTACCTATTTCTGTTATTTTCTCTGAAAGATAACTTTGAAATTGATAAATCTGTCTGAAACATGTTTATACCTAGAAATGTAGCCGTGCGACAATTACTATTTGTACTATAATCGTGTTTTTTCAAAGAGTAAGGCCTCCTCAAAGAAATTTTTATTAAATAATGAAATTTAAGATATAAACACTTAACAGAAATAATTAAAATATAGTTGCCACACAATATTTTTTTCATTTAATCACGTGCAAATTGCTCGTTGTATAGTGTTATTTCTCCATCTTGATTTTTACTAAAACTGTTACTAGATTCAAGTATCTTGTAACTTGATTGATTCATAAAATATGTTTGTAGTTATTTTACATTGAAATTTTTTACAATCATTAAAAATAATTGATAGTGATCTTTTGACATATACACCAAATTTGAACTATAAATACTTAGGTGAATGCCACAGAAAACTTAATTTAAATCATTGAAATATCACACAAATCATTACATTGTGTAACGGGAGTACTGAATAAGTGCAGTTACTTTTTTTTTACAGTGAAATGTGTAAAAAATGTGTATTCAGTATACAGTTGGTAGTAGACTAAAGGTTACACCCTTGTGCACACGGAGTGCACGAGGTTTAGACTACAGGTAGACACGGAGTGCACTACGTTTAGACTACAGGTAGACACGGAGTGCACAAGATTAAGACTACAGGTAGACACGGAGTGCACAAGATTTAGACTACAGGTAGACACGGAGTGCACAAGATTTAGACTACAGGTAGACACGGAGTGCACTACGTGTGAACACGGTGTCCACTACAGGTGGACATGGTGTCCAGGTACATTCAGACCTAGACAGACAAGGTGATGTGTTATATTTAGGGATCGGGGAAGAATACGTTCTCCAATTTGAAAAAATACATATTATAATTTTTTAGTTGTTTCTTTTTTTTTAAATTGCGACATCTACAATTTAATGTACAGTATATATAACTATATAATACGATATTTTTAGTATACATGAATAAAACCTTTTCACTGCAAATGTAATAAAGATTAATTTGTATTCATTAAGTATATGTCTATTTAATTTTATATCAGTAGTTTCCATTTCATATCTTAAATTGTCTATATTACGTTTTCAAAAGTCAATGTTTTATGGGTAAATTGCATTAAATATATATATATATATATATATATATATATATATATATATATATATATATATCATTTACATGAAATAGTAAATACAAGTCAAAAACAACTTTGAATTGCGGCAAAAACTATCTAAAATATACGTACCCGGCCTACTAAGACGACACCATTTTCTGTCTAAAAGTCTTTTGAGCTACAATCTTGCAGCTACGGCAAAAACCAGTCCTATTGTGCCTTTTGAGAACTTTTTCTTTTATGATTTAAGCCATTAATAATACAATCATACATGTATATACCGGGTAATACATAGCTTTTAAATAAAAAGATTTGGTCCCTATCAATCGGTTTTCTAGCGACACCCTTGTAGATCGTCTTTCATAAAATATACACTTTTATAATATTTTTCTTTGCTATTTTAAGTTCTAAAAGTATTGTACGTAAAAATAGCTTAATTACATATTCTTTATTAAAAACTGAACGTCTTTAAAAGATCATGCAGAATAAATCCACTTCAAACTTTATGACGTAGCTATAGTCTACCTACAAGTACCCAATTCAGCTTGTTTTGATTCTTAATTACCGGTAAACACAATATGTTTATGATCCCAACCCCGCAAGTTATCTTGACCGTATATTGCGTCATGGTCCGATAATTATAACTTGTCGAACATACAGGTAAGCCACAGTATCCAGCTATACAGGTACCTCAAGGTGATCATCGATAGATGGCCAGAGGGCAGAATCGTTGCCTTCTGTGTTTGCACGGCTTTATGAGAATGGAGGCAGTATCTTTATATAATATGTGATTTTAGAATTGTTTCAATGGAAGTTTGTTAAGACAAACAAATATACTTTACCTTTTAAAAATCATATAGGTTTATGAGTTTGAAACACAAAAGTACCATTCTTATTAGATACATGTTCATGTTTGTTGTAGAGCCTGGGTTAACATGTACACCATTTCCCGGGGAGGTGGGGGGGGGGGGGGGGGGAGGTTAGATTGGGATCAGCCGTGAAGTGGAGCTGACGGGAGCTGTACAATGCGTAAATCAAGCATGTCTGTCACAACCTTGAATTTACCAATAATACATGTATATATTATAATCAAAATTAATTTAGATTAGGTACTTATTCAACATTGTAATATGGTATTTTATATACATAGTCATGATAATCAGGTTTCTGATATATGTAAAAAGCCAGTGTAAAAAAAATTAAATTAATGAAAAGATATTGGATGAAATATGATTTTCCAATAATTTTGAAATAAATGTTTTAGTTAATTATACACTTGGTATTTTGATTATTTTTTATTTTAATATATAAAGCTTCATTATCAAATAAATTAAAATGCACTACCAGTTAAAATACATATCCCTATTGACTACTATTGTTGTATAACTGTTCGTATTTGTGTGATGAGTACAATGTATATGTAGAGAGGCTGCCACCTAAGTACAGCATGCTATAAATGGACCTCCTGGGGTTGGGATAAGGTACTTCATGTATACAGGTGTTGTTAGTCTGAGATACACTTGACTGAACATATTGAAGGGTGCCCAAAGAAGGCCCCAGGCCCCTGGCCCCACTCTGACCAATGTTAGGTAATTTAGATTATCATATCCGTCAGTCTGACATATCAGAGTTTCTAGAATTAAAATAATTGTGACAAATTCAGAATCTAATCAACAACTATGAATCTACAGTTTAAATGGGTAGAAGTTGGATTTATTTTGATTGTCTGTTTAATTTATTATCAGGCATGTGACCTACATTTTTGCGATCGGTCCTTTGAACAGTGTTGATTCTCACGAGCAGCCACATGCCCGATACTAAATTTTTGCTTTCTATAAGCCAGTGCTTACAGGTTCCTCAATCGGTTGACACAATAAAATGTAATTTCGAATGCCGATTTTTAACGTCTATGGACGATTTCACATATTTCCAATGCTTTGCAACGCGCCAGGTTCTATGTAGCAAATGTACGTATACGTATTATACATTTGACAGGATTAAAACTATTTCGCGCACCTTGCCGTTTAGAAAATTATATTCGATACATACATAGTTAAACATTTTATGAAGAATTTAATTTGTTTATGTTGATCATGATGTCCTTGCTTTTATTATGCCCATCAATATATCCTTTTTAATCAAAATAATCTCTTGGGCGACGATTTGCTAACACTGAAAATCTTACTCCATGCAAGGTTCATCACTTTACGCGTTCGAAAAAGAATTTCATATTTAACCTACATATCACTAGCTAAGAAAAATAGTTTTTACTGGGAAAATGCGGACTTGAACTATCCATTGATGAGACATAACCAGTACGTGGTTTACCGTACGCAGTTAATTTGCTTTTATAACTTCTAATAAACGTCCTTATTTATAAATTAAATTGTATGATAATATATATTGATACATTTTACTTTATATGTATCTATTCAAATAAACATTACAGTGCGAATGATTTCCAGTAATTAACGCCAAGTTTATGTTGCAATAAATATTATGTTTCTGATCGCAATAAATATTTCTATCTGTCAAAGTCCATATAGACTACAGAATAAATACATATTTTCTCATATCTCTGTGGCACATCATCTAGTCTGTCTGTGGTCTTGATGTAGTGGACATTTTACCTGGACACGATGTCCACCTGTAGTGGACACCGTGTTCACACGTAGTGCACTCCGTGTCTACCTGTAGTCTAAATCTTGTGCACTCCGTGTCTACCTGTAGTCTAAACCTCGTGCACTCCGTGTCTACCTGTAGTCTAAACCTCGTGCACTCCGTGTCTACCTGTAGTCTAAACCTCGTGCACTCCGTGTCCACTCGTAGTTCACACCGTGTGCACAATGTGTAACCTTTAGTCTACTACCAACTGTAACTCAGTATAATAAACGCAACTTCATCCCCTTTATAAAGTAAAACCACAAAAAAACCCAATCTATATTGATTTTTCTTAATTTTATACTTTTATCTTGCTGGGTATCAATTTGGGTACATATCATGTGACAAAACTAGAAATTTCGACACATGATATTAATCGTTCTAACAGTAAAAACAAGCACTGTAATAACAAAAACAAAACATCAAACTAAAGTTTGTATGCTCTTTTTGAAAAAAAAACCAGAAAAAAGTGAAGCGCACCTAGTAACAAATATAAAAGAGAAATCTGTGTGTATTGGTATCAATTTGGTTACAATGACATTTTACAGGTTGGGGACCATCCCGTATATGTAGGATAGTCCTGCATTTGAGTAATAGTCCTGTATTTGAGGGATAAATTTGTTACTCAAATGCAGGATTATGTGAAATGAAAATGGATAAAGTTGTTTTAAAAATTTGTATCAAAAAAGGGCGTCATCATTTTCAGATACCCATATAACTAATTGAAAACTTTATGTATTTGTTTATGAACTATTGAATTCTATTATCTCACTTTGTAATAAAGTGACAATTTAGGTGCTCTCCATAGACTACAGTGTATAGCCATCAGGGAAATTTAGTGCAAATGTCATGGTTGATTGACTTTTACCTGTGTTCTATTTTTAGCACCATAGTAAGCAATAGAGGTGATTTTGTTTGTGACTTTTACAAACATTTAGATGATGAAATTTGTTTCCATTTGAGTAATAATGTGGAAAGTTGTATTAGTGATGATGCCATATAAAAATCATGATGCCCTTTTTTGATGACAATGTTTAAATCAACTTTATCACTTTTCATTTCATAGAATCCTGCATTTGCGTAACAAAATTATCCCTCAAATACAGGACTATTACTCAAATGCAGGACTATCCGGGATTGTCCCCAACCTGTTTTACATCGCATTTATCAGTTTATCAAGTTCTTGTGAGTACGTATACACTAATGTGTCACTGGTGTTAATGTCTAAGACTATGTTTAAATGAGTCTAAAATATTTTCAAACACGTATATTTGATATTAATATCAACTTGTGCAATATTACCTTAATATAATCCTTCTTCAACTCGTGTGAATCAATGTCACAGTACATGTGAACCACCATGTTGTTTACGAAGGCGCATTCGATCCGACCGGAAGTTGGAGTAGTTAACCTGATTAATTCTTCGTGATCCGTATCCACCGTCTATCATTGGTACACCGGAAAGAGCTACTCTCGAAGCGACAGCTCAAAAATACAGCATGAGAGGGGATGATTCAGTCATTGTTTTAATTATACAGCACAATTATGCAGACTGTATCCTGGTCACGTCATTTCAGAAAACATTCGAATTAAATTTAATGTAAAACTTGTGGAATTTTAATGCGTCTTTATTGAATTATCTGTGAAGATATATGGTGTGTACCTGCTAAAAAGTTAGATTACTCACACATTTTCGTTTCTTTTGAAATGATTATATGGTTTTAACCCAAATCACCTTTCTTACATAAAGGGATATACATATATATTCATAATACAAAATGTTGTGATAACCTGGGTTTCTTGAATAATTTGTAGATATTCGTTTTATAAGGAGACACCAGTGTACGGAGTATAGCTCGCGAGGTGTACGGAAAATAGCTAAAATTCTGATTATGGTGTACGGAGTATAGCGTAATAGTATCAATGATTTAATTTATATTTACCTCGTTCAATTGATTATTTCGGTTTGTTTGCTTCATATTGACGATCCTGTTTACACATGTGTCCGATAAAACAACAAAATCAGTCAGTAAATATAGAAAAGCAACCAAAACTGCTAATACTTCACCCATAATAGAAAATGAACAGTGTTTGAGTTCTAGATTATCATTTAAATACATCTTTTTTAATTAGTATGAACTGTGGTATGCAGAAGTGAAACGATTGAATTTGGTATAACGTATTTACTTCAGCGATCTTGTAATTCCCCAGTACATGTATGTGTTACAGTGGATATATTGTCTGATAATGATAGTACAGTGTAATTATAATTTTCAGTGAAGGTGTGAAGGAACCAGTCATGTGATGGTGTACATGTTGTTTTGACGATAGTATTGCGTTTCCCCTGTTTTACTTTTAACTTTATCATGAACGTTTGTCGTTTTAACACAAGACGAACAAGCAAATATCCTTCATTCTCTTTGCTGTCGGCAGAAGGACCATCGAGTTATACGCTAGGTTTCCTTGGCTAACTATTTTTAAGTGTATTTGTGAATAAATATAAAGTTTAAACATTATACCATGGTCTGATATGACTAGTTTTTCCAAATTAATATGTTTTAATATGTTTTTTGAAAGCATGAAAATAAGATATTTTACCTGGTTTGTCCAAAACCTGACATTCAAAACCGACAGTGCATTTTCTTTTATTGGTGTGTAAGTTAACAAAATTTTATTATCCTACTAAATTTCCATTCGACTTTTAGTTTCTCGTTTGATCTATGTTAAACGAGATGGGCAATATCAGGCTATGAACTCCATTCTGGCCAAGCGTATAAATATGTAACATTTCCTTCGCGTCACTGACAATGTATGCAATGTATTCTTACGTCTATACATAACGGTCAAATAATTTAAAAAGTAGTTTTAAAGTAGTGGGGTCTGTGAAATCTAATAGTATTATCGTATTGACAAAAAACATGTATTAAAAAATATCATCGCATAATTTTCATTTGTTCGCTTGTTTCAAACCGTTTTGTGTTAAACTATATTCAGACGTTGATGATATGACTGTTCCGTTTATTGAACTTGATGTTCAAAGGATATACGTGTAAAGTTTTGAATTTGAATGATCATAATGGAAATGGAAGTAATAAACTGTTACCAGATTGGACATACAGTTGATATGAATCCCATCCGGAAGGAAGATAAATAGAGGGCGCCATGAATACTTAATATATATATTCAATATTGTTACTGCCTGTTATCAAATCCTTTTTATGCTCAATAAAATATTTTGAAATGAACTGAATTATACTGATAATACTATAATACGGATTTAAGAAAATGTAACAGCCAAATGGACGGATAAATTCAAATTGCATGCAATATCCCCTGTTTCGGGGATAATTTAAAGTTAAAAACTTTGTAAATGTTTTATATTGTTTCGAAAGACTGTCCAATGTGTTTGTATAGTGTAACAGGAGAGGAGAAAATGTAGCGGCCAGATCGAGATTCGAACCCGGGACCCTCCGAACACTAGCCGAGTGCTCTACCAACTGAGTTACCTAGTGACCGATGATCGACCCAGTCCAATCCCGCTACACTCCTCCCTCCTTTCTCGAAGTCGTCGCCCTCCAAGACATACGAGACCCTTCCAAACACCACCACCGTGGATTATTTAGTTGGGCGCCAATTTTGTAACAGGAGAGGAGAAAATGTAGCAGCCATTCCGGGATTCGAACCCGGGACCCTCCGAAAACTAGCCGAGTGCTCTACTGACTTAGCTACCTGGTGACCGATGATCGACCCAGTCCAATCCCGCTACAATAGCGTCACTATTACTAATACCATAGCATTAATAGTTTCCATTTTTAGCAAGTGTTGTCAAACTGATATTCTTCACAATTGGTATTAATTTTTACAATCATTTTATAATTGTTGTGATGGGTATGAAAAATCATTTAAATAAGCAAAATGCTGGGTTTTGAGAATTTCAAGAAGCTCAATACGCCGAAAAATTAAGTTATGTTATGATATCGCTATATTTTGCAATACTGGTAAATTACAAAGAACCTTAATTAAATCAACAAATAAATGCTTCATTTGTGATTGTAAATCCAACTATGATTATTTTTTAAAGACAGCAAATTCCAAAAAACGAATACGTTTTAAAATGTTTTAAACTTGCTATACTCCGTACACCTTCCCTGCTATACTCCGTACACACGTTATTTTGAAATGGCTATACTCCGTACACAAGACGACTAAATTACGTATTGAAAACGGCATTTTAGTACAAATCATGTTGTTATATCGGCCTAATTACAATAGTATAGCAATTATACATATTGCTAATATACAATTAAGATCAGACAGGCCGAATATTTGCAATAAAATGAAACTATTTCCAAATTTCAACATCTCGCCGAAAGTACACGCCATGTACACCATACGTATTGTCTAATAATTTTATAGTGACTCATTCAATTTACATAGTTTATCCCTTTAACGAATCTAGAATAGTTTGTGAAACACCTAAACCAGGAAATGACAAGCAATATTAGTTTTATATACCTAAAACATTGATTAAATTATCGGTGATTTGTGCTGTCGCTTCGAGTATAGCTATTTCCGGTGTACCGATGATAGACGGTGGTATCGTATGATTTCCCCTAACACTAGCCCGAGAGACTCTGGCTCTGACACCAGGGCCGTTTTCGTTTATTCGGAACAACCGGTTCGACCGTTGGTTAAAGTAAGTTTTTGATACAGGCCTGTGAGGGCTTTGCCAAGGCTCGTCTGAAAACAATGTAAAATCACCAGGTCCGTCTTTAATTAATAAACGAACAACTAGGTCCAACCAGCCAAACCGTATATACGGGTTGACTGGTTGGACCTAGCTGTTCGTTTATTAATATAAGACGGACCTGGTGATTTTACATTGTTTTCAGACGAGCCTTGACGAAGCACTCACAGCTGTAATGAATAATAATTAACACATACCGATCAGGCATCGCTATATATTTGTTTACAACATGTGTGCGTCCGGGTTTCCTGTTTATAGTCTCGGTATATTACACGCTTGGCTAGTCAAGTTTACGCTAGCGAGTAAAGCGTTTGTGAGACCCGGATCGACAAAATCCGAGGGTATAAAAGCCCGCGCTCGCAGACGATTGTGCTAGGCTCGGTTATAACCGGAACAATGACCTTAAGCCCCATCAATCAATCAATCAATCGAATGTCAGTCTGATATCAACACTCAAGCTGAGAAGATAGGAGAATATCAGGTATAGGCTATAACAGTATTCCCCTTGATAGAGTGTTTGGCAGCGGCTCGTGACCTGTGATAGGTCAATGACTACGTATACACAGTATAGTCGGGAATAGGAAATTTCAGAAAAGATGGCGTGACGTCACAGAAAATTTACATCCGGGTCCTCAAAGGTACAAACACTGTATGTCGACTAATGAAAACAATAACAGATACGTACAGCCCTGCTACACAATCGATACTGTGGCAAAAGTATACACTTTCATACTTGCAATTTCTGATTTTAAAATGGTTTCTTATTGTTTAAGAGGCTACAGACATTTATATTTTGATATTTACAATTGTTTATTGCTAAATATATTTCTGTAGATTTAGTGTTAAGCCAGCTTGCGAAGCGGTGCCGGGTCGTCACATCACACGAACCCGTTTTTTTGTTCACACGTAGAAATCCATGTTGTGAAAAAGTTATGAATAGATAATTGATTTTATTGTCATGTTTCTGTTGTACATGAAAAAGCTGCTCACAACACTATGTAACATAACGAAAGGTGGACCATATCTGGCTAGACCACGGCTGCTCGTGCATGGCTTCGTCGCTGGTAGATCACCGCAGGCCACAGCATTGTTTGGAAAATAAATCATATTAATAATTACCAACACTTTTATCTCAATAAGGACTTGTTTAAGATATATATTTTGTTATTTAATATGTACATGTTGTTTTAATGGAATGCTCTTGTATCGTAACAAAATGACGAATAGTAATTAAACTACTGTGTTACACGTACACGTATGGCTGCCGATCTCGAAAAATAAAATGATGAAATCGTTCAGTTTTAATGCTGCAGATTTCATTTTTAATATTTCATTTTCAGCCGCTTTTATCCCATAGACTGCTATGTTAAGTCTCAAATTGAAGTGATATTACTTTTAGAAAATTTGAAAACATATTAGTTAGACTTCATTTAAATTGATATAAATTACAGATCGTAGTACTGTAAATGCCGACCAGGATACATTGCGCACGGCTTCGAGAATCATAAGTACTCTAGTTTTGTTTAAAAATGTGATAAAATGAACCTACAAACTGACTCATTTGTATGTTATAAACTAATTCCCAAAATTGATGAAAAAAAAATTAACCAGAATACGTATTTTTTTGACACTGAAAATGGACGAAATTCGGGTTCTCGGCTGTACTGTAATGGCTGCCGTGGGCTTGGGGTAATCTACGAAAGCAAATGTTTAATTTTGCACTAATCATACATTGTAAGGTGTTTTATCAAGTAACACTTCGAAAACAGTAATAACTTAAAATAATATTTTGGGGGACTTTGAATTTAATTTGTAATTTCAAGTTGATATTTGCAATATGTCTGTCAATGTTATACGTAATGGCGACCGTGTTTTCTCGTAGCGGTCGAAAATGGAGTATAAACAGAGTAAAATATATGAATACCATATGTTTAAATTAGTGCATTATTGTAAAATATTTTTATTTACACTTTTTTAAATTAAAATAACGCAATAGTTCTCGGTTTGTCGTACTATTTATTACAATAAAATGTAAACAAGCATCGCAAGCGGCTGTGTTCCCACCATGTTAAAGTCCCATTATGCTTTCACCAAACTTTGCTAAAATATACATTAACATCCCTTATGAAAGGTTCTTCATTTGGTTTCTTTACAATGAAGATAATTACGCAATAATCAATTAGTAAAGAATTCTTAAAATAGAACGGGTTGATTTGCATAGTTAAAAATACCTCGTGTATACGTATGTGTTCGATACCCGGATATAGTAAACAAAACGCGCATGGCCGAGACAGAGGGCAGTTTTGAGGAAACGGTGAGCAATACAATGTTCTATAATTGTTTAGTATATGATACATATTAGATTCCACAGATTATAAATGTGTCCTGTCAAAGGTTACATATAGTTTATATAAAGCTTAATACATAATACGTATTAATCGAAAAATACTGGATATAAATAGTGAAATGCATACATGGGGCACCATATGGGGTATTTTATCGTACAAATATAAACACGTGGCCGTGTCATTTTTGGTGATGATCGGTTGATTTTCTTTCCTCTCGTGTAATAATTTGAGATAAATACAGTATTAATCCAAAACTATATATAGATAAATAAATACCATGATGCTACTGTCTATTCATGATTTGAGAGTAAGGAGAGCACAGTATATCTAAATACTTAGAACATACGTAAAGAGGTGGACTAATAGCTTACTATATACATGTATTATAACTGCTTTCTATTTATTCTTTGGGTATTTTACGATCGCTGCTCGCAACCCAGTGGTACCGCGGTTTCATCGGTTTTCGACGGCGAAAGACCAAAATAGATTTTTTACACACAATGTCAAACATATTTATTCAAATCATTAATTATATGTTTCAGAAGCATGTTCGACAAATGATGCTTTTGTGCAATATTTCACGAATTTCATCTACTAATAATTAATTTTCTCTTTGTTTCTGGCTTTCTGATTGGCTTATTCATTTTTTTCATTCCACGATGAAAAAAAATCCGAGAATGGCGCGGAAACCCGACGTTATCGTGACGTCACAATAGAAACATTGACGTTGCGTATTGATTTGGAAAAAAATCCCTTGGAAATCTCAATGGAATCGTACGTGTAAACGCATTTCATTTTATAACGTAGCCTGGAAAATTAATTATAAGCATTGAAGTCACTATTTTTTAATTTCATCGGGTTATGAAATAAATTTTGTTTGCAAACTTTTGTGAGAATCTGCTACGCGGATTCACACAGTTTGCAAAAAAAATTTCTTTCATACCCCGATGAAATTAAAAAATAGTAACTTTAAAGGGACAATTCACTCAGGCTAATTCTTTTATATAACTAAGAAGCAAAATATAGCATTATTGTATTGTTCTACATTTCTTATGAAACATATAACATAAAACATTGACAAATTCCACGACATTGTTAAGTATTTTAATTAATATCGTTGAAATATCAAATCGTTGATCAATGCGATTAAGCAGGTACAATACAGACGCTGTACCCATACCCGAGCCAAAGTCACGAACGTTAAACAAATGAACTACATAACCACTGACAAGGTGATAAATGATTTTTAGGCAAGATAATTCATCTAATAAGGTAAACAAACTACTGTCATAACGCTTTGAGCAGTTCTAGACAAAAGTTGCATTACTCTACGAGCAAGGGACAGGGTTCGGCATACAAGAAGTTTGACCACAATGTGTAATGGCGGACAGCGAGCGAGTTTGAACATCTACACACATGTCACAACCATGGGCTTCTCAGGCATATCACAGTAAAACCGACTGATCTAATTTCCATAAGAACTGGGTTTTTTCCGATATATGTACAAATTTTAATGTTCTCTTAGACTGAATGTCCCTTTAATGCTTAAATAATTAATTTTCTCTTTGTTACTGGCTTTCTGATTGGCCTATTCATTTTTTTTCATTCCACGATGAAAAAAAAAATCCGAGAATGGCGCGGAAATCCCGACGTTATCGTGACGTCACAATAGAAACATTGATGTTGCGTATTGTTTTGGAAAAAAATAATCCCCTGGAAAAAATCAATGGAATCGTACGAGTAAACGTATTTCATTTCATAACTAGCCTGGGAAATTAATTATAAGCATTGAAGTCACAATTTTTTAATTTCATCGGGCTATGAAATAAATTTTGTTTGCAAACTTTTGTGAGAATCCGCTACGCGGATTCACACAGTTTGCAAACAAAATTTCTTTCATACCCCGATGAAATTAAAAAGTAGTGACTTCAATGCTTAAAACGAAGCATTGTATCCACCAACGCTGTAAGATTTACATTGTAGCCTACGTAGGCCTACTGTTTCTTTTTGTCAAAGTGACGTTTAAATAATGAAAGGTTTCAAGATAAAATAACACTATTATTTTAAACTATGTTAAGCTGTATATGAGTGGAAATTGCCACCATAATACCACAAATGAATGCTTATTCAATCCTTCAAACGTCAGCTTGAAAAGTCGAATCACCCGGGCTCATAGAGGACAAAAAAGTTACGTCATTAGAATGTTCGGGATCAAATCGTCAAAATTAGAAATGGTAATCAGTATAAAGAAATTAATCATTTATTTACTCATATCGCAATATTTTCATATCGCAACTGGTACAGGAAATTCTTATTACCTGGTATCGAGTTCTATGCCTGGTTAATCTCGATATTAGTGCTGAAAATATCTGGTTTATTGATATTGTTCCGCTACTTTTGTTGAGTTTGAATTCGCAAATTCGAAGGACGTCAGAACGCTTGTTTTCAACCGGAATCAACACTGTAGTGATAAAGACCTTCCAAGTGAATTTTTGCATCGGGGGAACAGGGACATAAAAAGTTGATTTTCTCAAAAAGTAAGAAAAATAAAATACATTAATTTTGCTGGAACACTAAAAAAATCATTCTGAATTCGGAACAGTTGGAATTATGAAGATACCTCTAACAGTATTTTTATTATTATTAGTATATATTATGTAAGTAATTATTCTTCTACACTTTTTTGTGTCCAAAAGATCTTCAAAATGGTAAGAGGTATGCCAATGGCCTTATTGTTATATTGTATGGCATGAGTTGAAGGGGTGACCGCAACATTTTTAAGTAGGTCAAAAATCCAAGATGGCCGCCATGACGTCATACCTAAAAAGTTTAAAACAACCATAACTCAAAAACCGTTTAAGATACAGCAAATATTTTTGATGTTTTATGTAGATCGTATAAAAGACTAACTTTTATTCATCCACAGCAAATAGGTCAAAGGTCAAACTAAAATTTCGCTATGGGGTCAAATTTCACGAATTTTTATTTTTTTGATTTTGCGAAATTTCTTTGTTCATATCGATGCAGAATGTCATTCTGATGAATTTTGTGTCTTTTATTTTTCGGTAGCACTTCCGGTTAATGTTGTATGCCATTTTGAACAATCCTTTTGTTTAACATTATATATTGTCGAACTGAATGACTAATATAGTCTGCAATTGCTATAGAAAAGACCCCTCTAATGTTCTCTAACGTTTGATATGATTTGCATCTTCATAAAAAAAACAAAATGGCCTCTATGACGTCATATTTTACAATTCTAAAAATGCTTATAACTCACTAACAGTTCTTTTCACAGATTTCATCCAAGAATATTTTTTGCAGATAATCTTAAGCGTAAATTTTTTCTCTCTACATGTTATTACAAAAAATGGCAACTTCCGGTTTTCGGTAAGGGTCAAATGTTAAAGGTCCTGTTTTTAACAATAAACTTGAAAACTTTTCTCCTGTAGTTCTGTAAGGTCTAGGATCTTCATATTTCATATACAAGATATCCAGGGGATGGGCTATAAAGTCAGATACTAGGAATGACCTTGACCCATATTCAAGGCCACATGAGTCAAATATTCTTTATTTCATTTAGCAAATAGGCTAAAAAGCCTTTGTGCAAAACAAATACAGACATGACAATGGTAAACAGACTTTTCTGGAAAAAGGATGTACACTATATATATATACATAAATAAAAAAAAAAGAAAACAGCGAAAGGATGCACATAACAAATATATCAATTATCAAATAATATGAATTTCTAACTTCATTAGCCTTGTGAACAAAGATAGCTAAATTTTTAACAATGCTACTATTTTGTGAAGTCAAGAGATCTATAAATTTAGTCATATTAGGCCTCAACCAAAATTTCTTTTTTAACAGTTTTGATCTAATATCTACATAAATAGGACATTCCAAGATAAAATGATATTCATCTTCAATTTTTGCACAATTAAAACAATACCTCAAATCGACTGGAATTGGATTAGGCTTGTGCCACCGACCTGTTTCTATGTACAATCTATGTGATGATGTTCTAATCTTCGTTAGAGCTTTTCTATATTTTTCAATATTTACAGTATCGAGATAACTCTTATATTCAAATTCATTTGTAAAGAATAAATAACATCTTGCCCTTGAGTTGCCCGATACGTAGAGCTTATGCTCTCTGAAGTAAATTTTCTTCTAACAAAGTGACACTTTATCTGAAATGTCAGCTTAACTGACCAATTGACTATGTACATACCCTGCATTGTTTATCACAAAATATGTATTTTATGCACCAATTACCATGTTATCTTTGATTCAATCGAGTTAATGTAATAACATTTCATTCATGTAAGACATGTAATCTCAATATTGAGGAAATAAAGAATCTGTCTGTCTGTCTGCGCCCAACGTTTTTGCTATTGACAAATATTATATCTATAACTGTATGCTGACTTAGATTTAACCAGAAACTTATATTTTCATATCTGCATGTAATTGTTTCACAGAAAACACGTGTTACAGTTCTTGGTAATGATGGGGGTAATAGTTACCCAACAGCTGTCTATTCTGTCAACTAGCTGCTCGTGGTAACACCAAAATGAACTTACATATGTATTTGTTATGAAATATAAACGAAAAAATATCAGCCCTTATTATAGTTATTATAGTTTCAACACGAATGCTTGACATGATTAAATCAAATTAAAACGATAAATGTGATCTCCGGGAAAAAACGCAGAAAAAAAGAAAAGAAAATCGACATAACAAAAATTACATACTTGGAAATTGTTGATGTGTAAACATAGTTTTAGAGCTGTCATTCAAGGAAAACAAAACTCAATAGACATTTATTAACTGTTTCCATAATAAGTGACACTTTTTCTCTTAACATGATCAGGTAAAATTCCATATAAGAAGTCATTGGTATTAAGATGACGTCTTACTTGTGTGATGTATTGGGAAGAAAGCGCATTTTAGTTTGAAATCTGGTTCTTCTTGTAAAGACATCAGACATGTGAATAAAACAATTAGAAAATAGTGGAACTAAATAAATGAGTAATTTGCACAAATCAGATTCACTTTTAAATTATAACTGGCAAATTATGATTGTCATTCCTTCGACTGTGTTTTTTGACAGATCTACGATGCACGTATACCAGTTAGCGGTTACCGGGGTCTTGATATTTATAACACTATGATTGTATCGTACGAAACATCGAATTGTCGTGAAGGTATTTATTTAACATAGCATGCTATTCCTTTGTTTAATTTTGGATATCCATGCTCTTGCCGTCCCGAGTCTATCCCTGTCACTTTACATTTGATATATAATTGATGGCTTACAGACCACATAATCACAAACAATCGGCTACAAATGTATGTTTAAAACATAAGATATTCTCCTCCTTAAATATCCTCCCTACGCGGAGTTATGCTTCTGTAACATTTCACTACATTATAATATTTGCATAATCTAAAAGTTTCTGTTATTAGTAAAACAAACAGCTTGGATAGTTTACTATCTTACCCGGTAAGAAATCATCTTATCTGAACTGTTTGATTCCATGCAGATCTCGTTTAGCTTCTGAATATAAGTGTCTGATTTTCCTTTTTCTTATTTCTTTTATTATCGTTTTGAAAGTATTTCCCTAAGCTTCAGGAGTTCTAAATGCCGAAAATGATATATACAAATGTAGTTGAGTCAACTAGAGACCACTTTTAGTATATTTGAATAACAGAAATGTATTGTCTGTCAAGCTGTTATTGGTATGCTATGATACTCTAAACTCTACGCAGGTCTGGATTGTGAATATTTTTAATGTTAATATAAATAATTCCAGTGTTGCTCAAAGCTCTTTGGTTGATCCTCGACACAAACTTACAGTAGCTTAGATGCGTATCCATGTTGGGTGTATTTGTACTATGTATTTGTGTCTGTGTGTTATTTGTCTATGTGATCGTAATAAGTTTTGTTGCACTGTATATATTAACGCACTTTTTTCTGTTCAAGGAAATTGAAGAATTGAATTGATGTATAAAGTGAACAAAGGATAGCCACCAACCATCGTAACAATCGTGTGGGTCAAACAATGCTGTTTAAATGTTCTCTATTAGCATGTCAGGGTTTCTAACTTAAAACAAGACATATTAAGCAGGATAAAATTATGTTTAACAATAAAATGTTGCACAAAACATGTAATAATATATTGTCGAGTAATTATATCGACGTCATAATCTGTAATAAAAATTCGTCTTTCTTTAGGAAACAATTTCAACTCCCGTAGTTAGATAATTTTTCCCAGCCTTAATCTTTATTTAATTTTCCCAGCCTTAATCTTTATTTAATATACTTATACTTGATAATTTAGTAGTACATGTTACTATTCTTGCTGCCTCCAATTGTATATTTTCTAAATTTTGGCATATGTAATTTGGTAGGTTGTCCCATACAAAATCAGAATATTCTAGAATCGGTCTTATAAATGAAAAATAGATTATTTGAAGCGAGTTCCTATCTAGAGCATATCCTAAAACTTCTTAAGACACCTATCCTTGGAGAAACTTTAAAAAAATATAACTATGTGATTTTTCCATGTACCATCTTCATTTAATACAAATCCTAAATATGTGGGATTTTACATTTGATACATTAGTATTATTCATAGTTATGGGATCGTAGTGTCTATGTGTTGTTTTCCTTGTTATTAATAATAATTCTGTTTTTTTTTCTGGATTAAAACGTACTAACCATTTGTTTGCCCATGCATGTATCCTTAAAAGGTCATCATAAATGGTATCAACAGCATATATAGGATTATCAATTGTTATATACAAGGCAGTGTCATCAGCAAACAATTTCATTTTACAATTGCTATTTTTCACTATATCGTTAATATAAACAAGAAAGAAGAGTGGACGTAAGATTGAATCTTGAGGTACACCTGGCTTAATAGCATGTGTCTCAGAAAAAGTACCGTTGATTACAACTTTTTGATGTCTATCAGATAAATGGTTTTCACACCAAGATAATAATTTCCTACTGATACCAGATTGTTTCAATTTAAATACTAAACCCCTATGCCAAATTCGATCGAATTCTTTGCTTATATCACACTAATATGTAATAATTGGTTAGTTGCAGAATCTCCAGGCGTAAAACCTGACTGACTTTTAGTGAAAAAATCTGTGCCCCTAAAAGATTAAATTTGTTTAAAAATGCACCTTTCCATTAATTTCCAAACAACACTTATCGAAGATAAAGGTCTATAGTTTGAAACAATACTTTTATTACCTTTTTTTTAAAACTGGCGTAATATTGGCTAATTTCCAAAAAGCAGGATAAATACCACAATAAATAGATTTATGAAAAAAATTATTAATAACTAAATCATTGACTCTGATTTTGCTTCCTTAACGATACATGGACTTGTATTTCTAACAAACGTATTGCATCCTTAACATCCTGTGCTGTAATAATAATATTTTCAAGTTTACATTCAGGAGTTGTTACGTGGAGTGGTAAAATGGCATTAAAGTTGTCTAGAGTTGACTGATTTATAAAATAATTGTTGAAAATGTTTGCTTTTTGTTTATCATCCCCTTAATTTATGTTATTATGTATTAGCGTTGGAATATGTGGGTCTTTATTGAAAAATGTGTGAAAGTGTTTATAAGTTTCCACCATTCACGCGTTGACGTACACATACATTTTATTTTACCAGTTAGCTTAAGAATATAATCACTTTTTGCTTTCCTTATGGCATCAATACATTTATTTCTGGCCTGTCTAAATCGTTGCCAACTAAGTAGATTTTGTGTGGATTTCGATTTTCTACGAATCCTTATCAATTTGAGGTTTTCCAATGTAAAACCAATTTTTCCTGATGTAATACTTACCATAACTTTAGTATGCAAATACGCTACCTACACCCATCTTTGTAGCCCCAACAAACATAAGATTTGAGAATCCCGTCTCCCTACCGTACCTCATCTCGTACTCGACGAGAGTAACATAGAGTGGTCTCCCTTCCTCAAAAACCCTTTATGGAGCCACAGGGGCAAAAAGGCTGAGGAGGAAAGGGGAGGAAACAGAAGGGTGGGACTCCATAAAGTTATGGTAAGTATTACATCATGAAAATTGGTTTTACATTGAAAAACCTCAACTTCATTTCAGTAATACGTTACCATAACTTTAGTATGCGAATTCGTCTTACCGTAGTGGAGAGTCCGAAGCCAGGCAGCCCAATCAAACGGCAAATCTAGGAGACAAGCCCCAGTAGGGAGAATAAAAAAGGGGTCCAGGAACCCCCCGAAGGAAAGGGATAAAAATGGAATACCTCCCAGAGAAAAGAGGAGTACCATCGTGATGCCTGCCCGCATACAGTTAAAACCAAAAATAAATACCATGTCTAGGGCGGAGGAACAGTCACAGACTGAGCCGCCACAACTGGACCCAAGGAAAACAGTCCCTCAGAATGAGAGGACAGGGACCGGAGGTAAAAGTCAGTGAAAGTAGACTGACCACGCCAAAAGGCAGCAGACATGATGTCCTGGAATGAGGACCCATTTAGGAGAGCCAAAGAAGCTGCAAGGGCTCTAACCTCATGAGCCCTCACCTTGCATTTCGCCCGAGATAGATCATTAGATTGCTCATAAGCAATCTTGATCACCTGACATATCCATCTGGAAATGGACTGGGAGGAGATTTCCTGCTGACCCTGTTTAATGGGCAAGAATAGACGAGATCGAGTACCTCGCCCCCTAGTTTTATCAAGGTTTTATCAAGCCCCCCAACCTGTCATGGACGCGTCCGTGAACAAGGTCATGGTGGGATCTGGCTTGGACAACGGAACCCCCTGTAGAACATTGTCTTTGAGAGTCCACCACCGTGCAAACCCCTTCACGGACTGGTTGAGAGGAAGCCAAGCCTCCCATTCCCTGCTGGCAGGAACCCAGTTCGCGAGGAGAAACATCTGGAGAGGTCTGATGTGAAGTCACCCAAGGGGGACTACATCTGCCAGGGAGTTGAGATAACCCAGAAAACTGAGAAACCAACGCACCTGGACGTGTGACCAACTGGTGAAGGTCAGAGCAAGATCTCTGGCCTTCTCGAACTTCTCCAAAGGTGGAAGGGCAATGCCCTGAACCGTGTTGAAACGGTTTCCCAGGAAGACAAAGTCTCGAAAAGGGGAGACCTCGGACTTCTCTCTGGAAGGAATGAAGCCGACTTTGAGCAAAAGTTTCAGGACCAGACGAGTGTTCTGCACCAAAGATTCCCGCACTAGGTGGAGCACGAGGGAATCGTCGAAATAGATGTGAACATCTATTTCCCTGGAGTGCAGAAACCCCACGACAACCTGCAGCAGCTTGGTGAAAATCAAAGGAGCTGTCGTGAGCCCGAAAGGCATGGCCCGGAACTAAAAAACCTTCCCGTTGCAAGTGAAACGGAGGAATTTCCGTGCCGACTTCTTGATGGGAATGTGGAAGTAGGCATCCTTCAGATCTACTGAAGTAGCCCACATCCCCTCTCTCACCGAAGCTATGATGCTCCGTGGAGTCTCCATCTTGAAGTGAGGAGAATCTACGTGCCTGCTGAAGGCACTTAGATCTATGATGGGACGCCAAGCTCCGGACTTTTTCCGAACCAGAAACATTCTGGAATAAAAGCCCGGAGTGCATTCCACCATAGGCACCTCCTCGACCGCGCCCTTTAAAAGCATGGTCCTTACTTCCTCCTGGATGGCAAGTGCCTTTTCTGGATCCCCCGGAGGGGGGAAGAAGATAGGTCTTGATGCCAAGGACGGATCCCGCAAGAGGGGAATGCCCAACCCCTCCTTGACCACAGACAAGGCCAATGTGTCCTCTGTGATTTCCTTCCACTCTGGGAGGAAGAAGGACAGACGATCTCCTACAGGAAGATCGGGACGAGGAAGATCGAGACCCTCCCAGGCGGGAGAATCGCTTCCTAAGCCGAAACTGAATCCTGCGGGAGAAGGACCGGAATCTAAATCTGGAGGAGCGGAGTCCTCCAGAACAGACCCCTCGTCTGGAATGGCCAATGAGGGGGAAAAAGAGTCAGGAACTCTTCTTCTTACCCCCAGGAGGGTTCTTGCCCTTCTTACCCTTCCCCTTGTTGCCCTTGAAGTAAGGCTTCGACTTCGGCTGCGCAGTGGACTGAGGAGCGGAAGTTCTAGCCTTCTTCTTGGGAGGCACGGACCCCTGCGAGGTACTGGCCTTCACGGTCTGCAATCTCTTCAAAAGAAGGGCAGAAGCGACCGAGTCCTCCTTCAAATCCTTCTGAACAGAAGGAAGAGTCCCTCCAAAAAGAGTGGACCCAGAGAAGGGGGCAGTCAACAATCGGGACCGGTAAGGTTCTTCGACCGGGCGGTTTTTCAACACAGAAAAACGCCTAGCCAACAAGACATTGGCGAGCAATGACACCTGTAAAGACGCCAAGGCTCTCAATGCCCTGTTCAGGGCAGAGATAACTCTGTCCTGAATGTCGGCCTGCTCTGTCTCAGATATCCGACCCTCAGGCACATCGGATACCCTATATAGACTAACCGTCAGAAAGTCTATATAAGACAGAATTTGAATGGAAAGGCGCAGCAGCCTCTCCATCTTGTGGTGCTCTTTGGAGCCGAACACCACCTGGTCCACTGACTGACTTGCCGGGCCAAGCTGCCAATTCTCTAGACTCCAGCTTAGCTGGCTGAGAGGACAGCAGTCCATCGTGAATGGCATAATCAGAGGCCTGAACCTCTGATAAATCACCAACACTGAGCTGCTACCCGGCAAACCCAGTCGTGCGAGATGAAGAAGAATTCTTCTCCATAACTCGAGACTGGGCAGTGGCCAGAGCTGAAGACACAATAGTGCCTTCTGGCAGTGAGCGATCTGACTGAGCAGATGCCCGTGGAGCCACCAAAGAACTCAAAAGGGTGGTGGACTCCGGGATGGATGATGCGGAAGGTGGTGGGCAAACCTCCGCCCCGAGAATCCGAGATACATCGGCCCTAAGGGCCCGCATCCCAGACAAAACCTGCTGGGCATCCATCTCAGCAGCCTCGAGGTCACCCTCCTCCTGGAAATCCTCAACCTGAGGATCTGCATCCGACAAACCAGATTGGTCAATATCGCAGCAGCCAGGGGAGAGATGAACAACATCATCATCCTCTGCCGAACCCACGACCTCACAGTTCATATCCTCCTCGTTGCCTGGACCCGAGGTCCCAACGGGGAGAAAAGGGCCAGCAAAAGAGACAGACTCAGGAAAACTCTCCTGAGCAGGCTCCAACAAGTGGCGTTTAGGAGCCGAACTCCTAACCACAAAAGCTGAGGGCTTCGACCTAACGGACGAAGCTCGACCCTTGGACTCGGAGACAAACGGTACTGCACGAGAAGCAGAAGTCCTAAAGGCGAACCTTTCTAGGACCGGCCGTAACGGCCCCCGAAGCAGCAGTAGCTTGGGGGGGGGCAACCGAACAGCTGACAGGTCTCCGCGAGGGAGAGACCAAACCCGAAGGGTTCCAAGAAGGAATAGCCATGGGGTTAAAACCGTATCCCTGAAAATACGGAAAAGGTCTCGTGGGTTGGGAGTGACCCCAGAACTGGCCAAACTGGCCAAACTGGCCTGCCTGAGACTGGGGCTGGCTAACCTGACCAAAGGACGAGGTTGGACCACCACTCCCTCCAAGTGGAAACCCGGACATGTATGGGCTAGGCCCATAACTGCCGGGATGCTGCTGAAACCCAAAACCATCCGCAGGCTGGTTTGGGCGGCCCAAGGATGGTTGCCCGCAGGCACTCGTATACCCTAAGCCAGGGGGAAAAGGAGGCCGAAAATCGGACACCTGACCAACAAACCCAGGACCCTGAGGATGACCCCCTGGGAAAACCGAGCCAGCACACTCAGGAGCGGACCTAATAGGACCGGGACCAGGTAACTGGACGGGAGGGAAAGTTGGACCAGAATTGATGCCGGGATTAGAGAGCTGCGCATCATTAATCCCAGTGGAAACGGACAAACCAGAAAGGAAGTCTGTAGTCCCTGAACCCAAACTCGGACGAATAGGTCCGGCATCAAGACCGCCCTCAACAGCAACACCACCTGGAATGCCGGAGCCGCTGACAACGTCAGAGACCGGCGGCTGGTAGTCCCTACCCGAAGGCAAGCATGGAAGCTTACGAGCATTCCCAGCCAATTCGACCCTAGACCGAGAAACGTCAGGGTCAGGCTGCCCCTCCCCTACTCCTCGAACATCCTGGAAAGGAGGGACCACCCCCTGATCTCGAGAAGAACCTGTAGAGACAGGAACTACCAAGACAGGAACAGAAACAGAACTAGAAGCCTGCTTCCTTCTCCTCCCGTAAGATGAGGACGAATCCCTCTTACGGGAGGACGAAGATCGCCTTGGTGTAATGCCGGCCTGGTCAAGAGCCTCTCCAACTGGACAAAGTTCACAAGGAGAGGACTCATGACAAGGGCGACATAGGGGACATGCATCATGTGGGTCCCGTTCCTCATAGAAATGGGAACACCCATGAGCAGACCCCTGACGCTGACCCGAGCGGGACATACCAGGCATTACAACGACAAATACGTAAACAAGGTAATAAAAATAAGTTAAAAACGTAAAATATAAGTAAAACACGCTAAACACGTAAAAAACAGTGTTAGGTGACACTAATCTTACCTAAGAAAAACGGCAACGAAGCCTCAGCAACGAAAAACCGAACAAAAAACAAACGTAAATAAACCGGAAACAGCGAGACGTCACCAGTAATGACGGATCGCACGGAACACCGGCGAGCACGTGGAACAGTAAAAAAACCGGCCGAAAAAGGCACAAAAAAACGAATGACAGTACAAAAAGATAACAACACAGGGCAGATGGGTAAACACACAACTGAATGTGTGAAAAACTTGACTAAAACGTCAAATAAATGGACCTAACAGCGAAAGAAAATAGACAAAATTCAATTGCCGTCCGAGCTATGTAGCGCCATAAAGGAAAGAGGAATGGAGACCACTCTATGTTACTCTCTTCGAGTACGAGATGAGGTACGGTAGGGAGACGGGATTCTCAAATCTTATGTTTGTTGGGGCTACAAAGATGGGTGTAGGTAGCGTATTTGCATACTAAAGTTATGGTAACGTATTACTGAAATGAAATTCCTAATTACACTAAACATCCAAGGTGGTTCTTTGAGTCTAATCAAAACAGTTTTATTAGGAAGATATTTTTTGGCTGTATCTAGAACACAGTATTAAAAAATATTGCAAATTCATCAACTGATAAATTTTCTAACGGACCAGCCCAATCAATACTGTTTAAACTTTCACAAAACTTATCATACTCCCCAAACTTATACAACCAAATTTGTCTTTCGATATTTATATTAAAAGTATTACGACCAATATCTAGGAAAGTATATATGGGACAGTGATATCTAATATCAGCAGGTAAAAATGATTCATCAACAACAACTTTTTTATGATACCTAAATCACTGGTCAAAAATAGATCTAAGAGGGAGGATAATTTTTTCTGTAAAATGAGTAGATTCGTCAACGATTTGATTGAGATTATATCTATACATCATGTCTAAAATACGACTAGGATTTAAAGTTTGCTGATTTGCATTAACATCACCTGTGATTATAATGTTATCACATCTATAGTTCGCGACCATATCTATAGAATGGTCAATTAAATTCCAAGTTTCATGTCCAGAGTTTGGAAGTCTGTAGAAAGTACCAAACATTATAATTCTATTATTAATTTGTAATTCAATCCAAATACATTCAAGGTTATTTAATTCAAATTCCTGACGACGAATGGCAGTTATAGGCTTGCTTACGTACCCTGCAATACCTCCACCAATTTTATCTGACCGTGATTTGATAAATGGGTCGTGGATTTCAGGGTTAAAAAGCTCATTTGATTTTTCTGTGATAACCAGGTCTCTGTGAAGGACAGAATATCATACTGGTGTAATTCACTGAAAATTAAGTCAATTTTTAGCAATAAACTCTGTACATTATAGTGAAACAACGACAAAAAATCTTGGTTTAGAAAATAGAAATCAGAATAATCGGATAGGGAGAAGGAAGATTCGGACCTGGATTACTTTCGACATCCCCACATCTAAGAAGTAATTCTACAGGAAAAGTAAGTAATGTCATATAAAGTAGAGATGAAAGACTTTCGACCCTATTTAACACACATGTAATAAAATATTGGGTAACTTTTACAACATGATTTAACATAGCTAAAATAAAAAAGACATGCCAGCAACATAACGTACATTGTATACATCAATATTTTTACAATTACAATATCACAATCGTTCAATTTATAAGTAGTGGTACTCTTAGAAAGTTTGATTTTTGGAAATATATAAAGAAAAACTAAGACAGGTAGAGCACGAATTTGGAATAGACAAAATAGATTAATACAAAGAACACAAAGTAAATTTAGCTGTTTGCTAAAATGAAGCCGACTTGACCTCACATGATACAAACTGGTATGGACACGGTCAGATATATAGTCAACTGGCATCATGTAATATCATAGTAATAGTGAGGATATTTCCGTGTCCAAAAATAACCAGTTCGCAACAATCGAGGTTCACGTGTAAAACAATGACACTATTTCGATGCAAAACATTGAATTCATTTCTAAAAGTCTTTTTTTTTGTAATTCACCACATAATAAGAACAGATACTCTCATAACAAGATAGTAAAAGGAATTTAAGATCAATATAATGCCTCGAATAACCATTGCATACTGAGGGGGCTGCTGGGGTAAGCCTGCTTAGTGAATTCATTTTTACAAACTATACTGATAAGTAACATAACTGATCATCATTTTGTCTATGAAATCACTACGCCGTCATCTCAGCCAATCAGAAGCGGCGTTACAAACGGTGACGCCATTTTTTTCTTGATGGGCTGATAAAGAACATTTTTAAGCCAATGACAATTCTCTTTTGAAAAATTGAATTATTATGCATTAAACACAATTTTTCACCTTGAAAAAGGAAAGGGAATGTAACAAAAATCAATTAGTAATATGGAAATTTTGTGATGTCTTGAAAAAAGGTTGTAAGATGGAAAAATTAATGAAGTTGCACTTTTCCAAGATGACAACAAAAAATAAACAATAAGCAAGTAAGCTAGTTAGACGTACATATTGTACGTATTGATACTAAACAGTTTCTATGACCTTTCATTAGTGAGTTAGTCACTAGGTAATCGACGTGCTCATTGGAATTGCTTGACATTGCGTGACCAAACTTACACAAGTCCTTTGCCTGAAAAATCTGGCGAGTCCGTTCACCATCACTTTACCATCCTATGTCCAGGTCCAGACCATGGAGCTTGGTGGGTTCTTCGCTAATTGTCGATAAATGAGATGTTTGGTTTGAATTTATGGGTTCTATGTTCACTAGAAATGTGTGATCGTTGACATCGTGAATTTTGTTCGAAAAATGTCGCTGCGTCTGTTCTTTTTGTTTCGCGGTTGTTTGTAATGTACTGATTGTTTCGTCTTTGCTTTTCATTATTTTCTTTCTGTTGTCCAATGTTTTTTCTAGTTCCTTTATTTGTGACACATAATTGGTTACATTTACATTTCTGGCGCGCCCACATTCCTCTTCTAAATTTTCGTTTGCTTTTTGTAATTTGGCGTACTTTTCTGATATTGTCGAAATAGAAAGTTTGGCACGAACAAGTTTAGATTGTAAAGAAACTATCTGGTTGCTGTAGTTAAAATCTTACCGGAAATCGTTTTGGAGTTCATTATTTTCAATGTCAGTGAATGGTAAAATACACAGTACCTTTTTGGTTTCTCGGAATTTCCTGAGACGTTCAGAATCTTGCCGCCGTTAAAATGTTCACTTGGTCATTTTTTTAGGTGCTGTACGAATTACGGATTTGCTGCTCGAATTTTTCGGGACAGGAAGAGGATGGAGAGGTAATGTTGGACGCTGACTGGTCCAGGGGTGTCGATTAAAACACATCCTTGAAAAGTGGCCAATGTTTCCACACCGGAAACAGGAACATCCGTTTGCTGGACAACACATCGGATGGTCTAGGGCAAAGTGGCCCCAACATCTGTAGCATAATGCCATCCTGAATGGTTACAGTCAAAACGTTACTCTGGTTAATTCCAAAGAAAGGCGAACACAGTCTTGGTTGGGATCCAGTCAGTGTGATTCCGAAAAGTAGAGTTGGTCCTTCTTTGGGTAACTCGTGGGAAAATACTTGCTTGGCAGTTGAGGTATCGGGAAAGCGTACCCAGCGTAGAAGTGGGTACTACCCGGATTATCTCCACCAATTAACACTGTTACATTAACGAATAACAGAAAGGAGAAACCAGCAGCTAAATTCAAAACACAATTTAATTATATATACAATATTATACAGAGATGGTTTACAATATCTAAAGTAATTGGTGGTGGTACAAGACTAGTACGATGATTTAAAGTGTTACTTATCTGTATGCGAATGTCCTGGTATAATCCTTGATCCTTCCAGGTTTCAAATTAACAATAATCACAAATCCACAAGGAAATTGAATGTCCACCGATGATTTGTAAAGTTCCAGGCAATATGAAAAAAATCCACACAAAGTGTTGTAATAATCCACAGATAAAGTCACAATAGCTCTCCCAATAGAATCTTATATGGCGCTGTACAATTCTTGATATGTCTTATTACAGGTCTCATTACAGTTCTGATTAGCCTTGGGCAGCTGGAGTATATATAGCTTAACCCTAATTCAAGAATATTGGAGAACCTTCTACTTCTAGAAATATCTAACTAAAAACAGTAAACAAGTAAACACACATAACTTTCTGGAAATAGATCATTCTAGATCTCTACTTAAAATCAACATGTTTACAAACATATTTGTTTATACATGATTATATTCTAGAAAGTTCTATAACCTAAATCAATGATATGACCTTCATAGGATGTATTGATAAAAAAGCTATAGGAGTTATCTCCCTTATCTCATAACTACATGTATTTAGTGTCATACATAACACACCCCTCCTTAAAGAAAAGAAAGTTTTCTTGAAAAGGAAACTTTCTTGACATATCAAGTAACGTTTAAATCCTTGATAAAGCATCAGCTAGAATATTGTCTTTCCCTTTGATATGTTTGATGTCAAGATTGTATTCTTGCAAAGTCAAACTCCACCTGAGAATTCTTTGGTTTTTGTTTTTCATTTTCCCAATGAATGTCAAAGGGTTGTGGTCGGTGAAGACCAACACAGGCACAACTGTAGTGCAGAGATACACATCAAATTGGTTCAAGGCCAAAATCAACGCTAAACATTCTTTCTCAATGGTGGAATAATTTCTCTGGTGTTTGTCAAACTTTTTCGAGAAATAACAAATTGGATGGTCAATTTGTTCAGTACCTTCTTCATCAAAACAGCACCAACACCTACATCACTGGCGTCAACAAACAGTTTAAACTGTTTATTAAAATCTGGAGCAGTCAGAACTGGTGAGTTTGATAGTATGGCTTTCAATTTCTCAAATGCAGACTTACATTTGTCTGACCAAACAAATTTGACATTTTTCTTTAACAAAGCAGTAAGTGGAGCTGCTATAACAGAGAAATTTTGACAAAATTTTCTGTAGTATCCAGCCATACCAAGAAACCTCATCAGCTCTCTCTTGCCTCCAGGAGCTGGAAAATCTATAATTGATTCTACTTTGGCCTGAACAGGTTTAACCTGCCCCTGTCCTACAACATGGCCTAAAAATTCAACAGTTGCATGACAAAATTCACATTTCAATAAGTTTACAGTCAATTTCATGGTAGTGAGTCTTTCGAAGAATTCACGAATCCCGCGTAGATGGTCTTCCCACGTGTCGTGGTAGTTGATGACGTCATCAATGTATCCATCACAGCCTTCCAGGTCTGATATCACGCTGTTAAGAAGACGTTGAAATGTTGCCGGGGCATTCTTCATACCAAATGGCATAACTTTGTACTGGTACAAACCTTGCGAGGTTACAAATGCCGACACTTCTTTAGCTCTTTCTGTTAATGGCACCTGCCAATATCCTTTCAACAGGTCAAACTTGCTTACGTACTTGGCTTTGCCAACTTTGTCAATACACGAGTCAATCCTTGGAATTGGATAAGAGTCTGTTTTACTGACAGAGTTTACTTTTCTGAAGTCAGTACAGAACCGGTATGTCTTGTCTGGCTGTGGCACCAGAACACATGGAGAGCTCCATTCACTTTTGCTTGGTTCAATACTATCATTGTCCAACATGTATTGAATTTCTTTCTTAAATGTTCTTCTTTCAAAGGATTGACACGGTAAGGATGTTGCTTGACAGGTGGCGCATCGCCTACATCCACGTCATGATAGATAGCATCTGTTTTGCCTGGTGTATCCGGAAACAAATGTTTAAACTCAAGTATCAAATCTTTCAGTTCATTGCGTTCCTTTTCTGATAGATGACACAGTTTCTTGTCAAAGTTCGCGAGCACATCTGAGTTCCGTAACTTAACACCACAGTCTAAACCTACATCTTGTACACCACCATCTAAGTCTAATTTACAAATATCAGCTGTACTTTCACTTTGTGATGGTACAGAGGCCAAAGTAGCAATAGGTTGAGAGGTCTTGCTCTCTTCTCTATCTACATATTCCTTAAGCATATTAACATGACATAATTGAGTTTTCTTGCGCCTCCCTGGAGTTTGTACAATGTAGTTAACATCATCGACCTTTTTCTCAACAACATAAGGTCCAAAATATCTAGCTTGCAAAGGCTGACCCGGTATTGGTAATAGGGCCAAAATTTTGTCACCTGGATCAAAACTTCTTGCACGGGCATCTTTATCATACCATGTTTTCATTTTGGTTTGAGTAACGGCCAAATTTTCTTTTGCCAGTTCACATGCCCTTGTCAACCTTTGCTTAAAGTTAGACACATAATCTAAGAGATTCACTTTAGAATCTTCGTCCAAAATTTTGTCTTTCAAAATTTTCAAAGGACCACGTACAGTGTGTCCAAACACAAGTTCAAAGGGACTGAAGCCAAGGGATTCTTGTACAGATTCTCTAACGCCAAACAACAACATGTGTATACCTTCGTCCCAATCTCTTTTGTTTTCAAAACAATAAGATCTCATCATATTCTTCAATGTCTGATGAAAACGTTCTAAAGCACCCTGAGACTCTGGATGATAAGCACTAGACTTATACTGCTTGATCTGGAGCTGGTACATGACTTGTTGAAAAATACCAGACATGAAATTCGAACCTTGGTCCGATTGGACAGCTTTTGGAAGACCAACCAATGTAAAGAATTTAACCAAAGCCTTGACTATGTTAGGTGCCTTAATATTTCTTAGTGGAATGGCTTCAGGAAAGCGTGTGGAAGCACACATAATAGTTAAAAGATACTCATTCCCAGACTTAGTTTTGGGTAGAGGACCTACACAGTCTATAATGACTCTACTAAATGGTTCCTCAAATGCTGGAATGGGGTGCAAAGGTGCAACAGGGATTTTCTGATTAGGTTTCCCTACCACCTGACAAGTATGACAAGACCTACAAAAATCAGCCACATCCCGTTTCAACTTGGGCCAAAAGAAGTGATCTAAGATCCTGTTATAAGTCTTGGTCACACCTAGATGCCCTGCCATAGGTACGTCATGAGACAAACTCAGAATATCTTGCCTATACCTCGGTGGGACAACTACTTGATTAACAACCTTCCAGTCTTCCTCGGGAGACACATCAGGGGGACGCCACTTGCGCATCAACACACCTGACTGACGGAAGTAACAAACCGGGACTTTCTCAGCCTCTTCCTCACTCAAAGCCCGATTACACAATAAGGAGATTTCAGGATCTTTCTCCTGTTCTACTATAAGCTCCTCTCTAGACAAAGATGATTTGCTCATCATGTCAGACAAAGAAGTACCCTTGTTAGGAACAACTCTATCACTATCAAAGTCTACAGGATTGCTCAAAAGATCACACTTGCTCCCGACATCCTCTATATCATGAGCCAAGAAAGTGTCACCTAACCCTGGACTATAATGATCCTCAACTACTGCAACATCAGAAACCTTCTTACTCATTGAACGAGTTACAGCACAAGAAGGGAAAATACCAGGAAATTCCTGTTGAATAGTCTCAGCATCATCTGTTTTATCAGGGATACTGGACACTAAGGGATCTACCCTAACTTTCTCTCCAGCCAAGTCATTGCCTAAAATGAGCGACACGCCCTCTATGGGAAGTTCCGGTCTAACACCAATGGTGACAGGCCCAGTTACTAAGTCTGACTTTAAATAAACACAATGGAGAGGCACATTAACAAAACCTAACTCTACACCTTGAAGCAAAACACTACTACCAGATGAGGTCTCCTCAGACAAAGGCACTACGCCATCTAATATTAAAGAATGAGAAGCCCCAGTATCTCTCAAAATCTTCACAGGTTTCAAGTTGGTGATATCACTAGTAAGTGAAACAAAACCTTCAGAAATGAAGGGAGAGTACTTCTCCAAGACACTATCAGACTCTGAGCTCTTAATCTCAACAGACACTTTAGAATCTTCCACAATATCACTAAGTTTCTGACTAGGCTTTGACATAGCTAACACAGAAGGAACTGACTGTTTACGCCTTTGCTCCTTACGCTGGAGAGAATAACATTCAGACATAGTATGCCCTACTTTCTTGCAGTAATTACAAACAGGACCAGAAGGAGACCCCACACCTGCCCTGTGATCTGTTTTAGAATCAGACTTAGTCTTATCACCTAATTTAGGTTTGTCGTTAGAAGGGCCACTAAAGGTTGGGTTCCTAGGCTGACCAAATTTACTAGTACCTGTGGTACTGTTTTTGTCTTGAGAACTGTTTTTAACAAATGAGCCTTTGTGGGTGAGAGCGTAATCATCAGCCATTGTAGCTGCTTCACTGAGTGTTTCAACTTTTCTCTAATCTAAATGAGTTTTTATGTTTATGTGGACACAACGTTTAAACTCCTCTATCAACAATAATTGCCTCAATTTACCGAAATCCTCATCAATTTCTTTAGAATCACACCACCTATTAAATAATTGTTCCTTTTCTCTGGCAAATTCTACATGAGTTTGTTCATCTCTCTTTCTCGAGTTTCGAAATTTCTGGCGGTAAGCCTCAGGAACTAACTCATAAGCTTTCAAAATAGCTTTCTTGACTACTTGGTAATTTGAAATCTCATCTACAGATAAAGAAGAATAAATGTCTCTAGCTTTACCCATCAAGACACTTTGAAGAAGCATTGTAAGCTTATCTTCAGGCCATTTCATACTGTCAGCTATTTTCTCAAAATGCAGAAAATACTTGTCAACTTCTTTCTCTTGAAAAGGAGGAACTAACCTAATATTTCTACTGACATCAAAACCTCTGTTTCCTTGTAAACCCCTAAAAGTTGGATTACTTGAACCGTCTTGAGAAGCTAGCTCTAATTCTTTAATTCTAAGTTCTGTTTCAGCTTGAATTTTCTGCTTCTCTAGTTCTAACATCTGATCTCTCTCGATCTCTTTTTCTTTTAATTTTCTTTCAATTTCTTTTTCTCTTAACTCCTTTTCTATTTCTCTTTCTCTCATTTCTTTCTCAATTTGTTTCATTTTCATTTCATGTTCAAGTTCCATTTGTCTAATTTGGATTTCTGAAGTGACTGTTTCCTCTATACTATCTAATGCACTAGAGTCAAATTTGCCATTGTCAACAAAATATCTTATAATTACATTCCTAATTTCAGCTTTCCTCAAATTAGTTTTGATAGTAAGGCCTAAATGTTTACCCAATAACAGTAAATCCTTCTTACTAACTTGCAAAAGAACTTCCAGGGATGGCGCTTTAACAAACTGTTCTACCTGCATAGTAGTCATATTTATCTAGCTGTTGGTTTCAAATGTAAACTCAAAGTTTGTACACAAATTTTGAAAATTTCTAAATTAATTTTTCAAAGTTAGATTTCACAAATTAAATATCGATCCCGGACGAGCCCCCAAATCTGTTACATTAACGAATAACAGAAAGGAGAAACCAGCAGCTAAATTCAAAACACAATTTAATTATATATACAATATTATACAGAGATGGTTTACAATATCTAAAGTAATTGGTGGTGGTACAAGACTAGTACGATGATTTAAAGTGTTACTTATCTGTATGCGAATGTCCTGGTATAATCCTTGATCCTTCCAGGTTTCAAATTAACAATAATCACAAATCCACAAGGAAATTGAATGTCCACCGATGATTTGTAAAGTTCCAGGCAATATGAATAAATCCACACAAAGTGTTGTAATAATCCACAGATAAAGTCACAATAGCTCTCCCAATAGAATCTTATATGGCGCTGTACAATTCTTGATATGTCTTATTACAGGTCTCATTACAGTTCTGATTAGCCTTGGGCAGCTGGAGTATATATAGCTTAACCCTAATTCAAGAATATTGGAGAACCTTCTACTTCTAGAAATATCTAACTAAAAACAGTAAACAAGTAAACACACATAACTTTCTGGAAATAGATCATTCTAGATCTCTACTTAAAATCAACATGTTTACAAACATATTTGTTTATACATGATTATATTCTAGAAAGTTCTATAACCTAAATCAATGATATGACCTCCATAGGATGTATTGATAAAAAAAGCTATAGGAGTTATCTCCCTTATCTCATAACTACATGTATTTAGTGTCATACATAACAACACATGGAACTTCCGTTCGATTTGTCACGACGTAAATATGACGTAAGAAAATGTTGAAGTTTAACTTTAAAATTTAATAACGATACGTTGCACTTGACGGAGAGCTATTCTGGAGTGTACAGAATGTACCCGATGTGTCGTTACAAAGTCCAAGACAAACTCAGTTACAAATAAAATATATCGCGCTGAAATAATGTACAGACAATAAAATTATAGAATTATGATTGACAGATATCGCTCAGTGGGAAATAATTAGCCGTTGTCAGAGTCCTTTAGGCAATTTTAGAATGGCCGTTACATTAATCCGGTTACGTAACAGAATGGGAAATAAAATCTTTCATAACAGATATCGAAGTAAGTCGCCATGCCAATTCGAATACATATGTTTTGAGAGTTACACTTTTCGCATTGTAACATTTAAAACAAAAGATATCACAATAAATCCAAATATCACATTCTGACTAAAAGTATATTTAATTCATTAATATCTCATACTAAGTAATTCTTGAAATTGCAACAGCTTGAAAAAAACAACTTGCTGACACTTCTCCTAAAACTTGGATGCATTTTTTTCTCCATTTAACCAAGGATTTATAAGTGAGAAGGATTCGTGACTGTCTCTTTCCATTACTAAACACCACGCGAGACGCCTATGAACCGGGAATAAAAACCGTTTTTCTCAACAAATACTTGTCTTATCGAGTCAAACGAAACACCTTTGTAAAGTTTATTAAATTTCATGACGTATATTACTTGCTTTAAAGACGGAATATTTAGAGGATATGTCTTAAATTTTCGTTAAAAAAGATCGACAGCTCATGAAATGACGGCCCCGCTTCAGAAAGTAAGACGGTAACCCTCGCACCCGCAAGCTACATCAAAGGCTGCGCCGGCGGATATCAAAGGAAAATCAGTCGTCGCCCAACGTCACGGTCAGTGCACAAACACAAAAGCGCCTGCCTTGGACTTCCCCAAAACCCAGTGTGACTTATCCTTCTCATGTACGTCCTTGATTTAACTATATCCAACAGGATAAAAAACAGATGAAATGAATTTTCATGGCTATAGAGGCACTGGCTGAATATGATGCATATTTGTCTGTCAAAATGCATAAAATATATATAGTAATGTACTGTATATATTGGTAGCTCTTTATTTCCCCACTTTTGACAATTTATATGTAGCTCAGGTAAACGTACACAGGTAAGCAAAGGTAAAAATTAATATGGAACTGACTATAATTGGGTTTCCTTTGTTCTCCTATACCAATGTTTTTCTTTGTTCTCTAAAAAGTGGGCAATTGGAGAACATACCGCCAGAGGACACAATTATCACACATGGGTTTTTATCTCAAATGCCATAACGGATTTACATGTACATGTAGAGTAAATTTAATCAAGAATATATTCAAGCCTTCGGATTGTCACATAATAGTAAACTGATAATTGATGTTAAAATTTAGCAGCTTTTAACACATGTTCAAAGCACATTAAATTTTATCACAAAATTCTTTGTGATACGATCATAAAACATGTTATCATACTCTGAGTTGTAAATTTGAAGTTCTATAACGCACTAGTTCCAACATTCAAGCTAATGTTCTTGTCCAGTCGGACAGTTGGATACTTGGCTCATTGTATATAAATGTTAGATGTTGGCTGTACACGACTACTTGGGTGTGTGTTATTCCCGTGAACAAGCGCTGGTGACAATCTCAGTAGTCTTCGAGGATCAATTTGGTAAGTTGTCGTCATCAAATCTCTTCAGCCAAATGTAAGGTGTTGGTACAAAATAAGAAATATTACTAAAAAGTCCCTATAACTCAATTCGTGTTGTTCCAAATTGGGCATTGCGGATACTATTTTCAAATACAATGTATAATTAATCTACAGAAAGAGTATATCGAAAGTATTTTCAGCCTAAATATTGTCTTAGTATACAAATACAGGCTAAGAGATAGCAGACTTTTACAAGAACAACAGTCACTTTTTAATCAATCAAATATGGAGTTTATTTTAGGAAAAAATCTTGTTTTCAAAAAGAAATTAGAGAAGTGCAAGGGATAATTCTATCAAGTCAAACTCTATTGTTTTTCTCAATTTACTTTGAAAATTCATTTATTCAGAGTGATGATTCAATTAATTTTTTCCTTATGTACATTTATAATTTTATTATGTAGTCGGTACAGCGACTCAAACTTTTGGATACTAGATATTGATCAATAAATGTGAAAATCGCAAACTTTAGGAATGAGGTTTGTTTAAAACACAAACAATAAGTTGGCAGACGTTGACAGTTATATATACTTAGACATATATTCGGTCTCTCAGACTTCCATATATATAAATCTATGTCCGTCGTCCGTTTGTTTTAATACATCTGTCTGCCATTTGTTTGTCGAATAAATTTTGGTTCCATTAACCGTCTCTATCTCGTGTGTCTTCTGTCTGTCTGTCCGTCTGTCATCCGTTTATAAAACAAGTCCAGTTATCAATCACTCGCTCGTTTGTCGTTAATCAAATGTCTACATGCTAAATGATCCGTCTGTCAGTAGTCCGTTTTTAAGGTCCTTCAGTTTGTCTCACATTCACTTGTCTTGTCCTCGTATTGATGTCTGACAATAATTGTAAATATATGTTTCTACTACAATCAAATAGATAACAATGAAGATATTTTGAAAAAAAATGAGAATAACGTCAATAAAAGTTCTTAAATTCATGTTTATTTGAATATTTTATATTTTAGGTTGTTTTCCGGTATGACTTGGCCCGGTAAGATTGTGTACGCTCAGCTAGTCGTCTTGTTTGTACTCAGTACCACTCTATACGTGTACCTGTACTCTAGCATCACCATGCAGACGTTCGCTATCGGCAAGGTGATGAAAGGCACCATCAAAATCATCATATAATGGCGGAATCAGATGGAGGACTGGGCTCAGACAACTACTAAATTCGTAATAAAAACGTCATTTCCGGACAATTCAAAACGTCGGCAAACATATATTGGAACGTTCAATGTCAGAATTGTATAATGACAGTGAGTCAGGAAAAACGAAGTTGCAAATAAATGTTTTGCCGCAAAGGAATTTTCAGAAAATTGTTGAAAGTTCTAAGTGTATCGATTGCACACCCAACGTGCTTCTAACACTATTTACCTCATGGCCGACAAAAGCAGAAAAGCAACTTGCCACAACAACACATTAAGGAACTGGGCACAGTTAAAGCCTCATATCCAGCCGGTATTGTTTTACTGGCAGAGGAAGCAACAGAGAAAGGCTGGGCTGTACTTCCGGTTCGAAAAGCCGGAAGAGGAGTGCCAATTCTGAAATATATGTACAAGGATGTCATGGAACGATATAATTCAACATTCTACGCTTTTTCTAACGGTAGTATACTGTACAGTCAATCACTTATAGAAACATTAAAAACCGTGCTTAAATCTTCTCAGATACCTAAAGGCAAACCAATGATGATAATCGGCAGAAGAACCAACGTTCAAGATGTGACTTTAGACGAGGCTGTTTCTGGAGATAGAGTTCAAGAGACGGCGAAAGTTCGAGGGAAACTATTTAATGTGTGGGCTGAGGATCATTTCATAACGTCAGCTAACTACCCGCGGAAGGATATACCGGAAGTTGTAATTGGTCGGAGGGCGTATGATAATTTGTTGGTATCGAACGCACAAGAACAGAAACGTGTTACTATAGACGCTACTGACACACTCGTGGCCCTCCACCAAACGACAAAGGCGGGGAATCAAGAGGGATTCAAGGCCGACAACCCTGAGTACAATCACAATCTACTTCGGCGAATGTATCGTCAACTTCATTACGCCGACGGTCTAACGTCATGCGCAGACTATTACACGCTTTACCGTGACAACAAAAAATACATATTTTAAAGAGAACGGCCTCAAAAGTATGTTCGCCATTTTAAAAGAGTTTTGATGATTTTTGTGTATGCTGTTAATATAGAATTTGCATGAGCAGTATCTGGAAGAATACTTACCCTGGGTATAATTAGAATAAACACAAACAGAGGATCTAAAATGTAAGTCATGCTGAAGGGAAATGACTGGAATTCGAAAAAAACGTCCTTCCAGATGTCAAAGGTAGAATCCCACCTTCATCTATATACATCTGCAATAATATATGCTTTTGGAATTTCGTGTTTACCCATGTTATGTCTTCTGCAGTTCTGATGGGAACATGAATTGTGTTGACAATTATTTCGATATATTCACATTTCCGTTTTCTCTTTGCTATATAAACCACTGCAAAATCGTTTACACTTGCGTAAACGCAGCGGTTGCCGCGCAAGAATACACAGGCCGGAACACTGACTTCAGCAAGTAGTGTGAATGCTCATCCTGTTATGTCTATTGTATCTGTATTACAAATCTTCAATATATTGCATGTATGAATGTAATGTAAATCTTAAATTGTATATCAGCAAATGAAATATTTAAAGGTAGGTTTCGCCCAATGAAATATAAAGACTACGAAATTGAAATTTATCCTATACATAGATATAATCTTCAGATCATTTTCAATGCATACAGCGAACAATATGGGTGGTCAGTTGCCTAGCTTGACCAGGAAAATACTCCTCTAAAAATAGAGCGAAGTCAAGCTTTACATAGAACATGACGTATTTTTCCAAAACGAGGCCGCAGCAACAAACGGAAGCGTGCAACAAAATGTCAGATAGAAGTGACAGTCTTGCCACGGCATGTTTTATTAAAAAACAACAACAAATCGAAGTGCGAGGGACTGTTTATATACATATCATATCATACGCTCGCTAACTTTGTACACCAAATATGTGCGCTGGCATATGTGTTGAAATTTAACTCACCACGTGCAATGCCGTTACACGAGTCCCAACAGATCCCGGCAAGTTCCGCTTGAGATGTGGCTTCTGTTTCTTCTATTGCTACATGCCATCTCTGAATTTAATTCCCTATAGATATCCTAGGGTGCTACCTAAACCATTATAATTTCCTCCACTTTGTTGCCGATTCAGATATATTTTTTTCATCGCACACACTTTCGTTCAGCCATGAACGTACTTTTAGTGCGTGCCAATGCGCATGCGCCAAACTTCGACAACACAATCCTCCATCGCAGCTTCATTTGCATATTATTTTGTCTGACGGACACCGTAATAAATCAAGGATTTCCTTCAATTTTGTATTCAATACACATTTGTTCAATCTCAAACACATAAAGAAATTAAATTGAGATATTTTGATATGTATTTTTCATCTTTTCTTCCGCTTATCGCATTTCACAAAATAATATTTATTTGCTTGGGCGAAACCTACCTTTAACAAATATTGTATGAATGTGATAAAAATGATAAAGTTGATATGGAACTATATTTTGTGTACTCTCTGATTTGACAACATTTCCCGCCAAATTGAAGCCATCTCTTCCAGGATTCCATCAATTGACGGGCTGTACCAACAATCGTATAAAATTGAAAAAATCCGTTTTATTTTATTTGAACACTTAATTTAAATCAAATGGTCGGTCGAAATGTAAATATAAGGAAAGATTTTTATTGTTTGTTGTTTACTGGTGTGTAAACTGCATTTTTTGTACAGATATTTCAAGATGACGCGCGTCATTTAAAATGTATGTACACAACATGCAGTTTACACACCAGTAAACAACAAACAATAAAAATCATTCCTTAGATATCTAATTCAACTGATACGAACAATTAATTTTGCTTTTGGTGCATGCGCAATCAGTAATTCAATTCATACAGGACACAGTGCTATCGGTGTTTTTCTGGACGCAGTTAATTATTATTATTTTTTTTTTAATCTTAAAGTAAAATTAGAATCTCAAATTTTTCAATGGTAGTAATGGTGTAAAGTAAGTAATATATGCAACTGAAGAAAAATTACTAATTCGTCTGCTCCTGTTTGTGATAGAGAAAAAATACCATTTATCAGCGATGGAGCATGTTTAACTACTAATTTGTTCGTTAATTTGTTTATACGTTCTGGAATCTTCAAACAAAAATAATAATTAAAAAAAAACATTTTGTTGCAATACTATGCACACATGGCAAGTTTGCTAAAATTGAAACGTCTTATTTGCCACATTTAAGTAACTTTATTATGAAGAAACTGCCATTGATAAGGACCAGTGTTAACATACAGGTATACCTGCGAAACATAGTATGCGGACTATTATAGAAAGTGGTCAATGATACTAAAAGAAAATTGTTTTATTTTAAAGCTGTATACTTAATGAGAACTTCAGTCGAAAAAATTAACTCCTTTTTCCTAATATTGTTCTAGAAAATGGAATTGTTCGGAAAACATTTCATAACTGGTATAGCTGAATCATATGGATTGATTTATATAGAAACTAGCACTGAATTATCTGTAACACCAAAAGTCCTAAAATACGCCTCATCGAAGCTCATAAATCCCAAACAGTTGTCAGAGGGAGAAATTAATCAATAAATCAATAAGAATATCTCTGCTTTTGCGAATTTTCGGCCTCTTTGCCATCTCCAGGTAGGTGGAATAAAACGCCAGTAAAATCACTAATTTACAATCAATTTCACTACTGTATAATGCTGAATAACACTGAATATATCAACTTATATATTACTTAGGTAACTTTATATATATGATGCATAATAAATCGGTTAACATTTTATAATATTTCGAACTCTATTCTTACTGTAAAGATAAAAACATAATAATAAAACATTAATAACAACTTTAATTCGCGAAAAAAATAAGGTCCGGCACGTATAGCTAGGGTAGCATGTGCGGTGCGATAACGCGTCGCGCAGTGAATGCGAGTTGGGTCATTTCTAGCCGTCGTCCCATACAGAGCGGTCATACTATTTAGCTAGCCGTCATGGATCCTGAAGTTGAAATGTGTATTTCAAACCAAGTAAAATCTGCCGTAGAGTCGTCTCAGAGCCAGATTCTATCTCAGTTGGATCATGTCTGCTCAACATGGTACTTTGGAGAGTAGACTTTGTGACAATTCTGAAGCTCAATTGTGCCGTTTACAACAAAACATTTTTTGTGCCGAGCCTCACAAATTTTCAAAAAAAAGTTGTGAGGATCAACACAAATTTAATGAAAAAGTGAAATCTAAGTTAGTGGAAGCAAACCAGCTGGCCGATACAGAACCCTCTTCATCGAAATCCAAAATAGCCGAGGGTATTGACTTAAGCAATTATCGCCAAAAATGAGTAAAGTTGGCAGACACGTCTGAAGCCGGTTGGAAGGCAGTTGAGGAATATGTTGCCAATCCCATTGCCTCCGATTCAGACGACGAAAAGAAGATGGACTGGGCCAGAGCAAGGGCAAACAAAAAACTAAAAACTAACAAGGTTAAACCCGGACGTGGGAGGAGCAAATACACACCGTATAACGACACGCGGAGCATTCCTGCTTTTTGACAGGGTAATTACAAGGGCGTTTCGATGAGGCCTCAGAGACCAGGGATGTGTTTTGCCTGTGGCAAGCCGTAGCATTGCGGATGGAGTGTCCAGCTATCCCCAAGAAATCGTCATCCTCGGGTGTCAGTAATATAAGTATTTTTTTGCAATTCTGTGCATGTCTGTAGTGAGTCTGTATGCTCTAGTGAAAAGGTGTCTAGCACTCAAATCGAGGCGAGTATTACCTAAAATGTTGTCAATAATGACCCCCCCCAAGGAGGCGATTTGTTCGCCCGTTGGCAGGCTGAAATGTAAGTTCAATAAATGGGCAGAACAAGGTACGTGCAATGCAGTCCTGACTATTATTAGCGAAGGTTATAGAATCCCCTTTCGAGACATCCCACCAGTTGCTAATTTAAGTAATAATAAATCGGCAAGGGAAAATCCCGAGTTCGTCCAATCAAATACAAAAGCTGTTACGTTTGAAATGTATATCGGAAGTCGCGTCGGCCCTTAATGTTGTCAACCCGCTCACTGTGTTTAATGACTTGCAGTTAACATACATGCATATGGATTCTTAAAATCCAATTTAATTACAAGCGTTTCATAAACATTGATCAGGATTAGAGAGTAATGATTATTTTCTTCGTGTTTTAAAATTAATCTTCGTACTTAGCAAACACGTGTAAATACAGATATCTTTAATTCAAATAGAGACATTTCTATTTGAAATAGAGATATCTGTATTTGAATTAAAGATATCTGTATTTAAAATGAAGACATCTCTGTAAAAACAAAATAAAAGATATTTTTTTTAAATGTGAATACTTTTGATTAAAGTAGAGATATCTCTATTTTAAATAAAAATATTTTTAATTGGACAATAAATAAAGATATCTAGATTTGAAATAAAGATATCTCAATTACGATTAAAGATATCTGTAATTCAAATAGAGATATCTGAAATTTAAATAGAGATATCTGTAATTTAAATGAAGATATTTCTATTTTCAGTAGAAATAGAGATATCTGTATTTAAATATGACATATCTTTATTCAAATACAGATACATTTATCTAAATTACATAAATCTTAAATTAAATTAAGATATCTTCATTTTAATTAAGCATTGAAGTCACTATTTTTTAATTCCATCGGAGTATGAAAGAAATTTTGTTTTCAAACAAAATTTATTCCATAACTCGATGAAATTAAAAAAATAGTGACTTCAATGCTTATATTTAATTTTCCAGTCTTTTTTATAAAAGTAAATACGTTTACACGTACGATTCCATTGATTTTTCCAAGGGATTATTTTTTCCAAATCAATACACAACGTCAATGTTTCTATTGTGACGTCACGATAACGTCGGGTTTCCACGCCATTCTCGGATTTTTTTTCAATCGTGGAATGGAAAAAAATGAATAAGCCAATCAGAAAGCCAGAAACAAAGAGAAAATTAATTATATAGAGATATCTTTAATTAAATAGATATATATCTTCATTTCATTAGGTAAAAACACAAACGGCTTGCTATATCAGTAAATATGATATGATAAATGTGCCTTACCCTATCATGAAAAACTCTTCTAGTGGCTCTAATATGTCCATATCAATGTATTATAGCATTCTCATGAGCTACAGCAGGGATTACCTGATTTTGTGGCATTAGAGGCTCGCTTCAGAATAAGGATGGATAGCTCGTTTACATGTTTGTATTTACAATCGACACTGTTTCGGTATCGATAATCTAAGTTGGAGCAGATATGTTTATTTCCCAATAACTCGAGTGCAGAGTGTGACCCAATTCGGTGCGTATTGATACATGTAAACATTGGCAGACTTCCTTTGACATTCCACAAAATCACGTGTCAATGTTTGCAATTAACACATGTACGAGACAATCGGAAACATGAAGTTTTTAATGTATTATTGATATTTGACACGAATAAAATAACTGAAATATGATAACTATTTTTGTGATGTCGTGGAACAAAGGGCGGGATTAAGATGCAGTCAACGGCGCGCTTCTTATGAATAACACAGGTAAATGATTGTATCTTACGTTTTTATTGATTTCATTGTTTAAAGTAAATATTGTAAATATAAGGATTAACCTCTTACTTTGCTTAGTTTATGAGATGATAAACCCAATGGAGCAGTCGGACCTCGTGCTCCATTGGGTTTATCATCTCATAAACTAAGTAAGAGGTTAATCCTTAAGTATTAGGATCTGCAAGCTAGTTTGCACGAAACATATACTTCGATTAAAATTTCGTAAAAGACCTATTTGATAAAAAAAAACAACTGAATTTGTGGTCAAGAATACTTTTTTTCCTTACCTTCCATATAAATTTTCTCCTTTGAAAGATAATTGTAAGAGACACCAGATCTCGTGAGATACCACATATATCACATGCATATCACATACAACCTTCAACTACTTATTAAAGACGAATTATTTCAATCGCTTCTGCTGATAAATGGAAGGTATCACCAACATTAATATATTAGTAAAATAATTGGGGGGGGGGAGTCAGAGAAGAACAATCTAGGTTAAAATTCGTCACATAGTGACACTTTGATCGAAACAAAACCACACGAATAAAGGGCGTTTGAACGAAGACATACTGTGAATGATAAAACACCACGGTAAAGATCTTTAGTAGTTACCCAGCGTATTTATTTCTAGTCAATGTATAACTAAAATGTCTTTGTACAGCGTAGGACGTCAGAGCTCTCAAAGCTTCATTTTAATCACAGTCACTGTTGTGTTTTGTATGGCGCCCAAGGTTATCCCTAACGAGAGATATCATATTTATAACTGTTTGCTGACTAAGATTTATCTTCGGTTACCCAGCAACTTATATTTGTATATCTGCATGTAATTGTTTCACAGAAAACACGTGTTACAGTTCTTGGTAATGATGGGGGTAATAGTTACCCAACAGCTGTCTATCCTGTCAACTAGCTGCTCGTGGTAACACCAAAATGAACTTACATATGTATTTGTTATGCAATATAAACGAAAAAACATCTGCTCTTATTATAGTTATTATAGTTTCAACACGAACGCTTGACATGATTAAATCAAATTAAAACGATAAATGTGATCTCCGGGAAAAAACGAAGAAAAAAAGAAGAAAATCGACATAACAAAAAGTACATGCGTGGAAATTGTTGATGTGTAAACATAGTTTTAGAGCTGTCATTCAAGGAAAACAAAACTCAATAGACATTTATTAACTGTTTCCATAAAAAGTGACACTTTTTCTCTGAACAGGATCTGGAAAAAAACCACATATGAAGTCATTGGTATTAAGATAACGTCTTACTTGTGTGATGTATTGGTATGAACACGCATCTTAGTTTGAAATCTGGTTCATCTTCTAAAGACATTAGACATGTGAATAAAACGATTCGAAGTTATTGGAACTAAATAACTGAGTAGTTTTGTGCACAAATCTGATTCACTTTAAAATTATAACTTGCAAATTATGATTGTTATTCCTTCGGTTGTGTTTACTAGTTAGCGGTTACCGGGGTCTTGATATTTATAATGCTATTGTCGTGGAGGTATTTATTTATAAATATCCTCCCTCCTGCCATATTACGCGATAATCTCCTGTAACATTTCACTACATTGTAATATTTGCATAATCTAAAAGTTTCTGTTATTAGTAAAATAAACAGCTTGGATAGTTTACTATCTATCAGTAAATAATAATCTTATCTGAACTGCAGATCTCGTTTAGCTTCTGAATAATATAAGTGCCTGATTTTCCTTTTTCTTATTTCTTTTATTATCGTCTCCCTAAGCTTGATATATACAAATGTAGTTGAGTCAACTAGAGACCACTTTTAGTATATTTGAATAATAGAAATGTATTGTCTGTCAAGCTGTTGTTGGTATGCTATGGTACTCCAAACTCTACACAGGTCTGGATTGTGAATATTTTTAATGTTGATATAAATAATTCCAGTGTTGCCCAAAGCTCTTCTGTTGGTCCTCGACACAAACGTACAGTAGCTTAGATGCGTATATATGTACAAAGGGAAAAGCAATGTATAGTCCCAAATCATCGTAACAAACATTTGGGTCAAATAATGCTATTTGAATGTTCTCTGTTAGCATGTCAGGGTTGCTAACTTAAAGCAAGACATGTTTGGCAGGATAAAATTATGTTTTACAATAATATGTCGCACAAAACATAATAACATATTGTCTAGTAAATACATAGACACTATAATCTGTTAGAAAAGATTCGTCTTTCTTTAGGAAATATAAAACAATTTCAACCCCCGTAAAAGCCTTACATGCCAAAGCAAATAAAACAAAACCTCTTTCCCGTTTCCCAAACGACGCTCAACCGATCATAAAACATGTTATCATACTCTGAGTTGTAAATTTAAAGTTCTATAACGCACTAGTTCCAACATTCAGGCTAATGTTCTTGTCCAGTCGGACAGTTGGATACTTGGCTCATTGTTATAAGTGTTAAATGTTGGCTGTTAACGACTACTTTGGTGTATGTTATTCTCGTAAACAAGCGCTGGTGACAATCTCAGTAGTCTTCGAGGATCAATTTGGTAAGTTGTCGTCATCAAATTTCTCTTCAGCCAAATGTAAGGTGTTGGTACAAAATAAGAAATATTACTAAAAAGTCCCTATAACTCAATTCGTGTTGTTCCAAATTGGGCATTGTGGATACTATTTTCAAATATAATTAATCTACAGAAAGAGTATATTGAAAGTATTTTTAGCCTAAATATTGTCTTAGTATATAAATACAGGCTAACAGATAGCAGACTTTTACACGAACGAATATCGCGTTTTAATCAATCAAATATGGAGTTTATTTGAGCAAAAAATCTTATTTTCAAAAAGAAATTAGAGTGCAAGGAATAATTCTATCAGGTCAAACTCTATTGTTTTTTTCCAATTTACTTCGAAAATTAATTTATTCAGAGTGATGATTCAATAAATTTTCTCCTTATAGACATTTATAATTATATTATGTAGTCGATACAGCGACTCAAACTTTTGGATACTAAATATTGATACAATAAATGTGAAAATCGCAAACTTTAGAAATGAGATTTGTTTAAAACACAAACAATAAGTTGGCAAACGTTTGCAGTTATAGGTATTTTTGTGGGTTTTAAGAACTGAATTCAAGTTTGGAAATAAAGAATTACTTTTGTTTCAAATAAGAAATAAAAGATAATAAGAAAAGTAATAAGAAATTCAATAGAGCATATGATTGTATCATAATAAATTGCACTTCGGTGTTTAGAGATAATTCCTAAAGATAATGAATGCCTAGATATATTTAATGTTTGGTAATTTTAAAAATCAGGAAACTGTAATTGAAATATAGTGGTTTTTTATTTAGCTTGGTTGCTTTCCATAAGAATTTAAAGAAAAAAATATATTTAGCAATAATTACATAGTAAAACTATTAATGGATCGATAATTTCCCCACTTAATTAAGCAAATCGTACTTTTAGACCAACTTTATCTTCTTTATGTACATAGTGATGTTTAAGATAATATAAATAAATTGTTCTTCATAAAATTAAATGTAATTGAAACATAAAAATAGCATTAATATTTTATTTGAAAGACTTAAACCATGCTGTTTCCATTACCCTTTGATATAATTTGTCGAGGAATATTTACAAAATGTTTCTACAACTGATCATACATAGCAATGGACTAAACTGTTGAAATTTCAAATTCAATTTGTTGTGACTTGCATACGATGTATTTATTTAATTATGGATTTGTTAATTATATGCATATAAGTGTAGAATGTGTATATCAATACAAATGTGGCAACATTTAAAGAGTGGTTGTAAAGGAAGAACAGATAATGTACCAAGCATGGCCCTGTAGTATGTAGTAAAACATAGCCCTGTAGTATGTAGTAGAAAATAGCTCTGTAGTATGTAGTACAACATAGCTCTGTAGTATGTAGTAAAACATAGCCCTGTAGTATGTAGTACATCATAGTCCTGTATTATGTAGTACAACATAGTCCTGTAGTATGTAATACAACATAGCCCTGTAGTATGTAGTACAACATAGTCCTGTAGTATGAAGTACATCATAGCCCTATAGTATGTAGTACATCATAGTCCTGTATTATGTAGTAAAACATAGCCCTGTAGTATGTAGTACATCAAAGTCCTGTATTATGTAGTACAACATAGCCCTGTAGTATGTAGTACAACATGACCCTGTATGTAGTATGTAGTACAACATGACCCTGTAGTATGTAGTACAACATAGTCATGTAGTATGTAGTACAACAAAGCCCTGTAGTATGTAGTACAACATGACCCTGTAGTATGTAGTACAACACAACCCTGTAGTATGTAGTACAACATAGCCCCGTAGTATGTAGTACAACATAGCCCTGTAGTATGTAGTACAACATAACCCTGTAGTATGTAGTACATCATAGCCCTGTAGTATGTAGTACAGCATGACCCTGTAGTATGTAGTACAACATAACCCTGTAGTATGTAGTACAACACAACCCTGTAGTATGTAGTACAACATAACCCTGTAGTATGTAGTACAACAAAGCCCTGTAGTATGTAGTACAACATAGCCCTGTAGTATGTAGTACAACACAACCCTGTAGTATGTAGTACAACATAGGACTGTAGTATGTAGTACAACATAGCCCTATAGTATGTAGAACATCATAGCCCTGTAGTATGTAGTACAACATAGCCCTGTAGTATGTAGTACAACATAACCCTGTAGTATGTAGTACAACATAGCCCTGTAGTATGTAGTACATCATAGCCCTGTAGTATGTAGTACAACATAACCCTGTAGTATGTAGTACATCATAGCCCTGTAGTATGTAGTACAACATAGCCCTGTAGTATGTAGTACAACATAGCCCTGTAGTATGTAGTACAACATAGCCCTGTAGTATGTAGTACAACATAGCCCTGTAGTATGTAGTACAACATAACCCTGTAGTATGTAGTCAACAACCGTATGTATAACACCTGTAGTATGTAGTACAACATAACCCTGTAGTATGTAGTACAACATAACCCTGTAGTATGTAGTACAACAAAGCCCTGTAGTATGTAGTACAACATAGCCCTGTAGTATGTAGTACAACATAACCCTGTAGTATGTAGTACAACATAACCCTGTAGTATGTAGTACAACATGACCTGTAGTATGTAGTACAACATAGCCCTGTAGTATGTAGTACAACATAGCCCTGTAGTATGTAGTACATCATAGCCCTGTAGTATGTAGTACAAAAACGAATGTAGTACAACATAGCCCTGTAGTATGTAGTACAACATAGACCCTGTAGTATGTAGTACAACATAGCCCTGTAGTATGTAGTACAACATAGCCCTGTAGTATGTAGTACAACATAGCCCTGTAGTATGTAGTACAACATAACCCTGTAGTATGTAGTACAACATAACCCTGTAGTATGTAGTACAACATAGCCCTGTAGTATGTAGTACAACATAACCCTGTAGTATGTAGTACAACATAGCCCTGTAGTATGTAGTACAACATAGCCCTGTAGTATGTAGTACAACATAGCCCTGTAGTATGTAGTACAACATAGCCCTGTAGTATGTAGTACAACATAGCCGTGTATGTAGACAACATCCTGTAGTATGTAGTACAACATAACCCTGTAGTATGTAGTACAACATAACCCTGTAGTATGTAGTACAACATAGCCCTGTAGTATGTAGAACATCATAGCCCTGTAGTATGTAGTACAACATAGCCCTATAGTATGTAGGATATCATAGCCCTGTAGTATGTAGTACAACATAGCCCTATAGTATGTAGTACATCATAGTCCTGTATTATGTAGTACAACATAACCCTGTAGTATGTAGTACAACATAGTCCTGTAGTATGTAGTACAACATGACCTGTACCCTGTAGTATGTAGTACAACATAGCCCTGTAGTATGTAGTACAACATAGCCCTGTAGTATGTAGTACAACATACCCTGTAGTATGTAGTACAACATAGCCCTGTAGTATGTAGTACAACAAACCCTGTAGTATGTAGTACAACATAGCCCTGTAGTATGTAGTACAACATAGCCCTGTAGTATGTAGTACAACATAGCCCTGTAGTATGTAGTACAACATGACCCTGTAGTATGTAGTACAGCATGATCTTGTAGTATGTAGTACAACATGACCCTGTAGTATGTAGTACAACATAACCCTGTAGTATGTAGTACAACATAGCCCTGTAGTATGTAGTACAACATAGCCCTGTAGTATGTAGTACAACATAGCCCTGTAGTATGTAGTACAACATAGCCCTGTAGTATGTAGTACAACATAACCCTGTAGTATGTAGTATGTAGTACTATGTAGTACAACATAGCCCTGTAGTATGTAGTACAACATAGCCCTGTAGTATGTAGTACAACATAGCCCTGTAGTATGTAGTACAACATAGCCCTGTAGTATGTAGTACAACATAGCCCTGTAGTATGTAGTACAACATAACCCTGTAGTATGTAGTACAACATAACCCTGTAGTATGTAGTACAACATGACCCTGTAGTATGTAGTACAACATAGCCCTGTAGTATGTAGTACAACATAGCCCTGTAGTATGTAGTACAACATAGCCCTGTAGTATGTAGTAACAACATAGCCCTGTAGTATGTAGTACAACATAGCCCTGTAGTATGTAGTACAACATAACCCTGTAGTATGTAGTACAACATAGCCCTGTAGTATGTAGTACAACATAGCCCTGTAGTATGTAGTACAACATAACCCTGTAGTATGTAGTACAACATAGCCCTGTAGTATGTAGTACAACATAACCCTGTAGTATGTAGTACAACACAACCCTGTAGTATGTAGTACAACATAGCCCTGTAGTATGTAGTACAACATAACCCTGTAGTATGTAGTACAACATAACCCTGTAGTATGTAGTACAACATAACCCTGTAGTATGTAGTACAACATAACCCTGTAGTATGTAGTACAACATAGCCCTGTAGTATGTAGTACAACATAGCCCTGTAGTATGTAGTACAACATAACCCTGTAGTATGTAGTACAACATAGCCCTGTAGTATGTAGTACAACATAGCCCTGTAGTATGTAGTACAACATAGTCCTGTAGTATGTAGTACAACAAAGCCCTGTAGTATGTAGTACAACATAGTCCTGTAGTATGTAGTACAACAAAACCCTGTAGTATGTAGTACAACATAACCCTGTAGTATGTAGTACAACATAGCCCTGTAGTATGTAGTACAACATAACCCTGTAGTATGTAGTACAACATAGCCCTGTAGTATGTAGTACAACATAACCGTGTAGTATGTAGTACAACAAAGCCCTGTAGTATGTAGTACAACATAGTCCTGTAGTATGTAGTACAAACAAAGCCCTGTAGTATGTAGTACAACATAGTCATGTAGTATGTAGTACAACAAAGCCCTGTAGTATGTAGTACAACATAGCCCTGTAGTATGTAGTACAACATAGCCCTGTAGTATGTAGTACAACATAACCCTGTAGTATGTAGTACAACATAACCCTGTAGTATGTAGTACAACATAACCCTGTAGTATGTAGTACAACATAGCCCTGTAGTATGTAGTACAACATACCCTGTAGTATGTAGTACAACATAGCCCTGTAGTATGTAGTACAACATAACCCTGTAGTATGTAGTACAACATAACCCTGTAGTATGTAGTACAACATAACCCTGTAGTATGTAGTACAACATGACCCTGTAGTATGTAGTACAACATAGCCTGTAGTATGTAGTACAACATACCCTGTAGTATGTAGTACAACATAGACCCTGTAGTATGTAGTACAACATAGCCCTGTAGTATGTAGTACAACATAGCCCTGTAGTATGTAGTACAACATAGCCCTGTAGTATGTAGTACAACATAGCCCTGTAGTATGTAGTACAACATAGCCCTGTAGTATGTAGTACAACATAGCCCTGTAGTAGTATGTAGTACAACATAACCCTGTAGTATGTAGTACAACATACCCTGTAGTATGTAGTACAACATAGCCCTGTATATGTAGTACAACATACCTGTGTAGTAGTACAACATAACCCTGTAGTATGTAGTACAACATAACCCTGTAGTATGTAGTACAACATAACCCTGTAGTATGTAGTACAACATAGCCCTGTAGTATGTAGTACACACATAACCCTGTAGTATGTAGTACAACATAACCCTGTAGTATGTAGTACAACATAGCCCTGTAGTATGTAGTACAACATAACCCTGTAGTATGTAGTACAACATAGCCCTGTAGTATGTAGTACAACATAACCCTGTAGTATGTAGTACAACATAACCCTGTAGTATGTAGTACAACATAGCCCTGTAGTATGTAGTACAACATAACCCTGTAGTATGTAGTACAACATAACCCTGTAGTATGTAGTACAACATAACCCTGTAGTATGTAGTACAACATAGCCCTGTAGTATGTAGTACACATACCCTGTAGTATGTAGTACAACATAACCCTGTAGTATGTAGTACAACATACCCTGTAGTATGTAGTACAACATAACCCTGTAGTATGTAGTACAACAACCCTGTAGTATGTAGTACACACATGCCCTGTAGTATGTAGTACAACATAACCCTGTAGTATGTAGTACAACATAGCCCTGTAGTATGTAGTACAACATAGCCCTGTAGTATGTAGTACAACATAACCCTGTAGTATGTAGTACAACATAACCCTGTATGTAGTATGTAGTATGTAGTACAACATAACCCTGTAGTATGTAGTACAACATAGCCCTGTAGTACAACATAACCCTGTAGTATGTAGTACAACATAGCCCTGTAGTATGTAGTACAACATGACCCTGTAGTATGTAGTACAACATAACCCTGTAGTATGTAGTACAACATAGCCCTATAGTATGTAGTACATCATAGTCCTGTATTATGTAGTACAACATAACCCTGTAGTATGTAGTACATCATAGCCCTGTAGTATGTAGTACAACATAGCCCTGTAGTATGTAGTACAACATAGTCCTGTAGTATGTAGTACAAAAAAAGCCCTGTAGTATGTAGTACAACATAGTCCTGTAGTATGTAGTACAACATAACCCTGTAGTATGTAGTACAACATAACCCTGTAGTATGTAGTACAACATAGCCCTGTAGTATGTAGTACAACATAGCCCTGTAGTATGTAGTACAACATAACCCTGTAGTATGTAGTACAACATAGCCCTGTAGTATGTAGTACAACATAGACCCTGTAGTATGTAGTACAACATAGCCCTGTAGTATGTAGTACAACACAACCCTGTAGTATGTAGTACAACATAACCCTGTAGTATGTAGTACAACATAGCCCTGTAGTATGTAGTACAACATAGCCCTGTAGTATGTAGTACAACATAGCCCTGTAGTATGTAGTACAACATAGCCCTGTAGTATGTAGTACAACATAACCCTGTAGTATGTAGTACAACATAGCCCTGTAGTATGTAGTACAACATAACCCTGTAGTATGTAGTACAACATAACCCGTAGTATGTAGTATGTAGTAGTATGTAGTACAACATAGCCCTGTAGTATGTAGTACAACATAGCCCTGTAGTATGTAGTACAACATAACCGTGTAGTATGTAGTACAACATAACCCTGTAGTATGTAGTACAACATAGCCCTGTAGTATGTAGTACAAATCATAGCCCTGTAGTATGTAGTACAACATAACCCTGTAGTATGTAGTACAACATAGCCCTGTAGTATGTAGTACAACATAACCCTGTAGTATGTAGTACAACATAACCCTGTAGTATGTAGTACAACATGACCCTGTAGTATGTAGTACAACATAACCGTGTAGTATGTAGTACAACATAACAGTGTAGTATGTAGTACAACATAACCCTGTAGTATGTAGTACAACATTGCTCTGTAGTAGTAGTAGTATGTAGTACAACATAGCCCTGTAGTATGTAGTACAACATAACCGTGTAGTATGTAGTACAACATAACCCTGTAGTATGTAGTACAACATGACCCTGTAGTATGTAGTACAACATAACAGTGTAGTATGTAGTACAACATAACAGTGTAGTATGTAGTACAACATAGCCCTGTAGTATGTAGTACAACATAGCCCTGTAGTATGTAGTACAACATAACCGTGTAATATGTAGTACAACATACCCTGTAGTATGTAGTACAACATAACCCTGTAGTATGTAGTACAACATAACCCTGTAGTATGTAGTACAACATGACCCTGTAGTATGTAGTACAACATAGCCCTGTAGTATGTAGTACAACATAGCCTGTAGTATGTAGTATGTACAACATAGCCCTGTAGTATGTAGTACAACATAACCTGTAGTATGTAGTACAACATACCCTGTAGTATGTAGTACAACATAGCCCTGTAGTATGTAGTACAACATAGCCCTGTAGTATGTAGTACAACATAACCCTGTAGTATGTAGTACAACATAGCCCTGTAGTATGTAGTACAACATGACCCTGTAGTATGTAGTACAACATAACCCTGTAGTATGTAGTACAACACAACCCTGTAGTATGTAGTAGTACAACATAGCCCTGTAGTATGTAGTACAACATAGCCCTGTAGTATGTAGTACAACATAGCCCTGTAGTATGTAGTACAACATAACCCTGTAGTATGTAGTACAACATAACCCTGTAGTATGTAGTACAACATAGCCCTGTAGTATGTAGTACAACATAGTCCTGTAGTATGTAGTACAACAAAGCCCTGTAGTATGTAGTACAACATAGTCCTGTAGTATGTAGTACAACAAAAGCCCTGTAGTATGTAGTACAACATAGCCCTGTAGTATGTAGTACAACATAGCCCTGTAGTATGTAGTACAACATGACCCTGTAGTATGTAGTACAACATAACCCTGTAGTATGTAGTACAACATAACCCTGTAGTATGTAGTACAACATAACCCTGTAGTATGTAGTACAACATAACCCTGTAGTATGTAGTACAACATGACCCTGTGTAGTATGTAGTACAACATGACCCTGTAGTATGTAGTAGTAACAAACCCTGTAGTATGTAGTACAACATACCCTGAGTAGTACAACATAACCCTGTAGTATGTAGTACAACATGACCCTGTAGTATGTAGTACAACATGAGCCTGTAGTATGTAGTACAACATGACCCTGTAGTATGTAGTACAACACAACCCTGTAGTATGTAGTACATCATAGTCCTGTATTATGTAGTACAACATAGCCCTATAGTATGTAGTACAACATAGCCCTGTAGTATGTAGTACAACATAGCCCTGTAGGATGTAGTACAACATAGCCCTGTAGTATGTAGTACAACATAACCCTGTAGTATGTAGTACAACATGACCCTGTAGTATGTAGTACAACATGACCCTGTAGTATGTAGTACAACATAGCCCTGTAGTATGTAGTACAACATAGCCCTGTAGTATGTACTACAACATAGCCCTGTAGTATGTAGTACAACATAACCCTATTGTATGTAGTACAACATAGTCCTGTAGTATGTAGTACAACAAAGCCCTGTAGTATGTGGTACAACATAGCCCTGTAGTATGCAGTACAACATAGCCCTGTAGTATGTAGTTAACCCTGTGGTGTGTAGTACAACCTTGCATGGTTTTTTACGGTATGTTTGTGATTATGGATATTCGGAGGACCGACGCGTGACTTTGACTTTGGGAAAAAGGTATACTATTGTGAAAAAATAACTTTAATAGTAGAGTAGCGGGGGTAAACATTCCAATATGGTGACTGTCGTCCTTTTCTCTGTTTCGTAGTAAATAGATATATGGATCCCGATTTCTGGCTCGATATAGTCAGATAAAGAATATCTTGGTGTTTACGAATGGTTATCAGAGTATGATTTAATGTTATACCCTCTTTTTGTGCACACATACCTATTTAGTATAGTCTTAGTATAGGCCATAGTTTTACGTTGTACAACTGGTATCCAATAACCTTGCTATAAAAAAACGATGAATTAAAAGACGTTAAAACAACAGTTTAGCTGCCGAATAATAAATATGTCATGTATATCCCTCTCAACTTTTTCTTCGGGAAACTAAAGGGTCGCCCCTCGAGGTTTGAGGCAAGAAAATGTCGCCTAACGATATTTATAAGCTTTACAAGTGAACCGTAAGATAAATTGTTCCCAGGTACTTGTTCCGATAGGATGTTTCAGTTGTAAATTATATGTTACACAATACAGGTTTGGGTTGAAAATTGGGAAAGTCTTAGTATAGGCCATAGTTTTACGTTGTACAACTGGTATCCAATAACAATAATTTTCTTCGGGAAACTAAAGGGTCGCCCCTCGAGGTTTGAGGCAAGAAAATGTCGCCTAACGATATTTATAAGCTTTACAAGTGAACCGTAAGATAAATTGTTCCCAGGTACTTGTTCCGATAGGATGTTTCAGTTGTAAATTATATGTTACACAATACAGGTTTGGGTTGAAAACTGGGAAAGGAATCGATATAAAAGATTCGCTTTTGTTTTTAATCATATATGTATGTATGTATGTATGTATGTATGTATGTATGTATGTATGTATGTATGTATGTATGTTGCAATACATTATGTCGTATATATGTATGTTGTCGAGAATGATGTAATAAATCATTTTTGTTTGGTTGTTTTCATACTAAATCCGATTTTCTGGGCCCAGTTTCACAAACAATTCTTAACTTTAAGGAATTCCTGAACTACAATTATCCATAGAAAAGATTTTAAGGAAGGCTCCTTAACTTCAAATTTTGTCCTTAACTTCTATAATGCTTTCCTAAGGAAATATTAATTTAAATTAATTTAAGGGTTTCTTTGATGTTAAGAAATGTTCGTGAAACTGGGCTCTGGTTGGCCGAATATTTTCTTCATATCTATAGAAAAAACAAATCCGATAATGGAGCGATAACCTACGTTATCGTGACTCACAATATTAACGTTGTGTATTGATTTGGAAACAAATATCTCTTTGAAATCAATGAAATCATACATTTCATTTAAACATATTTTATTTTATCAAGTACAAATTTGAAGTAGCCTGAAAGATTAATTATTAGCATTGATGACACTTTTTTGTTTAATTTCATCTTCACCGGGTTATAAAATAATAGCCCAGTAAAAATACGAAAAATAGAGGCCAACCTCCAAATAATTGCAACAGAATTTGTTTTCTGCTTTTTGGAGTATTTTAGAATTTTACCATGAAAAAAGTCGCCAAAAATCATATGTTCGGAAGATCGTTTTTTCAACACCCGAAAAATAAGAAAATATAAAGAAATCACACTTTTGACCACTTTTAAAGTACAATATCTGCTATTTTTGTAATACTTGAAATATGAAATCGGGTATATAGTAAGACAAACTTTAGGTTAGTACAAATACAATAATTTCTGTCAATCCAAGAAATAAAGATGGATATAAAACGGCTCAAAACCTTTTGAATTTAGCTAGTATTACCGTTTTTGTTATTTTTAGATGCAAACACTTATAAAATCTTACCCTGAACAATACCAGTTTATGTTTTATGTCTTAAAGAATTACTTCATCTTTTATATAAATGCATGATCGATGATACATAAGCTAGAAAAAAAAACTAAATATTAAAATTTAATAAATAATAAATATATAAAATATATAATATATATTTATATAATAAATTTATAATATTATAAAATTAAATTGAACTTTTATTTTATCCCTTTATCTCATTGAAAATTATGTAACTCCCATCCGGTTCCATTATGGAAAAATGAAAAACTGACCTATTCAAATATTTGATCAAAAAGAAACTTCAATCTCACTTTATAAAAACGTTCCATTATGGTGGTAATAACTGCCAAAGGATTTTGCAATCTGATTAGTCACAAAATAGATATTCACATTTTTGATATTCCAACTTAAGGACTTAGCCAATTAGAGAAGTTTAGTCAAATTAGCACTAAATGAGGATTTGATCAACCTCACTTCTTTTATATATGGGGATATCTTGATATAGTTGTCTCTTTTAGGTGAATCTGAATTAATAACTATCTAAACACTTGAGACGGTACTTACTGAATAATTCTTGAATAAAAAAGTATTATTCAATTTGGACTTCAAAATATCCTTGGAAAAGGCCAAAAGACCAACTTTGAGCAACCATGTTATCTCAGGTAGTGGAAATAAAATGTTTTACTTTTAAAGCCTTTAATATACAAGTTTTATTTAAAAAGATTCCACCAAAATGAGTATCAATGGTATTGTTGATGATAACATTTTTTTATCTTAATAATCCTACAAAAGCATATTTGACTGTTACAAGGACATAATTATGCAATTTTCATGTTGTCATACTTTTTCACTCTGTTGATTTCAAATAACGTTTTTGGCATTCTGTGCTGTTCTTATAACGTTCTTGCGATACAGTAATTTTCTAGTATCTCATGATAACCATGTAAGTTTATATTTGGCTTCAAAATTGGCAAATTATGCAAATATTCCTATTTTTCTAATTTTTTGGGGGTCAAGAAAAACACCTTCCAAAATTTTTATTTGTGGCGACTTTTTTTCTTGTATAAAACACAGTCAGATCTTTATGAAAAACAAAGAAAAAATTCTGTTGCAATTATTTTGGTGTAACAACCTTTCTTTACTGGACTATAATGTTTGCAAACTTTTATCAGAATCTGAAACATTTTTTTTCATTGTCTGATGAAATAAAAAAAAAACCCAACATCAATGCTTAACTAAATACCTAATTAAATTTAATCTTTAGAAATCGAAACATTGCTTTACGATTATTATAATTAATGATAATAAAAAAAAACCTTTCAAACTGGTTGTATTGAATTTCAAAATTCAAATGGTAAGTGGATCTTGATATAAACATATCAGTAAATATGATAAATGTGCCTTACCAGATCAATTGTCAATTAATAGTCAAAAAGCTCGGGATATTCTTCTAGTGGCTCTAATATAACGGCAACCACATGGACGGAACACGTGGACGGTGGTGCAGTCAAAACAAGAAAATGTGTTTCTAACATTGTAACATCTTTTAAACACAAGTATCTCATAGTAAACACATATACTCACATACAACACATATATATATGATATACATACATTTAGAAGTCCGCAGCACCCTAAAAGTATCTAAGACACCGCAAAACTCGACACGTACGCACGCCATCCTTCCAACGAGCAGGTAAAAAGTAATTTTCGTAGGATATCTCAAATATATTCCGGAACATTTTATATATATATATTTACCCTGACAGGAAATACATATAAATATTGTAATAATTATTCTGATTGCAGTAAGGAAAATATAAACAAATAAACGAACAGAAAGAAAGTGAAATAGCGTGAAAGAGATATTTTGATTGATTGAAAAAAAGAATGAAAGGAGAATGATATGTGAAAAGCCATCCTGCGAGAGGACAAGATTTGTAGAAAAATTGTCTTCTTTTTTAAAATAAAATATATTGTTAAAAAAAGCATTTAATGAATAAAAACTGATAAAATATATGATAGAATAATAAATTCATAAATACTGGATAGATTAGTAATCTGTAAATAGGAAAACAGCTTTTCGATAATCATATTTTGCAAACAATTTTATAATGTGTAGAAAGTTACCATACATTTGATTGTAGTTCCACGATACTGGTTTTAAGTAATTCAGTAACTCCAATTCTCCTGCGTTGTATGTATTCAGAAAAAAACCCCACTAATATTAATACAACTTATTTGGAGTTAAAACATGGCTATGATGTCATCTTTTGTTGTCCCCAGTTCTTTATTTAGGCTATTGTTCAAGTATTTGTTCTGTCTGTAGATTTTGGAGGTAAAGACAATGAACAATGAATTGCAAAATATTTTGTATTGTGTTGCAATATATCATTATTTATTAGTGTTGCTATGCATAGATATATATATGTTTCTTAAGGTCTCCAACGTGAACCCAATGTGCTTTGTGGATAGACACGAGCCAGAATGACTGGAACTTAACAACGGCTTCCGTATTTATACCCGCTAAAAAGACATTACTTGATTGGATAAAGAAATTATGCCAATAGCATACACTAAGAGTTTTTTTATTGAATATGCTGTAATAAATCTGTTGTTACCTTAACATATAATTGTTTTTACACTGCTATCCATTAGCCTGAAAACATTTAGTTGAGTAATTGATTAAAGTGCCAATTAGATTTGGTATTATATCGCATCTTTAATAAACGTTAGAAAGAATAAAAAAAGTAGAAGAAGTTAAGAAATGTTCGTGAAACTGGGTTCTGGTTGGCCGATTTTTTTTCTTCATATCTATAGAAAGAAAAACAAATCTATGAATGGAGCGATAACCTACGTTATCGTGACTCACAATATTGACGTTGTGTATTGATTTGGAAACAAATATCGCTTTGAAAATCAATGAAATCATACATTTTATTTAAAAATATTTTATTTTATCAAGTACAAATTTGAAGTAGCCTGAAAAATTAATTATTAGCATTGATGACACTTTTTTTTTTAATTTCACCTTCGCCGGGTTATAGAATAATGTTTGCAAACTTTTATTAGAATCTGTTTAACATTTTGTTTTCATTGTCTGATGACATTTAAAAAAAACCATCAATGCTTAACTAAATACCTAATTGAATTTATTTTTTAAAAATCGAAACATTGCTTTTCGATTATTATAATTAATAATAATAAAAATACACTTTCAAACTGGTTATATTAAATTTCAAAATTCAAATACATAGATACATAGATTTATTCTGACACGTACATGTAAACATGTTCAGGATTTTTTATAATCCTATTATAGTCAGCTCCGCAATACTCCCATGATTGAACTTGCTTTGTTGACCTTTTCACATATATGTTTGTCAAAGGTAAATTTATCATCTATGGTGACACCAATATCCTTCTCCGAATCAACAAATTTGAAAAATTGGGCAATTTCCTTCGGTCTGTATCCATATTTAGTTGTATTTGAATATCCCAATCGCATCATTTTACATTTGTCCGGGTGGAAGCAAAGTTTCCAAATATCTTACCATTGGCTTAATGAATATATATCATGTTGTAATATCTTACAATCCTCTTTTTTTTTATTTATCTAAAAGCTTTCGTATTATCCGCATATAGATAGGTGTCTGTCCCGGTACTTGTTACATCGGGCATATCATTTATATAGAGAACAAAGAGAAGTGGTCCAAACACAGATCCTTGTGGTATCCCGCTTAAAACTGGATTCCGCTATGACGTTTTGCCATTCACTACAACTCTTTGTTTTCTTCCAAACAGAAAGGCTTGATCCAGGTGACCACCGATGCCATATTTTGCTAGTTTGTGTACTAGTCGGCCATGAGGTACTTTATCGAAAGCCTTCATAGAGTCACAGCATATAATATCCACGCATGCTCCTATATGACATTGATAAGTTGAATAAGCGTGGATCTGCTGTCTATAAAACCAAACTGAGCGTTACTAAATAGCTTATTTCTTTTTATGTGTCTCATTATTTTATCCCTTATTATTGATTCTAATATTTTACAAACAACACTGGTCAGGCTTACTGGTCTTTAGTTTGAAGCCTCCTTCCGATCTCCTTTCTTAAATATTGCCGTTATATTAGCACATTTCCAGTCCGCAGGTAATTCCCCAGTGTCGATTGATGTTTGAAATATTAATGGTAGAGGATGGCATATAATATCGCGTGTCTCTTTAAGAACTCTAGGATGGATCATATCCGGTCCAGGTGATTTTGAAATTTTCAACTTCATTAGCTTCTTCATTGAGTAATCGGATCCACATCAATCTGTTCAATATCAGGTAGTGATTTATACGGCGGCACAGATGTGACACGAATTTGTTTTAGTGTAGGACAAAAAAAAAGATTTTATGTTGGGTGATTTTTTTTTCTTTTGCGTGCTCACGTAAAACTTATAACGTGAGCACGTAAAACGTTTACGTGCTCACGTAAAACAGTTTATGTAAGACAAGAAATATTTTTTTTTATGTATGGTGAAAAATATTTTTTTATGCTGGACGAAAAATGTTTTTTTTTTATGCAAGACAAAAAATTTTTTTTTATGTATGGTGAAATTTTTTTTTTTATGTAGGACGAAAAATGTTTTTTTTTTATGTAAGACAAATTTTTTTTTATGTAAGGTGAAATATATATATACGGTGGCTGGGAGCGGACATGAAATAAAAAAAAATTATTGCGTGCAAACGTGAGCATACGGCGGTATTACGTGAGCACGTAGTAAGTTTTACGTGAGCACGTAAAAGAAAAAAAATATATTTCACCTTACATAAAAATATATTTTTTGTCTTACATTAAAAAAACATTTTTCGTCCTACATACAAAAATATTTTTCACCATACATTAAAAAATATTTCTTGTCTTACGCAAACTGTTTTACGTGAGCACGTAAACGTTTTACGTGCTCACGTAATAAGTTTTACGTGAGCACGTAAAAGAAAAAAATGTTTTGTCCTACATTAAAAAATATATTTTTCGTGTCACTTCTGTGCCGCAGTAGTACGTTTACGAGACAGTTCTTGAAAATTTGCCTTTTCATATAGATATCGCGTTTTCATATTATTTTTAAAAAATCATACAAATTTTACAAATGGTAAGTGGATCTTGATATGAACATATTAGTAAATATGATATGATAAATGTGCCTTTCCCACATCAAGAAAATTGTCAATTAATAGTAAAAAAGCTCGGGATATTCTTCTTGTGGCTCTAATCTATCCATATCAATGTATTAGCATTCTAATGAGCTACAGCAGGGATTACTGGATTTTGTGGCATTAGAAGCTCGCTTTAGAATAATGATGGAGAGTTCGTTTACATGTTTTAAGATCTGCAAGCTAGTTTGCACGAAACATATACTTATTTTCGCAAAAGATCTATTTGATACAAAAAAACTAAGTTTGTGGTCAAGAATACATTTTTTTCTTACCAAATCACAGGAATCTCTTTTGGCGTCTCCAAATAAAAATTAAACATCCTGTGTGCGCATGCAGGGTAATTTTTTACTACAAAATCGACGGTTTTTTATGGATGAATAAGGAAGTAAAAGCCAATATTTTATCACATGACACAAAGCAATTTTGACGAAATCGAATTTTGCCTTCAATATTAATTTTGTCTCTTGAAAGATAATTGTAAGAGACACCAGACCTTGTGAGATACCACATACATCACATACATACCACATACATAACACATACATACCACATATATCACTTACATACCACATACATAACACATACATATCACATACATACCATATACATAACACATACATAACACATACATAACACATACATAACACATACATAACACCTATATCACATAATACCACATACATAACACCTATATCACATACATACCACATACATAACACATACATAATACTTACATAAACCTGATTAGTGTAAAACCTTCAACTACTTATTAATGACGAATTATATCAATCGCTTCTGCTGATAAATGGAAGGTATCACTAACAGTAACATATCAGTAAAATAATCGGGGGGAATGTCAGAGAAGAATAGCTAAATAATCGTTGTTGTATCAATCTAGAACATTCGTCACATAGTGACACTTTGATCGAAACAAAACCACACGAATAAAGGGCGTTTGAACGAAGACATACTGTGAATGATAAATCACCGAATGGAAACACCACGGTAAAGATCTTTAGTAGTTACCCAGCGTATTTATTTCTAGTCAATGTATAACTAAAATATCTTTGTACAGCGTAGGACGTCGGAGCTCTCAAAGCTTCATTTAAACCACAGTCACTGTTGTGTTTTATGGCGCCCAACTTTTTTTCTTTTGACAGATATTATATTTATTACTGTGTGCTGACTGAGATTTATCCAGTAACTTATTTTTTATATCTGCATGTAAATGTTTCATAGAAAACACGTGTTACAGTTCTTGGTAATGATGGGGGTAATAGTTACCCAAAAGCTGTCAATCCTGTCAACTAGCTGCTCGTGGTAACATCAAAATGAACTTACATATGTATTTGTTATGAAATATAAACGAAAAAATATCAGCTCTTATTATACTTATTATAGTTTCAACACGAATACTTGACATGATTAAATCAATTTAAAACGATAAATGAGATCTCCGGGAAAAAAACGCAGAAAAAAAGAAAGAAATTCGATATAAAAATTACATACATGGAAAAATTGTTGAAGTGTAAACATAGTTTTAGAGCTGTCATTCAAGGAAAACAAAACTCAAATGACATTTATTAACTGTTTCAATAAAAAGTGACACTTTTCCTCTTAACATGATCTGGTAAAATTCCATGTATGAAGGCATTGGTATTAAGATAACGTCTTACTTGTGTGATATATTGGTAAGAACACGCACCTAGTTTGAAATCTGGTTCATCTTCTAAAGACATCAAACATGTGAATAAAACGATTCGAAGTTAGTGGAACTATATAACTGAGTAGTTTTGTGCACAAATCTGATTCACTTTAAAATTATAACTTGCAAATTATGATTGTTATTCCTTCGGTTGTGTTTACTAGTTACCGGTTACCGTGGTCTTGATATTTATAACGCTATTGTCGTGGAGGAATTTATATATAAATATCCTCCCTCCATCCATGTTACGCGATAATCTAACACGCGGAGTTATACTCCTGTAACATTTCACTACATTATAATATTTGCATAATCTAAAATTTTCTGTTATTAGTAAAATAAACAGCTTGGATAGTTTACTATCTATCAGTAAGCAATAATCTAATCTGAACTACCCTGCAGATCTCGTTTAGCTTCTGAATATATGCGTCTGATTTTCCTTTTTCTTATTTCTTTTATTATCGTCTCCCTAAGCTTGATATATACAAATGTAGTTGAGTCAACTAGAGACCACTTTTAGTATATTTGAATAACAGAAATGTATTGTCTGTCAAGCTGTTATTGGTATGCTATGATACTCCAAATTCTACGCAGGTCTGGATTGTGAATATTTTTAATGTTGATATAAATAATTCCAGTGTTGCCCAAAGCTCTTTGGTTGGTCCTCGACACAAACGTACAGTAGCTTAGATGCGTATCCATGTACAAAGTTAACAAAGGAAAAAGCAATGTATAGTCCCAAATCATCGGAACAATCGTTTGGACCAAACAATGCTGTTTAAATCTTCTCTATTAGCATGTCAGGGTTGCTAACTTAAAAAAAACAAGACATGTTTGGTAGGATAAAATTATGTTTATCAATAATATGTTGTACAAAACATGTAATAATATATTGTCTAGTAATTATATAGACACTATAGTCTGTTATAAAATATTCGTCTTTCTTTAGGAAATATAAAACAATTTCAACCCCGTAAAAAGCTTTACATGCCAAACCCAATAAACGAAACCTCTTTCTCGTTTCCCAAACGACGCTCAACCGATCATAAAACATGTTATCATACTCTGAGTTGTAAATTTAAAGTCCTATAACGCAATAGTTCCAACATTCAGGCTAATGTTCTTGTCCAGTCGGACAGTTGGATACTTGGCCCATTGTTAGATGTTGGCTGTTAACGACTACTTAGGTAAATGTTATTCTCGTGAACAAGCGCTGGTGACAATCTCAGTAGTCTTCGAGGATCAATTTGGTAAGTTGTCGTCATCAAATTTCTCTTCAGCCAAATGTAAGGTGTTGGTACAAAATAAGAAATATTACTATAACTCAATTCGTGTTGTTCCAAATTGGGCATTGTGGATACTATTTTCAAATATAATTAATCTACAGAAAGTGTATATCGAAAGTATTTTAGCCTAAATATTGCCTTAGTATATAAATACAGGCTAAGAGATAGCAGACTTTTACACGAACGAAAGTCACGTTTTAATCAATCAAATATGGAGTTTATTTGAGGAAAAATCATATTTTCAAAAAGAAATTAGATAGCAGACTTTTACACGAACAAAAGTCACATTTTTTAATGGTTATTAATTAGGTTATTTAAAGGAAAAACCCCTTATTTTCAAAAAGAAATTAGATAAGAGCAAGGGATAATTAATAAATCAAGTCAAACTCTATTGTTTTTCTCAGTTACTTTGAAAATTCATTTATTCAGAGTGATGATTCAATTAATTTTCTCCTTATGTACATTTATAACTATATTATGTAGTCGGTACAGCGACTCAAACTTTTGGAAACTAAATATTGATCAATAAATGTGAAAATGGCAAACTTTAGGAATGAGGTTTGTTTAAAACACAAACAATAAGTTCGCAGACGTTAGCAGTTATATATACTTAGACATATATTTGGTCTCTCAGACGTCCATTTATGTAAATCTATATCGTCGTCCATTTGTTTTAATACATCTGTCTGTCATTTGTTTGTCGAATAAATTCGGGTTACATTAACTATATATCTCGTGTGTCTTCTGTCTGTCTGTCCGTCTGTCGTCCGTTTGTAAAACAAGTCCAGCTATCAATCGCTCGCTTGTTTGTCGTTAATCAAATGTCTACATGCTAAATGATCCGTCTGTCAGTAGTCCGTTTTTAAGGTCCTTCAGTTTGTCTAACATTCACTTGTCTTGTCCTCGTATTGATGTCTGACAATAATTGTAAATATATGTTTCTACTACAATCAAATAGATAACAGCGAAGATATTTTGAAAAAATGAGAATGAGGTCAATAATAGTTCTTAAATTTATATTTATTGGATATTTTATATTTTAGGTTGTTTTCCGGTATGACTTGGCCCGGTAAGATTGTGTACGTTCAGTTAGTCGTCCTGTTTGTACTCAGTACCACTATATACGTGTACCTGTACTCTAGCATCACCATGCAGACGTTCGCTATCGGCGAGGTGATGAAAGGCACCATCAATGACATCATAAAATGGCGGAATGAGATGGGGGACTGGGCTCAGAAAAGTACTAAATTCGTAATAAATACGTCATTTCCGGACAATATGCAAAACGTCGACAAACCTATATTGGAACGTTCGATATCAGAATTGTATAATAATAATGAGTCAGGAAAAAAGTTGCAAATTAATATTTTGCCGCAAAGGACTTTACAGAAAATTGGTGAACGTTCTAAATGTATCGAATGCACACCAAAAGTGCTTCTAACACTATTTACCTCATGGCCGACAAAAGCAGAAAAGTATACTTGCCACAACAACACATTAAGGAACTGGGCACAATTAAAACCTCATATCCAGCCGGTTTTGTTTACCCAAGAAACATTACTAGCAGAGGAAGCAACAGAGAAAGGCTGGGCTGTACTTCCGGTTCGAAAAGCCGGAAGAGGAGTACCAATTCTGAAATATATGTACAAGGATGCCATGGAACGATATAATTCAACGTTCTACGCTTTTTCTAACGGTGATATACTGTACAGTCAATCACTTATAGAAACATTACAAACCGTGCTTAAATCTTCTCAGATACCTAAAGGCAAACCAATGATGATAATCGGCAGAAGAACCAACGTACCAGATGTGACGTCAGCAGAAGCAGTTTCTGGCGACAAAGTTCAAAAGACGGCGAAAGTGCGAGGAAAAATATTCACCGTTTGGGCTGAGGATTATTTCATAACGTCAGCGAATTACCCGTGGAAGGATATACCGGAAGTTGTAATTGGTCGAAGGGCGTATGATAACTGGTTAGTATCGAACGCACGTAAACAGAAACATGTTACTATAGACGCTACTGACACACTTGTGGCCCTCCACCAAACGACAAAGGCGGGGAATCAAGAGGGATTCAAGGCCGACAACCCTGAGTACAATCACAATCTACTTCGGCGAATGTATCGTCATCTTCACTACGCCGCCGGTCTGACGTCATGCGCTGACTATTACACGCGTTACCGTGACAACAAAAGAATACAGATTTTAAAGAGAACGGCCCCAAAAGTATGCTCACCATTTTAAAAGAGTTTTGATCATTTTTGCGTGTGCTGTTAATATATAATTTGCATGAGCAGCATCTGGAAAAATAAATACCCTTGGTATAAATAGAATAAACACAAACAAATGATCAAAATGTAAGCCTCCAGACGTGTTGAAGGAAAATGACCGAAAAAACGTCTTCCCAACTGTCAAAGGTAGAATCCCAACCTTCATCATAGATAGTAGGCTACATACATCTGCAATAATATATGCTTCTGAAATTTCGTGTTTACCCATGTTACTTCTTCTGTAGTTTTGATGGGAACATGAATTGTGTTGACAATTATTTCAATATAAAAATAAATTTAAACGTGGTGTAGAAGATAAAAGTTAAATAGTTTAATGATATTGGCACTGACTGACCATCGAGGACCTGAGGAACGGGCCAAAAGCGATCAAAGTGACTAAAACTTACCAAATATTCTTCTCAACTTAGAGATTTAGAAAAATGCTGTGAGTTGTTGTAATTCGCTGCTGTCTACATAATCATTTGTAAGCAGTCTCCTGGTTTTACCGCATGTCTATTTGTATTCGTTTATTGGTGCCCTTGACATCAAAACAGTTATCTAAATACTACATTTAAATGTTGTGAAACCTTTTATTATTTGCCAAATCAATGGTAAAAAGTATGTGAGGATGGAGGGCCCCAGAATGTATTTGTTACTGATGCTCCAGCGCCGATAGAGCATAAACGATGCTCATCATTTGAAAAAAGGTGTTTAATCGTGTATTTCTAATTTAACTGAAAAAAAATTATATAAACAATTAATTTTGCTTTTTGTGCATGCGCAATCAGTAATTCATTCCATATAGGACACAGTGCTACGAATGTTTTTCGGGACGCAATTAATTATTTTTAATATTTTTATTTTAAAATAAAATTAGAATCTTAAATTTCTCAATGGTAATAATGGTGTAAAGTAAGTAACATATGCAAATTCAGAAAATTACTAATCTGTCTGCTCCTGTTTGTGATAGAGAAAAATAACATTTATCAGCGAAGGAGCATGTTTAACTACTAATTTGTTCTTTAACCTGTTTATACGTTTTTTAATCTTCGAACAAAGAATGCTGAACTAATAAAAAAAGAAAAACCTACATTTTATTGCAACACTATGCACGCATGGCAAGTTTGCTAAGATTGAAACGTATTATTTGCCATATGTGAGTAACTTTATTATGGAAGAAACTGCCATTTATTAGGACCGGTATTAACATACAGGTATACCAGCGAAACATAGTATGCGGACTACTATAGAAAGTGGTCAATGATACTAAAACGAACAACGTTTTATTTTAGAGCTGTATACTTAATGAGAACTCGGAAAAATTAACTCCTTGTTCTAATATTGTTCTAGAAAATAGAATTGTTCGGAAAACATTACATAACTGGTATAGCTGAATCATATGGATTGGTTTATATAGAAACTAACACTGAGTTATCTGTAACACCAAAAGTCCTAAAATAAGCCTCATCTATAAGCTCATAAATTCCAAAAGTTGTCAGAGGGAGAAATTAATCAATAAATCAATAAGAATGTCTCTTCTTTTGCGAATTTCCAGCCTCTTGGCCATCTCCTGGTAGGTGGAATAAAACTCAAGTAAAATCACTAATTTACAATTAATTTCACTACTGTATAATGCTGAATAACACTGAATATTTCAACTATATATTACTTAGGTAACTTTATATATATGATGCATAAATAAATCGATTAAAATTTATAATACTTCGAACACTATTCTTACTGCAAAGATAAAACATAATGAAACATTAATAACAACTTTAATTCAAGAATAAAAAAAATAAGAAAAAGTTTTTACTAGTAACGATACACAACACCTTGATGAAAACTTTTTATATAATATTAAAAGAAAACTATCGATTTTATTATCATGTTTATCACTCTGGAAACACAGAAACTTCTTACAAAAGAATTTTTAGTAATGACATTCCAGGGATTGAAATGGTTTAAAGCTTTTTAAAGTATTGTAACATATTTTAAACCATATAATGTAAATAAAATCCTAATCATTAATTTCACAGCATATACATTTAGCTTTCTATACACAAATGTATAACTGTTCTTCATTAAACCAAGAAATGGAAGTTATTAAATAAATCTGTTTCAGTTTTTTTTTATTAACTTCAAGACGTCAGGCTCGCAACAATGTTCCGATTGTTAAAAAAACACACATATTATAAATACTCGTTTGTATGCTTTAATTCTAATTTACAGTTCAAATTTATAATAAATCAAAACTCTATCGAACATGATTAAAAGAGCATGCTATGGAAAGTCGCAGTTGTTAAGTTTTAAGCTCGAGTGACATTTTCGATGGTCAAATAAACAAGTACATCAGTGTAAATTGATGGCAACACGAAGACCCAATATACACGTACCCTTTTGAAATCAGTTTACGTAACCACCGAGCGTAGCACAAGATCAGAGGACATAAATCAGCGATACAGTAAAGGAGGAGTGTCAATTTGGGTCATCTAGTGACCATGGCCAATGCGCATTATTTTTTGTTTACAGATACCCGGCGGTTAGGACATCATGATATGATATATGATTAAGGTCAGGTCGGAGTCCCTTGTGAGTTATTGGAGGTTAAACAGGAGGGAAATTTCTAATTTTGTCCAGTTTCGTTGAAACCAAATGATATTTTTGAATGATTTAATGATATAATGTAAATAACATTTTTTCTGATATATTATGGCGCCAGATTAACTTTATGTTTATATAATTGACATTTTACAAAATTAGGTCACTGTGACCTATTTTTTGATACTAAGTTTTATTTTCCAAAATGTTTTATTTTCAACATATAAATTCATTATTATTCATGGAAAATTATTCAAAAATATCATTTGGTTCAAACAAAACTAGACAAAACAGAAAATTGCCCCTCCTGTTTAACCCCCATAACTCACAAGGGACTCCGACCTGATCTTAATTATATGTCATATCATGATATCCTAACCCCCGGGTATCTGTAAAAAATGCTTATCGGCCATGGCCACTAGATAGCCCACATTGACACTCCTCCAAAGACTCCTGCATTGTGAAAATTATCACGAAATGACACTCCGATGATCCCAAACACTGACGAAAACATGTAAATGGTAACTGTAGACTAAGATAATATAATATATCCAAACACAAACTGTGTGCTGTGTGTGATCATGTCGTGCACATTAATTTTTCAACAGAATCTTTACAACAGCGTTATTTAGAGTCTCACTTAAAACGTTAAGTTTAATCATTTTGTAAAATAGCATTATGTAAGTGTGCTGATTGCAAATAGTATCTTGGAACACTTTGGAGTAATTTTATGTGATTTTATAAATATTGTACTGCTTTAAAATAATCAGGAATGACGAGAATAATAGAATTATATTAACCTGTGTCTATGAAAGCAAGTCATTGCTTTCATTTTTGTTAGTTATGATTTTTCGTATTGATTTATTTTATAACGTGGCTCAGTGTCCGTAGACGTCTTCAGTCCAATAGTCTACTTAGTAAATCAAATTGTTCATCAAGTACCTAACTGGTTTTGACCTGGCCCGAAGTATAGGAATGTTACTGGTAAAATCTGCGTCAAATTCCAATGGTTCAAAATCATAAGTGTTTTAATTAAAATAAAATATAAAATATTTTCACTTTGTTAACATAGTAAATTTGAATGATAAATTATGAACACATTATCAAAATCGATGAGGTTCTTCATTAAGGTAAATGGATATAGGAATGGATAAGAGAAACATTTTAGAAGTCGGTCGTTTATTTTATTCTCATACTCAAGCAAGGAACTTTGATCGATCCGTCTTTCAATGAATAGACAAATTAAGAAACACATTTGTTCCCAATTGCATTTGACATAAGCTCTTTCTAAATCAGGTGATGTACTTGTTATATCGATTCAGAAATTAAATTTGTTACCTATTCTATCTCGGTCCTTGTAAATAATATACATTAAAACACTAGATCGGTAATACGATCCTGAATAAAGAATGACAATTCTTTTTAATAGCTTCGTTTCAACTATGACGTCATATTCATATTTTGACGTCATAATAGTTGTTACCGAACGTTTATTTGCTGATGCAGGTATTCATTATCTTCTAGGCAGTGTTTAAAAATATCTTTTAATAACGCTGATGGCCCAATGGGCGTTTGAGATGAAGACTATGAAGGGTGGAATCAGGTATTAACCCATGGAGTTCATTTCGGAAACATTGTTATCGTAGTCTCGTTTCACATTTTCATATCCACCACGTCCAAGGAAGTTGAATCTGACTAACCGTTCGAAGGATCGCTGATAATTCCGTTCTAATCTATTATAGGCTGGTTTGACACTCTCCTCCGCAGGGCCCCAGTCAGGGGCTGGCTTGACTAGACTTGCAATTCGCTGGACACAAGAGTAAGTAAAATATTCTAGTCAACAGAATACAGACATAAAGTACGAAAAGTTATAAATACATTCACGTAGTTTTGAAAATGTAAAAAAATGAATTATGAATATAGTTTAGAAAGACAGAAACGTGTTTTGATTCTACCAAAATTTCGAGTGAGAGTAGTTTCCTCCAAAATCTTCTAGAATGTCCTTTCAGTTGTGGAATTAAAAAAATATTTCCATACTGCTATAGAGTAATGTATAAAGACAATATTTTAAACGGAATAAGATTATTTAAAAAAATCCAGTGGGTAGTCGTACCTTTGATAATGAGCCTTTTTCTTTTTTGATGAGGTAGGCCATGTAGAGGAAGATAGGGACGATGGAGGCCATAGAGAAACACCATCCGATACTCCGAGCGTAATCTGGGTACTGATAGGCACCGTAGGTAGGGGGCTTGTACTTAAATACACTCACGATCACCAGGAACTGTAAAACAACAAGTACTCACTATCAAAACTACATTTATTTATTCTCACCAAAAATATTACACACATCTAAAAGTTTGTTAATAAATGTATTCACTTGGCTATCACCAAAAACTGTAAACTTTAGATATACAAATCCCAATCCAATCTTGATGTTTCAAAATCGTACCAGAATGGTCCTAGAATCATACGAAATTTATTTCATTGTGCATCATGATGAAGACTGTTCTTTAATACATAAAGATAAATGAATATTGATGACGAGGGTACGGTTTGTGATTTTAGTTAGTACAGTAGAGAATCCAACTTAAGTCCAGCTACTTAAGAATTTCATAGGAAACCAGATGACGTTATAAATGATAAGTCAATGGGACTGTCACTAACCGTCAGGATGATAGGCATGACAAAAGCTGTTGCGATTCGTACAAACACCGGTAGAGGTCGCCCCAACATCAACATGGCGTCTCGGCTTAGACGATCACCACCTGAAAAAGTTAAAATATTCCACCAAATTGCAATAAAAAAGAGGCCATATTGCATGACTCTATGGTGCAAAATTATTCTAATCAGGGAACATATAAAGTATTGTAACATCGTGTCACTCTAATGACAGTTACACATCTAAAAGAAGCTCTCAGTTTGTTACTATACGACAACAGTAGTTGTAAGGCAGATTTTTATTACTTGTCTGAAGGAATGCTCTGTTTTTGGTTGTCAAATTGAACATTGGTGATTTTGGTACATATATCAAAAGTTAAACTGTGTCATCAGGGTTGGAAGTGGTCATTTATAACAGTGACATATATCAGGGGAAATAAAGTGATCAAAGTCCTACCGTAAACCCAAGCGAACAGAATGGATTCTGTGACTGCGATGAGAAGAACACTCCAGGTAGCGGTGTACCAATCTATAAGCTGGAACATGTACACACCAGCCTGAAAATTGACGGAAAATATTTTAATGGATTCTCATAATATCAATAGCTATTGTGATCAAGGGGCCATCATCAGTCCCATGTGCAAATCGCACTGTCGCTAATTTACAAATAGGACCGGGGATGACACTGGGCAAGAAAGGTCCCCTCTTAGCATCGTATTTTTGATCAGGAAATTTACAATCTTGTCAAATGTTGTCGAATGCTTCTTTTGACAAATAATTAAGGAATACATCTCAAATACTATAAATGCAGAATATAATAAGCAAGAATTACGATTGGAGACATTACCTGGGTGGCCAATGGGATTCCACACAGGAACGTAAATACGGTGAGGCCTGTAAGGAGAGGGATCCGTCTCTTTCCAATGGTTTTAGGGAAGTTTTCTTCTAGTACACAGAGGACGGGCTCCATTAGTGTAGTCTGGTATCAAGATGAAAAGTTAGCACCCTTGGGTCTGAATACTATAGCTGTGATTTACTCTGACAGTGATGCCAAGGGCCAATAGTGCAGATTGACCGACAGCGAACGTTATTTGGAACTTAAAATGGCAAACTTTCAGCCGATGAGAAGGTGAAATATCCACAATTCTTATAATACTAACTATTCTTGTATATGTATACCGTACTTTACTATTACAGATATCGTTAATTGGTGCCGCTGTCTTACCTGACAATCCAGACCAGGTAAGAGGAGAACGATGAAGAAGAGGACGGCCCATATCTGTGGCATAGGGAAGTAGGTGATAGCCTGTGGATAGGCTACAAAGCCCAGGGAAAACCCACCTGTACGGATAATAGGGACATTTAAACATACCAAAATACTCATAGTGTCAGGATATTGGGGATGTGACTAATCCGAAACGTGATCAAATGTAGTAGCACAGAAATGATGGATGAGAAATTGTGGTGGTAAAAAACTAAAACTAAAATAGATACAAAATATAGGAATTTGTAAACAAATAAAACAGAAGCGAAAATGCTTAATGCAAATAATATATACTTCGTGTCAGTTAATAATGTTATGGCGATTTAAAAAGATGCAACCGCGTAAATCTTCAGTAAAATAAATGAGTTTCCATTGTTATCATATTGATGTAAAACCAACCTGATGTAATGACTTTGTTGATTGGTACGTTGCTCTCATGTGATAATACACCAATCACGGAGAAGATAACAAGTCCGTTCAGGAGACCGTAACTTACCGTCATTACAGTGCTAATTATAGCATCACTGAAACAAAAGAAATGTGTCAGAATCAATTACAGCGTTTATAAACTCTTTCAAAAATTAAAATTACAGATTTAATGAGCATATTTTGAAGGTTCGCAAAATCACCAAATTGTGGATCATCACACTATTTATGATTACATGCTCCTTCGTCGCTGAACGTCTTTCGTGATCAACCATATTCAACTAGATATATTGTTTTTGATTGGTCAGAAAAGTATAAGGAGGAGGTAATGTTTTACAGTTAAATGTAAAACACTGCTAGGAGTTGTCGGACTAAATCAAACAATAGAAGTATTATTACGTATGTAGTTTTGATCTCACTGTTCAGTGCGTTCCGAAATATTTTTGAATGAAAGTCAGTTTTAAGTCTGATGATATTTAGGAATAAGAGAAATAGCATTATCATTAACATTATCATGGGAAAACCGTAAATGGCGTGTTCCTAGCAAATATCGGTATTTTAGTACAGTGTAAATTTCTATGAAAGTATGAGTTTAAAGTTTGTGGTCGTCTAACTAAATGCAGTCAGATTAAACCGAACAGCTCCCCTTCCTCTTACCGGAAGCAGTTGTCATTGAACTTGTTGTGACTTCCGTACATCGCAAGACCTCCCCAAGCCGGTCCCAGAGTGTAAAACGCCATGAATGCCGCTTCAATCCATACCTGGTGAGAAATTCAAAGATAATTATGTTGGCAACAGTTACATCAGTATTTGTGTTGAATAAATTCAGACGATTCATAGCAGAATATAAGCTTGGAAATTTTAACAACACGGCAATATTTGAATCATATAAAACTGCGTGTTACCATCGATCTAGGCTTCTGTGATTCCGATTCACGACTGACCATTTTGTTTCAAATATATATATTTTTTTCTTTTAAAGTTGTACCTGCTGCCCCCATTGCATAATAGTAAAAGCGACTATACTGGGATCTTATATTTTTTTCTTCTTCCAAACCGACTTTATTTCTCCCAACATCTCCCCTGACACCGCTTCACTTTTGGTTTTCAGTTAGACGTTGACCCCTGTGAGTAAAGATCTGGGTTCTTTTACCTGACCGAGACACACCATATAATCATCAAAAGCGGTAGTTTCTGCTTCTGCTTAGCGGAAGAGAGTGGGCGACTGGTACACCTTGTGACTGGGTGAGATATGTTGTACTGTGTCGTCGGCGGAATGTTTCAGTGAGCAACAAGGAAAATCAACACGAATATACAGCAGCCTTCCAAACGATAAAGACAGACGCAACATACAAGGCAGGCAGTCATAACATGAGCCTGGGTGTAAATAGGACATTTAACTGAATTAACTAAACGAAACCAGTATTTGGTGTTCTGTGGCTAAGATATAAAATGTTTGAACAGAGAGCCAAAGTGTCGGATTTCCTTGTTTGTTTCTAGCCCCCCCCCCCTAAAATCTTTTCGCCGTGCGATGAATGCTCTGGTTCTGTTCGATCTTATGACCCTCTGTCCATTTAACCCCAGAAGTTATCATGTGCCCATCCGTTTTGATTAGCATGTAATGCATAAGTTGTTCTTGTTTTATTATTATTGTGTTATACATGTAATGTTATCTTTGTAATTTGCTATCGATCCTTGTTTGTGGATGTAAAAATGCAAATAAATGTATTGTATTGTAATCTGAAGCTGAACCTAATTGCATCGTTCATCGCATCGTTATGCATTATGAGTGAGAGGTCGCATGCCGTCCTCCATTGTCTTTGAAACCATCCTTTGTTGGCGTTATCATCATATCATTCTGATGTCTGAAGAACCTGTTAATTCATTAAAAGCTAATTTCAAAATGTAATAAAATAAAATTTTATGATTTTAAAATACGGTATAACGTACCTCGGGATGAGAAAGGCGTTCGAAGTCAGGTGTTATAAAATAGGCCATGCCAGTTGTTGACCCCGGAAGTGTTAAGGCTCTGATCCAAATAATGATTGTGAGTACAACTGGTGCAATAGCCGTGACGTACATCATCTGGGGAAAGAAGAACGTTCATTATAACCATGACGTCACATTGTCTTGACGAAGCTGTTGAAAGATATGATAACGTTGAATTTTGTGTCCTGGAAATCGGGGTTTATACTTTAGGATATTTGGTTTATCGCCCTTTGCAAAGATATGTGACTTATCGCCCTTTGTCGTCTTGTCGAACGTCGTTAAAATACCTACCTTACCAATGGACTGTATACTACGGACTAGGGATAGCCAGATGATTACATGACATGCCAATAAGTAGAGAAGATATTTCCAGTTCAGTCTACCGATATCCTCTAGTCCAGAAGAAATATCCAGAACCTTATAGCTTAGAACAAACGAAATTTAGTTTCATTAAGAATATTTCTTTAACAATTAAGGCGACACCAGAACGTTTATGAAGCAGTCACCGAGATTCGAGGACATTAAAAGACTGATATAAAAGAGTGCGAGGACGCTTATAAAGGAGATAGTCAAAGCCATACGAGGACGGTTAAAAAGGAGACAGTCAGGGTCATACGAGGACGGTTATAAAGGAGACAGTCAATGGCATACGAGGACAGTTATAAAGGAGACAGTCAAGGTCATACGAGGACGGTTATAAAGGAGACAGTCAATGTCATACGAGGACGGTTACAAAGGAGACAGTCAAGGTCATACGAGGACGGTTATAAAGGAGACAGTCAATGTCATACGAGGACGGTTACAAAGGAGACAGTCAATGTCATACGAGGACGGTTACAAAGGAGACAGTCAAGGTCATACGGAGGACGGTTATAAAGGAGACAGTCAAGGTCATACGAGGACGGTTATAAAGGAGACAGTCAATGTCATACGAGGACGGTTACAAAGGAGACAGTCAAGGTCATACGAGGACGGTTATAAAGGAGACAGTCAATGTCATACGAGGACGGTTACAAAGGAGACAGTCAAGGTCATACGAGGACGGTTATAAAGGAGACAGTCAATGTCATACGAGGACGGTTACAAAGGAGACAGTCAATGTCATACGAGGACGGTTACAATGGAGACAGTCAAGGTCATACGAGGACGGTTATAAAGGAGACAGTCAAGGTCATACGAGGACGGTTATAAAGGAGACAGTCAAGGTCATACGAGGACGGTTATAAAGGAGACAGTCAAAGTCATACGAGGACGGTTAAAAAGGAGACAGTCAAGGTCATACGAGAACTGTTATAACTTATAAAGGAGGCAGTCAAGGTCATAACGGGGACGGTTATAAAGGAGACAGTCGAGGTCACAAAAGAGATAAAGTAAGTAAGATACCAAGTTTCGCTTATTTGAACAGTAACTAATAGATTCTAATGCTATATCAAGTGTATCAATTTGTCGAAGTGAAAATAACCAGACTTTATATTTTCATTTTACTATTTATACAAATATCAAATCTTTCCTAATGTAAGATAAGACACTCACTTCCAGAATTCCTCCACAGAAGACATGGGTACCAGTGTGCTGGTGTTGTCTGTCGTGACCATGGCTGACGAGTTGTAGGAAGGCTACAGGAACAGATATATAACGGGTACAAGTTTATTTCAACTTTGATAAATTTTCGTGGAGTGTTTTTGTTATTAACTTCCTTTAAAAGCAGATCAGACTTTTACCGCAAGAGACTAAAAGGACCAACCGTAACGATCGGATGTAAGTACAAATAACTGTAATCATTATTCAGCTTGATTAAAAATGGGAAACACCAATATGGTTTCGCTGTCCTTATTTTCCTTGATAGCTGTGAAAGGCCTGCAACAAAAACAGTAGTTACACTGCCAAACTCAATCTGTTGTTTTTAATCAAGCTGAAATAATACAGTTATTTGTACTTACATCGTTACGACTGGTCCTTTTATTCTCGTGCAGGAAAAGTGTGATCTGCTTCTATACGGGAAAACAACGAAAATTAATCAAATTTAAATTTGTAATCTTATTTGTTGACGTGAAACACGTGCTACCCATGGAATGTTAATTGGTACATGCGAGTAACATGCCATGCGTGTTTACCTATGTCAGGTTACTCGCATCACATGAGAGTAACCTGTCATGCTATTTTTGCCTTTGTCAAGTTACTCGCATCAAATGTATGTAACCTGTCATACATTTATGCGAGTAACGTGACGGCTGATATCGGCCATCGTAAATTTTATACATGGGTTCAACTCACCTTAAGCTATTGGAATATAGTATTATATGCCCCTCCTATAGGAAACCCCCAAATTTACACATAATACCTGATATTATTGAAGATGAATAAAAATTGGTATCAAATCCCTTATTTTCGTTTACCCGATATTGAGTCACTTCAATAAACTTCCATTATGTATTAATACAACTGAAGTGTAAAATCTGAGTTTTTATACTTGGAATGCAAAGTTTAAGTAACTGACATTGATAGACATTGAATTATATATAAGTGCTACCAGTCAACAAGAGACATTGATAGATTGGTAACAGAATACATGTATATGATAAGATTAATCAAACTTCTCCACAACGATGCTGACCAAAGACATATCTTATCAAATTCAACTAGATATAACGTGTATATGCTTGAAAAAGAGTGATTTATGTTATTCATGTTCCTATGGAATGCCATAGAATATATCGCTTATAACCAGGGTATTAATTTATTCTACATTGTATGTTCAGTTTTGTCTAAAACTTTTTCGATTTTCGTTTTAAACATCTTTTGATCCACATCCCTTTAATTAATTTCACCAGTCTTTTTAAGTCTCCACCTTTTAGTACTTTGAGTACTTTGATAAGATGGAGAATTCCCTTCCAGAAATACAAATACAAAGATATAAATATCTTAACCGCTTGAATCGGCAATGTCATTTTGTCGTTTGTGATGTGATGACGTACCATGTCCGTTGTGACGTTGAAGGTGATGTTGGTGACGAGTGTTTGACCGGTTTGGACACAAGCGGGAGTGTTCCATGGATTGTCACATGACGACCAAGGCAGTTCAGCCGAAAACGAGGCTATAATGTACTCTATAATCCAGGGTTTGTGAAGCATGGTGTAGGCCGCCACTATCCAGTTAATGATAAGGAAGGCAATGCCAAACCCTGAGGAGGAACACAGACACAACAGTGACACAAACAGCTTCTACGGATGTTCTTATGTGTTAAACAGTTAAAGTAACATACCTGGCCTCAGGATCATGAAACAATCTTAATGCCAAATCTGTCTTACGTTTAGACTTAGCCAATCAAAGATGACGTTACAAAAAGTTACGTCATTGACTCCAGATGTAAATAGACAGTTAATGGCCGGAATAGGTAATACTGAGGTTTGGACGTTATTGGTAACTTTTGAATTTTAGTGTCGTTAAACGTAGGTGCTTTCAAACTTTGATAATTTATAACCTTGAACTTGATATGCCTGAAATTCGGTGATGTTGAAAAGGATATTGTTTTGAATTTTCTAACTAAGTGTTGCTGGACACCAACGTCACATTTGAGATATGGCACTGTGCATAATGATTATAAACTATACATCCGTTTCTCCATGTAAAAGTCCTCCAAGCTGTATATGAATGCATATATCTTAATGACAATGATGTCATAAACAAATTTATATGTCATTGTTACAAAATTATTGATTTCAATTGTGCTTTGTAACTTGTTAAAGTCTTACCTCTGAACAATGGACAAAAATCCCAAACACGCCACGTCCCCTTTCCAGAAAATTGTGACGTCATGATCTCCAGGAAATACAAAGGAATCCCACAGACCAGCATAAAGAATATGTAAGGAATTAGGAACGCACCTGTCAAATTACGTCATCACTATCATTAGGAACGCACTTGTCAAATTACGTCATCACTATAATTAACAACTCCCCTATCAAATTACGTCATCACTATAATTAACAACTCCGCTATCAAATTACGTCACCACTATTATTAACAACTCCCCTATCAAATTACGTCATCACTATCATTAACAACTCCCCTATCACTATCATTAACAACTCCCCTATCAAATTACGTCATCACTATTATTAACAACTCCCCTATCAAATTACGTCATCACTATTATTAACAACGCCCGTATCAAATTACGTCATCACTATCATTAACAACTCCCCTATCAAATTACGTCATCACTATTATTAACAACGCCCGTATCAAATTACGTCATCACTATCATTAACAACTCCCCTATCAAATTACGTCATCACTATTATTAACAACTCCCCTATCAAATTACGTCATCACTATTATTAACAACTCCCCTATCAAATTACGTCATCACTATTATTAACAACTCCCCTATCAAATTACGTCATCACTATTATTAACAACTCCCCTATCAAATTACGTCATCACTATCATTAACAACTCCCCTATCAAATTACGTCATCAATATTATTAACAACACCCCTATCAAATTACGTCATCACTATTATTAACAACGCCCGTATCAAATTACGTCATCACTATCATTAACAACACCCCTATCAAATTACGTCATCAATATTATTAACAACTCTCCAATCAAATTACGTCATTACTATCAGTAGGAACGCACTTGCCGAATTATGTCATCACTATCAGTGAATGATAACTCAACATCGTTTGTGTTACAAATGTATAAGGATATTTCTACCACAATAATCAGTGTTATTCAACTCTCTGGGTATCAAATAAACGATGCAGCTGTTGATTAACAATTTGTTTATACCACACGTGGTATAAACTCTGTACGCATTCTGATTGGCTGACACGGTGAACTTTGACAGAACTACGTTCTGAGTGTCGTGTCATCCTTTGTCAACGTCATCAATAATCGAGTGACGTCATGCTATGCTGTGTTCGCCGCTTGACGCCAAAACTGGTGTTGGATAGCGTACTTATCCTCGTCGTATTTCTGTCGGCTAAAAGCGGATATAATTGTGGTAGAAACAGGTCACACGACTCGTGGTTGTTGGATATGTAATTTATTCCACACTCGTAAGTTATTTTTTAAAAGTTACAAAAGACACTCGCTAAAGCTCGTGTCTTTTGTTGCTTTTAAAAAATAACTCACTCGTGTGGAATAAATTACATATCCAACAGCCACTCGTTGTGTAACCTCTATTTAACCTTGTCTTTCCTACAAATATTAAATATCAACATTTGATTTTTATCATCTATACTGAATCACATGAGGCGCTGACATTGTTCTTGTTTGGCTTGTTAAACCTTGTGGAGACAGTTAAATTCCAGTGTGAAGTTTCCAAGAGAGGCAAGGAGAACTAGCGGCTTACAGACAGGCATTGTAGACATCCACTTTCCCCTTTTTTATATATATATATATATATATATATATATATATATGAGTAATAGCACATGAAGAAAAATCCAACATTAAGAAAATAAACATAAATGTTTTTATATTCATATAGATAAAGATTTAAAAAAAGACCAGTATTCCCATTAATAGCCATTAGAAAGCAAGTACGATTTTGAGATATTTCAGACTCAATAACTTTAAACTTTGAAGACATGTCTATATAACTACATCGTCTAACACTATAATGCAATGACAAGGAGGCAACGGTGTCCCGACATATTACCACAAGCCCTCCACCTCTGGGTCTTAAGTTCGAATCCCACGTGGAGCAGTTGCCAGGTACTGAGCTTTGGTTGGTGGTTTTCTCCTGGTACTCCTGGTTACCTCCACCAACAAACCTGGCACGTCCTTAAATGACCCTGGCTGTTAACAGGACGACATTAATAAAACCAAAACTCATGACAAGACTGGCTCAATACAGAATGCCATGACTCTTATCTTTGGGTACTCTTATGTATTGATTACGGTATATGTTTACCTCATCTTACAAACATGGAAAGTAGTTCCATTTGCAGACATTTTTAGGATTTTGATTAGAATTCATTCTCCTACACCAGATTAGAATATATGTATACAAATATGTGTAGACAGGCTACGGACTAGCTCCCCGTTTTGATATATATACCTCCGCCGTTCCGGTAGGTTAAGTACGGCACCCGCCATATATCTGTTAAGCCGAGCGAGTAACCGAGAAGGGAGATGATGAACTCTTGTCTAGATGACCATTTCAACTGACTAGCCTCCGCCAAAACAGTCACTTTGTCTTTGGATGATTCGAGACCATTTTCATTTTTCGTCCCCATTTTCAACAACTTGCAACTGTCAGCTAAAGAAACAACGAAACGATATATATACATGTATTACACGTTAATAAATGCAGAACGATGGCTCAAGAATATATTATTCGTTATCAAATGGATGAATTGGGAAAATATATGCATGGACATATTCTCAAGTCAATCTCTGTTATATAGAACCGTTCATTTATGACAATGACCTAGCGAGATCGTAACTACACTGCAGATGTACATAAATTACACATTTATAAAAGAGTTCAATAAAGGTCCTTCAAAACCTACACATGGAATAAACATAGTTAATGAACTCGTCAGTTCAAAGTTTATTCGGGCTTACAGAACTGTAAAAGTTCCTGTACGTCAAGTGTTATGACGTCATACATATAGAACGTTTTCTCGGGAAATTCTAAAAGCAGCACAGTTATTGGCCCAACTTGGATAATATACCAATGCGCCTCAGTTGATTTTATTGTAAAAGTAGTAAAATTATGGAAATCACCTGAATGAGTTATCTGAATTAGATAAGAAGCATTATTCTCAATGACTTTTGGGGTTATGAAGTCATAGACAAAAAAACGGACGTACATTCTTGTTCACAGTTTTGAACAGTTTCCGATTTAAACAGTCTTTAAACATTTAACAATTAAACGCTTGTAAGATTGCATCTATTGTCAATATAAATGCAATCTGGGTGATATATAAAGCCAAAGTTTTGTGTAATAACGCCAAAGTTTCGCGTGATAACGCCAAATTTTCTTCTACCAAAATCAGCCCAATGGGCTGTTGTACTATTACAAGTGTAGTACTATGAAGATATGCTACTCATTTCATTGTACCGTATGCATAAATAAAAGGATTTCGGCAGTACTGCCAACATTCATTTTTGACTCTTATTTGACTGTGTAAAATCAAAAAATTTGAATTGTAAGAATTGTATTTCTCAAAATGTTGATGAAGGATGTTTACACTTTTGAACAGTTTTCTGATTTAAACGATGTTTAAATATTTATTTAACAATCAAACACTTGTTAGATTATATCTATTGTCAATATAAATGCAATCTGGGTGATATATAAATAGAATGGAGACCGTTAGTATTTTTTGCATAACGCGTAAGTTTCACGTAATAACGCCAAAGTTTCGGCGCGTAATAACGCCGACGTTTCGCGTAATTACGCCAAAGTTTCGGTGCGTTTCGCGTAATAACGCCTAAATTTCATGTCATAACGCCAACGTTTTGCGTAATAACGCCAAAGTTTCGCGTAATAACGCCAAATGTTCGTGTAATAACGCCAAAGGTTCGTGCAATAACGCCAAAGTTTCGCGTGATAACGGCAAAGTTTCTTCTACTAAAATGAGCCTAATGGGCTGTAGTACTAATACTAGTGTAGCACAGTGAAAATGTGAAATGAAATTGTAGACCAGAACTTGGATTCATGGCCTGATCATATATACTCATTTCAATGTACCGTATGCGTAAATAAAATTGTTTATGGCAGTACTGCCCAAATTCATTTTGACTCTTATTTGACTTTGCAAAGTTGTAAGTATTGTATGAAAAGCGCTTCTTGATTCGTGTGTATAATATGACGGCACATATATCTGTAACCACTCGGCCACACCCAAAAGTATGACGAATATTACAAGAGATAAAAAAGATATAAAAACACATTTGGAAACAAAAGTCTGTATTATATAGCTGTTTCGTCTCTCGGGCACTCGTTAGTGATGTTCCAATTAAAATAATCGCAAATTTTAGATTGATTGATTGATTGATTGATGGGGCTTAACGTCACTGTTCCGGTTATAACCGAGCCTAGGACACAAAACCAAACCAAACCATCACTGAAGCTGAAACTTTATACGGACCAATGGACAGAATATTTAAAATCTGAAAGGGAATGTTAAACAACTCGTGCTTCAAATAATACCCATGTCTGATTCACCTTGCAATTGGCAAAACAGCAATATTGGGGACTTAATTGTCCGTGGGCATTATTTGATTATGTCATTGATACTAACGTCTTACTTGGATGTCTTCGGCAGTTCAGTCCACTTTATGCAGTTCCTTCAGCTACGTCCATCATGCGGGTGGGCGAAAAAATCAAAGATGTAGTATTAGTTAGGCTACAGACCTCTAGGCTGAAATAATGCTGCCGGTGAGGGTTATACAGATAGTCATCTTAGGCATCATTCTCATATAGTACCTACTATAAAGATCAGGCCAGGTAAGCGCGCGGGGTTTTGTATATAAACTGAGGCTGGGTAAAGCAGGCTGAGAGGTGTACTGAATGTATATAACATGACAGGTAACGGCTAGACCCAAATACCACGTTGACAGTTCTTTGTAATGAAGCTGCTGGCGAGATATTTGGCTGCAACACATATATGATAAGATAACACAAACCACGACTTACACAGTAAAGATAACACAAACCCACGACTTACACAGTAAAGATAACACAAACCCACGACTTACACAGTAAAGATAACACAAACCCACGACTTACACAGTAAAGAAACACAAACCCACGACTTACACAGTAAAGATAACACAAACCCACGACTTACACAGTAAAGATAACACAAACCCACGACTTACACAGTAAAGATAACACAAACCCACGACTTACACAAAAAAGATAACACAAACCCACGACTTACACAGTAAAGATAACACAAACCCACGACTTACACAGTAAAGATAACACAAACCCACGACTTACACAGTAAAGATAACACAAACCCACGACTTACACAGTAAAGATAACACAAACCCACGACTTACACAGTAAAGATAACACAAACCCACGACTTACACAGTAAAGATAACACAAAACCCACGACTTACACAGTAAAGATAACACAAACCCACGACTTACACAGTAAAGATAACACAAACCCACGACTTACACAGTAAAGATAACACAAACCCACGACTTACACAGTAAAGATAACACAAACCCACGACTTACACAGTAAAGATAACACAAACCCACGACTTACACAGTAAAGATAACACAAACCCACGACTTACACAGTAAAGATAACACAAACCCACGACTTATACAGCAAATACAACACAAATCCACGACTTACACAGTAAAGATAACACAAACCCACGACTTACACAGTAAAGATAACACAAACCCACGACTTACACAGTAAAGATAACACAAACCCACGACTTACACAGTAAAGATAACACAAACCCACGACTTACACAGTAAAGATAACACAAACCCACGACTTACACAGTAAAGATAACACAAACCCACGACTTACACAGTAAAGATAACACAAACCCACGACTTACACAGTAAAGATAACACAAACCCACGACTTACACAGCAAAGAAAACACAAACCCACGACTTACACAGTAAAGATAACACAAACCCACGACTTACACAGTAAAGATAACACAAACCCACGACTTACACAGTAAAGATAACACAAACCCACGACTAACACAGCAAAGACAACACAAACCCACGATAACACAAACCCACGACCTACACAATTAAGATAACACAAACCCACGACTTATACAGCAAATACAACACAAATCCACGACTTACACAGTAAAGATAACACAAACCCACGACTTACACAGTAAAGATAACACAAACCCACGACTTACACAGCAAAGATAACACAAATCCACGACTTACACAGTAAAGATAACACAAACCCACGACTTACACAGTAAAGATAACACAAACCCACGACTTACACAGGAAAGATAACACAAACCCGGAACTTACACAGTAAAGATAACACAAACCCACGACTTACACAGTAAAGATAACACAAACCCACGACTTACACAGTAAAGATAACACAAACCCACGACTTACACAGCAAAGATAACACAAACCCACGACTTACACAGTAAAGATAACACAAACCCACGACTTACACAGTAAAGATAACACAAACCCACGACTTACACAGGAAAGATAACACAAACCCACGACTTACACAGTAAAGATAACACAAACCCACGACTTACATAGTAAAGATAACACAATCCCACGACTTACATAGTAAAGATAACACAATCCCACGACTTACATAGTAAAGATAACACAAACCCACGACTTACACAGTAAAGATAACACAAACCCACGACTTACACAGTAAAGATAACACAAACCCACGACTTACACAGTAAAGATAACACAAACCCACGACTTACACAGTAAAGATAACACAAACCCACGACTTACACAGTAAAGATAACACAAACCCACGACTTACACAGTAAAGATAACACAAACCCACGACTTACATAGTAAAGACAACACAAACCCACGATAACACAAACCCACGACTTACACAGTAAAGATAACACAAACCCACGACTTACACAGTAAAGATAACACAAACCCACGACTTACACAGTAAAGATAACACAAACCCACGACTTACACAGTAAAGATAACACAAACCCACGACTTACACAGTAAAGATAACACAAACCCACGACTTACACAGTAAAGATAACACAAACCCACGACTTACACAGTAAAGATAACACAAACCCACGACTTACACAGCAAAGATAACACAAACCCACGACTTACACAGCAAAGATAACACAAACCCACGACTTACACAGCAAAGATAACACAAACCCACGACTTACACAGCAAAGATAACACAAACCCACGACTTACACAGTAAAGATAACACAAACCCACGACTAACACAGCAAAGACTACACAAACCCACGATAACACAAACCCACGACTTACACAGTAAAGATAACACAAACCCACGACTTACACAGTAAAGATAACACAAACCCACGACTTACACAGTAAAGATAACACAAACCCGACTTACACAGTAAAGATAACACAAACCCACGACTTACACAGTAAAGATAACACAAACCCACGACTTACACAGCAAAGATAACACAAACCCACGACTTACACAGTAAAGATAACACAAACCCACGACTTACACAGTAAAGATAACACAAACCCACGACTTACACAGTAAAGATAACACAAACCCACGACTTACACAGTAAAGATAACACAAACCCACGACTTACACAGTAAAGATAACACAAACCCACGACTTACACAGTAAAGATAACACAAACCCACGACTTACACAGTAAAGATAACACAAACCCACGACTTACACAGTAAAGATAACACAAACCCACGACTTACACAGTAAAGATACAACACAAACCCACGACTTACACAGTAAAGATAACACAAACCCACGACTTACACAGTAAAGATAACACAAACCCACGACTTACACAGTAAAGATAACACAAACCCACGACTTACACAGTAAAGATAACACAAACCCACGACTTACACAGTAAAGATAACACAAACCCACGACTTACACAGTAAAGATAACACAAACCCACGACTTACACAGTAAAGATAACACAAACCCACGACTTACACAGTAAAGATAACACAAACCCACGACTTACACAGTAAAGATAACACAAACCCACGACTTACACAGTAAAGATAACACAAACCCACGACTTACACAGTAAAGATAACACAAACCCACGACTTACACAGTAAAGATAACACAAACCCACGACTTACACAGCAAAGATAACACAAACCCACGACTTACACAGCAAAGATAACACAAACCCACGACTTACACAGCAAAGATAACACAAACCCACGACTTACACAGTAAAGATAACACAAACCCACGACTTACACAGTAAAGATAACACAAACCCACGACTTACACAGTAAAGATAACACAAACCCACGACTTACACAGTAAAGATAACACAAACCCACGACTTACACAGTAAAGATAAACACAAACCCACGACTTACACAGTAAAAGATAACACAAACCCACGACTTACACAGTAAAGATAACACAAACCCACGAAACACAACCACGACTTACACAGTAAAGATAACACAAACCCACGACTTACACAGTAAAGTACACACAACCACGACTTACACAGTAAAGATAACACAAACCCACGACTTACACAGTAAAGATAACACAAACCCACGACTTACACAGTAAAGATAACACAAACCCACGACTTACACAGTAAAGATAACACAAACCCACGACTTACACAGTAAAGATAACACAATCCCACGACTTACAAGTAAAGATAACACAAACCCACGACTTACATAGTAAAGATAACACAATCCCACGACTTACATAGTAAAGATAACACAAACCCACGACTTACACAGTAAAGATAACACAAACCCACGACTTACACAGTAAAGATAACACAAACCCACGACTTACACAGTAAAGATAACACAAACCCACGACTTACACAGTAAAGATAACACAAACCCACGACTTACACAAAAAGATAACACAAACCCACGACTTACACAGTAAAGATAACACAAACCCACGACTTACACAGTAAAGATAACACAAACCCACGACTTACACAGTAAAGATAACACAAACCCACGACTTACACAGTAAAGACAACACAACGATACCAAAAACCCACGACTTACACAGTAAAGATAACACAAACCCACGACTTACACAGTAAAGATAACACAAACCCACGACTTTACAGAAAAGATAACACAAACCCACGACTTACACAGTAAAGATAACACAAAAACCCACGACTTACACAGTAAAGATAACACAAACCCACGACTTACACAGTAAAGATAACACAAACCCACGACTTACACAGTAAAGATAACACAAACCCACGACTTACACAGTAAAGATAACACAAACCACGACTTACACACAAAAAGATAACACAAACCCACGACTTACACACTAAAGAAAACACAAACCCACGACTTACACAGTAAAGATCACACAAACCCACGACTTACACAGTAAAGATAACACAAACCCACGACTTACATAGTAAAGATAACACAAACCCACGACTTACATAGTAAAGATAACACAAACCCACGACTTACACAGTAAAGATAACACAAACCCACGACTTACACAGTAAAGATAACACAAACCCACGACTTACACAGTAAAGATAACACAAACCCACGACTTACACAGTAAAGACAACACAAACCCACGATAACACAGGAAAGATAACACAAACCCACGACTTACACAGCAAAGATAACACAAACCCACGACTTACACAGAAAGAAAACACAAAACCCACGACTTACACAGTAAAGATAACACAAACCCACGACTTACATAGTAAAGATAACACAAACCCACGACTTACACAGTAAAGATAACACAAACCCACGACTTACACAGCAAAGATAACACAAACCCACGACTTACACAGCAAAGATAACACAAACCCACGACTTACACAGTAAAGATAACACAAACCCACGACTTACACAGTAAAGATAACACAAACCCACGACTTACACAGTAAAGATAACACAAACCCACGACTTACACAGCAAAGACAACACAAACCCACGATAACACAAACCCACGACTACACATAAAGATAACACAAACCCACGACTTACACAGTAAAGATAACACAAACCCACGACTTACACAGTAAAGATAACACAAACCCACGACTTACACAGTAAAGATAACACAAACCCACGACTTACACAGTAAAGACAACACAAACCCACGATAACACAAACCCACGATTTACATAGTGAAGATAACACAAACCCACGACTTACACAGTAAAGATAACACAAACCCACGACTTACATAGTAAAGATAACACAAACCCACGACTTACACAGTAAAGATAAACACAAACCCACGACTTACACAGTAAAGATAACACAAACCCACGACTTACACAGTAAAGATAACACAAACCCACGACTTACACAGTAAAGATAACACAAACCCACGACTTACACAGTAAAGATAACACAAACCACGACTTACACAGTAAAATAACACAAACCCACGACTTACACAGTAAAGATAACACAAACCCACGACTTACACAGTAAAGATAACACAAACCCACGACTTACACAGTAAAGATAACACAAATCCACGACTTACACAGTAAAGATAACACAAACCCACGACTTACACAGTAAAGATAACACAAACCCACGACTTACACAGTAAAGATAACACAAACCCACGACTTACACAGTAAAGATAACACAAACCCACGACTTACACAGTAAAGATAACACAAACCCACGACTTACACAGTAAAGATAACACAAACCCACGACTTACACAGTAAAGATAACACAAACCCCACGACTTACACAGTACAAAGATAACACAAACCCACGACTTACACAGTAAAGATAACACAAACCCACGACTTACATACAGTAAAGATAACACAAACCCACGACTTACACAGAAAGATAACACAAACCCACGACTTACACAGTAAAGAAAACACAAACCCACGACTTACACAAAAAAGATAACACAAACCCACGACTTACACAGTAAAGATAACACAAACCCACGAACTTACACAGTAAAGATAACACAAACCCACGACTTACACAGTAAAGATAACACAAACCCACGACTTACACAGTAAAGATACACACAAACCACGACTTACACAGTAAAGATAACACAGACGACTAACACATAAAGATACAAACCCACGACAAACACAGGCAAGAAACACAAACCCACGACTTACCACAGTAAAGATAACACAAACCCACGACTTACAGTAAAGATAACACAAACCACAAACGACTTACACAGTAAAGATAACACACAAACCGACACCAAGAAGTATAACATAACACAAAAACCCCCGACTTAGCACTATTAAGACGCTAACACAAACCCACGACTTACACAGTAAAGATAACACAAATCCCCCTCTAACACAGTAAAGAAAAACACAAACCCCCGACTTACACAGCAACCAAACTAAACCAAACCCACGACTATACCAGCAGTAAACCACCCAAAAACAACACCGACCCTTAACACAGTAGACGGAAATCAGAAAGCCAACAAAACAAAACATAAATATACAAAAACCCACGACTTACAAAGTACGTGGAATACACACCCGACCTTCCGCTCATTTAGTGTGGTAAGTAGAGGGGAACAAATCACAAATCGGGAGAGGTCCCCCCTCAGACATTTATACATAGACCGCCAATAGGAGTAGCATGGTACTTTAGATCCGCAACAACTACGCGGCACACTTTCTATAAATATAAAACTACTGGTAGAGGTAGCACACGCCGCGCGCGAGATCACTGGCTCGGATCAAATATCACGATAGAAAAAAACGAAAAACCCCCGACCCCCACAGAAACCATAAAACAAACCCAGACTAAAAAAAAACCCAACAACACAAACCAAAAACTTAGCAAAGTAAAGAAAACAGTACCAAAATCTCACCCGGACTAGTTACACAGTATAAGACAACACCCAACCCCACACCCCAAACCACCAGTAAACCCAACCAAAAACCAACGATCATACACATATAAAGAAAAACCTCAACCCAACGACAAAAAAAACAGTAAAAGATAACAAAAAACAAACAAGAATACAGCAACATGACCAACATCAGAAAACACAACCCTCCCAAAACAGAGTCAATAAAAACGAACGCGATTTCACCTTTGGAGTGAAACAGAGACACACCAAAAACCCTAGGAGAAAAACATTCTTAGTTGTCAACCAACAGATCTGTGCTGATGTGTGACTAGCTAAACAATCTTAATGCAGATCTGAGGAGACCTTTGACAAAATATGTCGCTGTCTGTCGCTGAGTTCTTTGTGACGTCACAACCATTGTCTTTGTGACCCACACAAATACTATTACCGCGACAGTGGATCATGATACAAAAAACGTGACTTCACACCTTTGGGGGCAGGTGCACAAGATCTCGTGTAGCTGCACTAACCCTAGGTTGAGATAGAGCGACAATCTCACACCGGTAAACTGTGGATATCACTATCTGGGGTAAACCCAAACACAAACCCACGACTTACACAGTAAAGACCACACATACCCACGAAATACCACAAAAAAAAACCAAACAAAAAAACCAGAAAACCCAAACAAACTCACCAAACCAAACACAAAACCAAAAACAGCAAAAACCGCAAAAAAGATAAACAACAAACAACACCAAAACAAAACCACAAAGAAAAAAAAAAACAACCAACACCCCCCCAAAAAAAACAAAGAAAAAACAAAACAAAACACCCCAAAAACTTAAAACCCATATAAATAAGCAAAAACAACACAAACACAACCACAAAACAAAAAAAACCCACACAACAAACCAACAAATACCACCCCCCCAAAAAAAATCAAAACCAACACAAAACAACCATACATAACACTCCCTTTTCATAACACACACATATACAAATACCCACAAACCAACCTCAAAACCCCAAAATACACCCAATAAACTCACCAAACTCAACCACCAACCCAACCAACCACAAAATAACCAACCATAAAAAACTAAAACACTTACCACACTATACACTCAGACACCAACAAAGAAAGAGATCTCACCATCCAACAAAAGACCAACCAATACACCAACACAGAACTCTCACCCAAACATCCCCAGAACCCCAAAACCCACAAAACACACTATAACAACCCTACAACAAAACCACCACCACAACAACAACAACACAACACCCAAACCCCCAACCAAAAAACAAACACAACCACCCCCCAATAAATCAATACCACAACCACAAAAAACAACAAAACACAATAGATTACAAACAAACACACAAAACACCCACCAAAACCAAAAAACAACAAAACCACACAACCCATCACACTAACAAACACCCACAAACCAAAAATACAAACAACCCACAAAACAACCACAACCCACACCAACAACAAAACAACAACCCAACAAAACCCAACACACAACCACAACCCCACACAAACACCAAAAAAACACCCACAAACGCCAAACCCCCCAAAACCCCCCCCCCACCCACAACCCACAAACAACAAACAACCAAAACAAACCACACCCCAAAACCACCACCCCCAAAACAACACCCACACAACCCACACACAACCAACCACCCACCCCACCCCCCCACAACCCCCCACCCCACCACAACCCACCCAAAACCACAACCAACCCCACACCACCCAACAAAAAACCAAAACACACAACACCCAAACCCAACAACCACAACACACCCAAAACCACCCACAACAACACACCACTACCCAACAAACCAAACACCCAAAAAACCAAAAAACAACAAACCCCCAACCCAAACCAACCCCACCCACCCCCCACCACCCCCCCAACAACACCCAACACAACACACCACCACAAAACACCCACACCCCCCCCCCACCCCCCAACCCCCACCAACAACCCAACCCCCACACCCCACCCACACCAACAAACCACAAAAAAACACCCACACAAAAACCAAACCCAACACCAACACCAAAACAACACAAAACAAACCCCCACCCCCAACACACCACCCCAAAACAACACACACCCCCAAACCCAACACACCCCCACCCCCCCACAACAAAACACACCCCAACCAAACAACACACACCCAACACCCCAAAAAAACACCACCAAACCAAACACCACCCCACACAAAACCCAAACCCCACAAAAAAACCAAACAAAACCCCCACCCCCCAAAACACCAAAAAAACAAAACCCACCCACAACCCCCAAAAAAACCACAAACCCACACCCACCCCACCAACCACCACACCACCCCCAACCCAACACCACCCACCCAACACAACCCCCAACAAAAAAACCCCCCAACCCCAAACAAACCCCCCCCCCAAACCCCACACCACACAACCAACCCAACCACCACCAACCACCACAAAAACCAACCCCAAACACCCCCCAAAAACCCACAAAAAAAAACAACCCACACCAACCACACCAACAACCAAAACCCACAAACACCCAACCCCCACACACACCCAAAAAACCCACCCCCACAACACCCCCAACCCCACCCCAACCAAACCAAACAAAACCCACAAAACCCCCCCCAAACCAACACAACCCCCACCAACCCCACCCCCCACACACCCCCCCACCAACCCCAAACCAAACCAACACCCCCCAATAACACACACACCCACCCAACCACCCAAACCAACAAAAACAACCCCCCCCCCCACACAAACCCCCAAACAACAAACAACCACAACCCCCCAACCCCAAACCAACCCCCAACCCCCACACAACCCCCCAACCACCACAACCCCCAACCCCCAAACCCCACAAAACCACCCACAAACAAACACACCACCCCCACCCCAACACAACCCAACCAAAACAACCACCACCAACACAACCAACACCACCAAACCACCAACCACACACAAAACCCCCCCCCCACACCCACCCCACAACCACACCCCCACACACCCACACACCAACCCCCCAACCACAACAACCAAAACACCACCCAAAACAACAAAAACCCCACCCCACACCCACCCCCCAAACCACAACACCCACCCACACCAACCCCCCACCCCCCCACCACACAACCCCACCCAACCACCACCAACAACCACACCCCCCACCCACACACACACCCCCCAACCCCACCCCACCACCACCAAACAACCCAACCCACAAACCCCCAACCACCCCCCCACACCCACCCCCCCCAACAAAACCCCCAAAAACACCCCCACCCCCACCAACCCACAAAACAAACAACCCCCACCAACCCACCCCCCAACCCAACACACCACACCCACACCCCCCCCAACCACACCCAAACAACCCCACCCCCCCACCCCCCCCCACCCACACCACCCCAACCAACCCCCCCCCCCCCCCCCCCCACCACAAACCCCCCCACAAACCCCAAAAAAAACCCACCCACCCCCAAACCCACACCCACCACCACCCAACCACACCACCCCCCCCCCCCCCACCCCAAACCAAACACCCCAACCCCACCCCCCCCACCAAAAACCCCCCAACCAAACCCCCACCCACCACCCACCCCCCCCAACAACCCCCCAACCCCCCCACCCCCACAACACAAAAAAAACCCAACCCCAAACCCACAACAACCACACACACACCCAAACCCCACCCCCACACCACCCCCCACCCCAACCCACAACCCCACACCACACAACACCCCCAACCCAAAAAACCCAACACACCAAAACCCAACCAACCCCAAACCCAACCAAAAACAACACCCCCCCCCAAAACCCCCAACAAAACACCCCCCAACCCACACACCCCACCCCCCACCAAAAAACAAACACCAAAAACACAAACACACAACCACCCACAAAACACCACACCCACCACCCCCCCCCCAAAAACCACCCAAAACCCCCACCAAAACCACAAACACACAAAACACACACCACCCACCCCACCACCACACCCCAAACCCACCCAAAAACCCCCCCCCACCAACAAAACCCCAACACACCAACCCAACACCAAAAACCCCACCAAAACCAACAACAACCCCCCACCCACCCCCCACCACCCCCCACCCCAACAACCCCCCAAACCCAAACACACCACCCACCCCACCCCACCAACCCCCCCCCCACCCCCCCCCCAAACACCAAAACCAAAAACACCCCCCCCCCCCCCCCAACCCCACACCCCCAACCCCACCCCCACCCCCCCCCAAAAAAACACACACACCCACCAACCCCACACACCACCCACAAACAACCCCACCCACCCCCACCCCAAACCACCCAAACCCCCCACACCACCCCCACCCCCCCAAAAACCCCCACCCACACCAAACCAAACCCCCCAAACCCACACCCCCCCCCCCCCCACAAAAACAAAACACCCCACCCCCCCAAAAACCCCCCACCCCCAAACCCCCCCAACCCACACCAACCCCAACCCCACCCAAAACCCCACCACCACCAAACACACCAACAACCCCCACACCCCAACACACACACCACCAAACCCCACCCCCCCCCCCCCACCCAACCACCACCCCCCCCACCAACCACACCACCCCCCCCACAACCCCCCACCCCCAACCCCCCACCCACCCACCCCCCCCACCCCCCCACCCCCCAAAAAACCCACCCCAACACCACAACCCCCCCAACCCCCCCCCACAAACCCAACACCCCCCCCCCCCCACCCCCACCCCCCCCACCCCCCCCCCCCACACCCCACACACCCCCCCCCCCCCCCACCCCACCACCCACCCAACCCCCCACAAAAACCCCCCCACCCCCACCCACACCACCCCCCCCAACCCACACCCAAACACCACCCCAACCCCCCCACCCCACCAAACCACCACCCCCCACCCACCACCCCCCCCCCCCCCCCCCCACCCCCCCCCCCCCCACCCACCCCACCCCACCCCCCACACCCCCACCCACCACCCACACCAAACACCCCCCCCCACCCCCAACCACCCACCCCCACCCCCCCCCCCCAAACCACACCCCCCCCCCCCCCCCCCCCCCCCACCCCCCAACCCAACAAAACCCCCACCCCCAACCCCCCAAAACCCCCCCCCCCCCCAAACCACCCCCCCCCCCCCCCCACCCCCCACCACCCCCACCACACCCCCCACCCCCCCCCCAAACCCCCCAACCCCCCCCCCCCAACCCCCCCCCCCCCCCCCCCCCCCCCCCCCCACAAAACCCCAACCCCACCCAAAACCCCACCCCACCCCCAAAACACCCCCCCCCCCCCCACCCAAAACCCCCCCCCACCCCCCCCCCACACCCCCCCCCCACCCCCACCAAAACCAACCCACCCCACCCCCCCCCCAACCCCCCACCACCACCCCCCAACCACCCCCCAACAACCCCACCAAAACCACCCCCCCCCCCACCCCCCCCCCCACACCCCCCACCCCCACCCACCCCCCCCAACCAACCCCCCCCCACCCCCCCCCCCAAAACCACCCCCCACCCACACCCACACCACCACCCCCCCACCACCCACCCCCCCCCCCCCACCAACCCCACCCCCCACCACCCCCCCCCCCCCCCCCCCCACACCACCCCCCCCCCCCCACCCCCCCCACCCCAACCACCCACCCACCCCCAAACCACCCACCACCCCCCCACACCACCACCCCCCCCCCACCCCCCCCCCCCCCCCCCCCCCCCCCCCACCCCCCCCCCCCCCAACCCCACCCCCCCACCCCCCCCCCCCCCCCCCCCACACCCCCACACCCCCCCCCCCCCCCCCACCCCCCCCCCCCCCACACCCCCCCCCCACCCCCCACCACACAACACACCCCCCCCCCCCCCCCCCCAACCCAACCCCCACCCCACCCCCCCCCCCACCCCCCACCCCACCCCCCCCCCACCCCACCCACCAACCCCACACCCCCCCCCCCCCCCACCCCCCCCACCAACCCCCCCACCCCCCCACCCCCCACCCCCCCCCCCCCCCCCCCAACCCCACCCACCCCCCCCCCCCCCCACCCACCCCCCACCACCCCCCCCCCCCACCCCCCCCCCCCCCCCACAACCCCCCCCCCCCCACCCCCACCCCCCACACACACCCCACCCCCCCCACACACCCCAACCCACCCAACCCCCCACCCCACCCCACACAACACCCCCCCCACCCCCCCCACCCCCCCCAACCCAACCCCCCCAACCCCCCACCCCCCACCCCAACCCCCCCCCCACCCCACAACACCCCCCCCCCCACCCCCCCAACCCCACCCCCCCCCCCCCCCCCCACCCCCCCCCCCACCCCCCCCCCACCCCACCCCCCCACCCCCCACCCCACACCCCCCCCCCCACCCCCCCCCCCCCCCCACCCCCCCCCCCCCCCCCCCCCCAACACCCCCCCCCCCCACAAACACCCACCCCCCCCCCCCCCCCCCCACCCCACCCACACCCCACCCCACCCCCACCCCCCCCCACAACCCCCCCCCCCCCCCCCCCCACCCCACCCACCACCCACCACCCCCCACACACACACCCCCCCAAACCCCCCCCCCACCCACCCCCCCCAACCACCCCACCCCCCCACCACCCCCCCCCCCCCCACCCCCCACAAAACCCCAACCCAACACCCCACCCCCCCCCCCCCCACCCCCCCCACCAACCCCACCCCACACCCCAAACACAACCACCCCCCACCCCCCACCCCCCCCCCCCCCCACCCCAAACCAAACCCAAAACCCCCCCCCCCCCCACCCCCCCCCACCACCACCCCACCCCCCCCCACAACCACCCCCCCCCCCCCCCCCCCCCCCCACCCCCCCCACCCCCCCCACCCCACCCCCAAACAACCCCCCCCCACCCCCCCCACCCCCCCCCCCCCCACACCACACCACCCCCCCCCCCCCCCCCCCCCCCCCCACACCCCCCCCCCCCCCACACCCCCCCCCCCCCCACCCCCCCCCCCACCCCCCCCACCCCCCCCACCCCACCCCCCCCCCCCCCCCAACCCCACCCCACACCACCCAAACCCCACCCCCCCCCCACCACCCCCCCCCCCCCCCACCAACCCCCCACCCCACCCCCCCCCCCACCCCCCCCCCCCCCACCCCCACCCCCCCCCCCCCCCCACCACCCCCCACCCCCCCCCCCACCCCCCCCACCCCCCACCCAACCCCCCCCCCACCCAAACCCCCCCCCCACCCCACCCCCCCCCCCCCCCCCCCCAAAACAAAACCCCAACAACAACCCAACCCCCCCCCACCCCCCCCACCCCACCCCCCCCCAACCCCCCACCCCCCCCCACCCCCCCACCAACCCCCCCCCCCCCCCCCCCCACCCCCCCCCCCCCCACCCCACCCCAACACCACCCCCCCCCCCCCCCCCCCCCACCAACCCCCACACCCCCCCACCCCCCAACACCCCCCACACCCAACACCCCACACAACCCACACCACCCCCACCCCCCCCCACCCCCCACACCCCCCCCCCACCCCCCCCACCCCAACCCCCAACCCAAAACACACACCCCACCAACCCCACAACAACAAAACCCACCCACCCAAACACCCCCCCCACCCCCCCACCCACCCCCCCCCCCCACCCAACCCCCCACCCCCCCCCAACCCACCCACCACCCCCCCCCACCCACCCCCCCACCCCCCCACACCCCCACCCAACCCCCCCCACCCCCCCACAACAAACACAACACACCCCCCCACCCAACCCCCACCCACCCACCCCCCCCCCCACCCACCCCACAACCCACCCCCCCCAACCCCCCACACAACCACCCACCCCACCCCACCCCCACAACCCCCCCCCCCCCAACCACCCCACCCCCCCCCACCCAACCCCCAAACAACACCCCCCCCCACCCCAACCCCACCCCCCCCCAACAACACAACCCACCCACCCCCCCCCCCCCCCCCAAAAACACAAAAACCCCCCC